>NC_135503.1:178114454-178430287 GCF_052857255.1 Amblyomma americanum
GGTAGAATTTTCTGCACTGTGTGACGAACTGGCCGACGACCTTCGTTTCGTGTGCCCGTATAAGCTCACCGTCATTGAAGACGTCGACGTCACTCCGGAGGCTTCAGCGCTTGTATCCCTCTCGTGTCCTGCCACGCCATCCGTCACCGTTTCATTTACGCCGTCTTCTTCCTTTGTCCACCGCAAAAATCTGCCGCTGCAGTCTGCAGTTCTGGATGTTCACAGAGGTCTCACGAAGATGCTTATATACAATACGTCTCCTTGCCCGTTTACCCTGCTACGTGGCGAGTCTCCTGGCTCAATTCAACCTGCCGAGCTTCTCTCTGACCTTGATGCCCCCGTGAGCTCCCGCAGTTCCTCCATCAACGCTCTTTATTCCGATTAGGCACCTGATCCATTGCCGAACGCCGCCTTCCAAGCCGCCATCGACGATGCTCTTCTTTCCCCCCACTCGATGCAGCTCTCAGCACTTCTACACACGTTTTGTTCCGCTTTCGACGCCTCCCACACTCCTCAAGGCCGGACATGCACCATCGCTCATCGCATAGAGGCCGGTTTTCATCCGCCTTTCCGACAGTGGCCGTATAGTGTGCCTGCGGCACAGCGCTGCGTGATTAGCGAACAAGTTGAGGACATGGTGCACCGTGGTGTCATCCATCCGTCTCACAGCCCTTGGTCTTCGCCGGTGGTACTTAGAAGAAAGATGGTTCAATCCGATTTTGTGTCGACTACCGCCGCCTCAACAAAATTACCCACAAGGACAATTACCATCTTCCTTGCATCGACGACGCTCTTGATTGCCTCCAAGACGCTTAATGCTTTTCTTTGCTTGACCTACTTTCCGGCTACTGGCAAGTACCGATGGCTGCCTCTGACAGAGAAAAGACAGAATTTGTTACACCCGACGGCCTCTACGAGTTCAGCGTGATGCCGTTCGGTCTGTGCAACGCGCCCGCCGCATTCGAAAGTTTGATGGATAACATTTTGCGGAAGTTCAAGTGGCAGACCTGCCTCTGCTACTTGGACGACATTGTTGTCTTTCTCGCTGATTTCACCACGCACCTCGCACGCTTACGGCCGGTTTTGACTT
Source organism: Amblyomma americanum (assembly GCF_052857255.1). Classification (NCBI taxonomy): domain Eukaryota; kingdom Metazoa; phylum Arthropoda; class Arachnida; order Ixodida; family Ixodidae; genus Amblyomma; species Amblyomma americanum. Next base: position 178,115,545 of record NC_135503.1, read on the forward strand.
GCCTGACTGACGCCGGCCTGCAGCCGAATCTCAAGAAGTGCCACTTCGGAGCTCGGCAGTTGACCATCTTGGAGCACGTCGTCTCCAAGGAAGGCTTTCTCCCTGACCCGGCCAAGCTTCGTGCTGTGGCGTGATTTCCTACACCGGTTTCACTCAAGCAACTTCGAAGCTTCTTAGGTTTTTGTTCCTATTCCCGACGCTACGTACGCAATTTCGCGTCGATCATTGCGCCGCTGACGAAGCTACTTGGCGGAAACAGTGACATGTCTGGCTGATCGGCCGAGTGCGACGAAGCATTCACTACCCTGTGCCATCTTTTGACTTCGCCGCCAGTACTCGACACAATCACCCAACAGCACCTACCGAGGTTCATACGGATGCGAGTGGCGTTGGCCTCGGAGCTGTCTTGGCTCAGCGAAAAGATCGGTTTGAAGAATACGCAGTTGCGTAAGCGAGTCACGTTCCACCAAAGCTGAATCAAACTACTCCGTTACTGAGAAAGAATGTTTAGCTATTGTATGTGCGCTAACGAAATTCCGGACTTATATGTACGGCCGCCGCTTTGACGTCGTCACGGACCACCATGCGCTCTACTGGTTATCGTCTATGAAAGATCCATCCGGTCGCCTCGCTCGATGGGCTCTCCGCCTTCAAGAGTTTGACATCCGCGTCATCTACCGTTCTGGCCGTAAGCACATGGACACCGATGCTTTGTCTCGGTCTCCCCTTCCCCGCGACGCTGCCTGCTCCTCGGCTACCGATCCCGTACTTTCGTCTCTTACCATCGCTGATATGCCTGTCGAGCAGGGGAAAGATCTGTGGCTTGCGTCTCTCATCGGCGCCGTGTCTTCATCACCACACGTTGCGCCTTCTAGAAGTTTATGGCGTCAAGCTCCCCACATTGCCCTCCGGGACAGCCTTCTATACCGCCGCAACTACATGCTGATGGTCGGCGGTGGATTCTCGCGATTCCCCGCCATTTACGATCTGAAATTTGCGCCTCTTACCATGCTGACCCTCAGTGTGCGCACAATGGTGCGCTGAAAGCATTCAAAAGTTTTCCCAGCGTTACTATTGGGGCGGCAGGTACGCTATGTTCGAAAATACGTCCGATCTTGCATCCCCTGTCAACGGCGGAAGATATCCGCTTCCCGTGTGACCGGCCCCTTGTCCGGCACGTCCTTTCGAACGCTTTGGCGTTGACCTCTACGGCCCGCTTCCCTGTGCGGTCTCTGGGAACCGTTGGATTATCGTCGGCGTCGATCCCTCACCCAGTATGCTGAGACAGCCGCACTTCCTGCGGCTACTGCCCGCGAAGTTGCTGTGTTCCTACTGCATCATTTTGTTCTTCGCCGCGGCGCGCCACGCGCGCTGCTAAGTGACAAGAGGCCGCGTCTCCCTTTCCAGCGTCGTCGAAGTTCTGCTTGCCAAATGTCGAATCGTAAGTACAACCTTTGTTCGTAAAGTTCCAAGACTGAGTCCATTAAAAAAATACATTCAACACTGAAATCATTTGTGCAGCACCCCTTGGAAATAGTCTCCTTTACATTCTATACACAGCTTCCAATGCTTCTTGAGATCTTGGAAACGGTTGGAAAATGCTTCTTTTGGCAGGGCGGTCAGCTCCTTTGTCGTGGCGTCCTGAATGGCCTCCACGTTCGCCATCCAGCGACATTTTAGGGCTCTCTTCACAAGAGGAAACAGGAAAAAATCGCATGGGGAGAGGTAAGGCGAGTATGGTGGATAGGGAATTACAGTAATGCTGTGTTTGGCGAGAACTTTTTTCACGTGAGAGCAGTGTGCGGCCTTGCGTTATCGTGGAGAAGACTCCATTGTCCAGATGCCCATAAGTCAGGGCGACGGTGTCGCTGTGCCTCACGCATGTGTTGCAGCACGCGGATATAAAACTCCTGATTCGCCGTCTGCCCTTGTGGTACGAACTCGTGGTGTATGGCACCTCTGGCATCGAAAAAAACTATCAGCATCGTCCTTGTTTTGGTCTCTTGTCGCTGCACCTTTCTTGACTCCGGAGAGCTTGTGGACCGCCATTTGGTGCTCTGCCTCTTTGAGGATCGTATTGAAAACGCGATGTTTCGTCTTCAGCAATGATGGTGTCGACGAATGCAGCATCCTTCTCTGCCTCAGAGGGCTAATCAGCGCTGGCTGATGCCCGCGTGTCCTTTTTGTCCAGTGTGAGGGAGTGCGGCACAAGTCTGGTAATTAGCTTTCGTTTCCCCAAGTTCTCACGCAAAACTTGATGGCGTATTATGTCTTATTAATGTCGAGAGCATCTGATAGCATGCGGACTGTAATGCTGCGGTCCTGCTGTACAATTTCCCTGATCCGAGCCACGTTGTTTTCATTCCGTGAGGTTGAAGGTCGCCCCTGCCTTGTGTCGTCCTCCACCGACGTTCTCCCCGAAATGAAAATCTTGTGCCACTCGAAAGCTCGCGCCCGCGATAATGTCTCGTTGCCCTAGGCGTCACGAAGGAGCTCATACGTCTGTGTGGCTGACTTGCCAAGCTTCACACAGAATATTATGCTTATACGCTGTTCAAGGTGAACGTCCATCTCTCCACATTCACTCACAGTAGAATGCGCTGACATCTATACTTCGTCTCACAAGATGTTTGCAGCACTACGGAAGGTAGAGCTCTCTCGTCCAATCAGGGCTGCAGAAACGCAGAAAATAGTCCCTCGAATATTTGAGGAGTGTATGACTATTAATCAAAACAATAAGCATTGCAACTAAAAACATGATTTGGATAGGTATATTTAAATGGTAGGGAGTGTTTCAATCACTGGTGAAATTACCAGACAAAGCCCGTACGGACACAGCTCTGCGGAGGCCTGCTGCGAGGTAGTGATGCGTCGCCACTTTCCAACATGGCGTCGGACGAGTCTGTTGTGTCTCCTGTGTGTTCTACACCGACAGTGCGCTGTTTCCCCAAGCAGGCGAAGCAGGTGGCTTTAAATGTTCTTGAAGCGCTTCGCGTCGAGTGCGGGGGCAGTTGGAGTACAAATGCGCTCATCAAGAGGACGGCAAAACTCACGCAGGTGAGCGAGCGAACGCTTTACAAGTGGACAACGGAGACGTTGAACGCGGGCCGAGTGTTGTCACCGAACAAGCGTGCTGGCGGAAGAGGCCGCGAGCGGACGGAGAAGCTGGACGATTTTGACCTGAGCGTGTTGCGAAGGGTGGTACACACCTTTTTCCAGAGAGGGGAAATTCCAACTATCGCGAAGGTGGTTGCGCATTTCGAAGAGGACGAAACGCTACCGACCGTGTGCGCAGCGACAATGCAGAGGATGTTGAAGAAACTTGGCTTCCGATATAAGAAGCGCTCTCGGAATGCGATGTTAATCGAAGCGACGCACATTGTGCAGTGTCGCCGCCGGTACCTGCGCCAGATAGCGGAGCTGCGACGCCAGGGTAGGCCTATTTTCTTCACCGACGAAACGTGGGTTAACGCCGGCCACACGCGAAGTCGAGTGTGGACTGACTGCACCATCCAATCTGCACACCAAGCGCATCGATCCGGACTGTCGACTGGTCTACAAAACCCCAGTGGCAAACTTGGCAGGCTTATTGTGACGCATTGCGGTAGTGAGCAAGGTTTTGTCGAAGGCGCAGCGGAAGTTTTCCGAGCGAAGAAAAACTCGGGCGATTACCACGAGGAAATGAACGGGGAACACTACGAAAACTGGTTCTCCAGGAGACTTCTCCCACTACTACCACCCGGCAGCGTTATAGTGATGGACAACGCGCCATATCATTCTGTGAAGCAGGATAAAGTGCCGCGGATGAGTAGCCTCAAAAAGGACATACAGGCTTGGCTGTCCGGAAAAGGTGTCGCGTGGAGCAGCGGCATGGTGAAGGCCGAGCTCATGCAGCTTGTCAGCAATGTGAACACAGGTGGGGAGCAATACCGTGTCGACTGCATTGCTAAAGCTGCTGGCCATCTCGTTGTGCGCCTGCCACCGTACCACTGCCAACTGAACCCGATAGAGCTTGTCTGGAGCGACGTCAAGGGTTTCGTGGCCAGCCAAAACAAGACGTTTAAGCTCCAAGACGTCGAGCCTCTGGTTTGGCAAGGCATCACGCAAGTGACTGTTGAGAAATGGAAGAATTACGTGCAGCATATTATCAGTGAGGAAGATGTGGTGAGAAAACTGGACCACATCATCGACGATGTTGTTGACCAGGGACCGGCCATTGTTGTCAACCTGGAGGACGACACAACCAGCAGTGCTGAATTCAGTTGTTATGAGGACGATGAGATGATCGAACCCGTTTAACGTGTGTTGCCTCTCGCGCAGCACATGGGCTTGTTTTGCATTTCGCCACCATCGACACTCGGCTGCCTCGGCAGGCTGGAGTAAATAAATTTATATGCACATGACACGATTACTGAAATTTACTGCGACGCGACAACAGAGGAACTGATGAGAACAGTACCCTGGTCGTCTCACATATATCGGTGGACACGCGAACCGCGCAGTAAAGGAAGGGATAAAGGAGGGAGGGAAAGAAGAAAGACAATATCTCGGTGGACACCCGAACCGCATCGTAAAGGAAGAGATAAAGGAGGGAAAGAAGCGAGAGAAAACTGAAAACTGAAAGTTGGATTTTGAGGAAAGGCGCGGCGCTGCGCGGTGGAACACCTGTGGCTCGGTGCTACTATAAATAGAGGTAGAAAGAAGCCACCTGGACATCAGGTGGATCGAGCCACAGGCGCGTAGGAACACACTAATGTAGTGAGCGCCATCCTGATTGGACGAGAGAGCTGTACCTTTCGTAGTGCTGCAAACATCTTGTGAGACGGAGTATAGTGACCACGTATTTTTCTACATTTAGTGCCATCTAGCGGCTGCCACAGCAATGAAAAAAATAGCTCAAGTTAGCCCGAAAAGAAGGCGGCACACACAAGCACCAAGATTTGTTTTGGGTAATCATTTCTAGAGAAGGAAATAAATCAGTCTCGAAACTTTACGGACAAAGGTTTTACATCTGACCACCACTGCCTACCATCTCCAAACTAACGGGCTGACCGACCACTTCAGTCGTACTCTCGGAGACATGCTCAATATGTACTACCGGGGACAGAAGTGTATACTCCACGCAGCGGGAGCCGGAGCCACGGATGGATGGATGTATGGATGGATTCTATTGGATTGGATTCGATTAAATTCGATTGGATTGAATGGGATGTGATGTGATGGGATGGGATGATTGGATGGATGGACGGACGGATGTATGTATGTATGTATGTATGTATGTATGTATGTATGTATGTATGTATGTATGTATGTATGTATGTATGTGTGGATAGATGGATGGATGGATGGATGGATGGATGGATGGATGGATGGATGGATGGATGGATGGATGGATGGATGGATGGATGGATGGACGGACGGACGGACGGACGGACGGACGGACGGACGGATGTATGTATGTACGTATGTATGTATGTATATGTGTGTATGTATGTATGTATGGATGGATGAATGAGGCTGAACCCTTTAAATCGGGCGGTGGGTCAAGCCACCTAGCCATGACTTGTGAAATTTTACTCTTGTCTTGATTTTAGCCAGCAATCAGAAAGCCTTCGGTTGGTTACTTCTAACCGCCTAAAATCTACTTTCCCTTCACTGTCCTTAAACCCCATAGCTTTGTATAAATCAACCCCGCTGCTTTCCACTGCACGGTGATGCCCTTTGCAGAAAAGTATCAAGTGTTCAGCCGTTTCTTCCTCCTCTCCGCACGCAACGCAGAACCTGTCTATCTCGTGGTACCTGACACTATGTCTTAGTCCGCAATATTCCCGTCCTGGCTCAAACAACAAAGAGCTTCCCCTGCAATTAGAGATATTTTCTTTGGCAATTTCCTGCTTAAAAATCCTGTATGCTCCCAGCGATGATTTCGTCACAATCCCAGTTTTCCACAAAGCTCTCTCGGTTTGTTTAACCTTTTCCGTAAGCGATAATTGCTGATTTGCCCCCTACTGCTGTCCAGATAGTTACTTGTCAATTTTCTAGTTCACTTTCTCATTTCGTGTCAACATTCCGTATGTACAGGTATCTGAAAACTTTCCTAGCCCACTGCTTTCCTCCCATTTTTCTCAATAGCTCCTCAAACGCTCTCTTACTGCTAGCTTATGTGCTCTCCAACGACGCCCATCCCATATCACCTTGTACCCCCTGATTTGGTGTATTACCCTGTGCTCCCAAAGCTAGCCACCCTACGCCGCGTTGTTTGATTTCTAACCTTGCTTGAACATCTGGTCTCATGCACAGGAACGCATTACCGAAAATCGGGCTGCATCGTAGCGCCATCTAGACGCAGCATTTGGGATCGAGACAGCCAATAGGAGCCTTTATTACCTGCAGGCATGTCGCGTGACTCGTTTTCATGTTTCGTTCTTTAGATGGCGTTAAGATGCAGTATATCGTTGCTCCGTCTCCCACTGCATGGAGTATACCACTTTTGTTCTACAGTACGTCGCAGCAGATCAGACGAAATGCGACGCTGTCTTTGCTTTCGAGTACGCGTGCAGCACCGCCACGCAGTCAACCACCGGCTTTACCGCTTTCTTCCTGCTGTATGGTCGTGAGCTGTCGTCCACCTTCTTACCATATACTCCTGATACCTCTGAGTGGACACCCCTCTCTTAAGTCGCAAAGCATGCGAGGAATGCCGCCAGTTGGCGCGCTCTTTTACTTCGAAATTCGAAATGCAAAGGTCGCCAAAAGCATCGCCACGATAACGATAACCGGCAACACTTTTTTTTCGGTTGGATCCGTAGTCTGGCTCTGGGTTCCAGGCACACCACCAGGATTGTCATCAAAATTCCGCAGAGAATTCTACGGCGCTTATTACGTCGCCCAGCAAACGTCGGCTATAAATTACAGCGTGTAGCCGCACAACCCCTCTTCGGACTTGCGCCATCACGGCCGAGAAAGCGTGCACGTCAGCCGCCAGAAGACCTACTACGACCCGCTCCTCTTGCCCTCGCCGTAGGTCGTCAGGGTGGCTCCTCTTGGTTCCAGGGGCAATTGTAGCGAACCACGACGGCCGCGCCTGATACCGCCTAAGCAGATCACTGACGAAGCGCCGATGAAGACGAAGTGCCGATGAAAGACGAATCGCCGCCGCGCTGCACGAGATTGCTCCGGTTCGACTGGCCGTCTTCTGCGCTGCCCGCCGCTCTGCTCGCCGTTTTGTGTCGCCCGCCATGAACTCCATCCCCGGTTCTATTTGTTCACAAACCACCCTTTCAATATATATTCCAGGTGTTTCAGGAAACGTGATCACTAGTGTTTAAAAATAGGGGTTTTGAGGCACAGAGAAGCTACTTCCGGCATAGTAATGCCAGCGTTGGCGGACGTCAAAAAAGAGACGAATCATCGAAACTAGCTAAGTGATTAACTAAATTCTAATAGTTTAATATGTTACGAATGTAGGTTGCGTTGGCTCCGCAGAATAAAGATTTAAGAGAAGTGGGCACTTCTACAGACACATTTATTTATCTCTGTGTCTCTGTAGAAGTGCCGACTTCTCTTAAATATATATATATATATATATATATATATATATATATATATATATATATATATATATATATATACGAGAAAACTTTGCAGTGAATACAAAAATTTCCACTGATTTTAGGGCGCCGTGGTCGCATCCCCTCACCAGAAGCAGGTCGAGACAGGTACTCGTCAAGAGAATGCACCCTTTCCACAACTGCCCTTTACACTCAATCTCAAAAGCTGGTGGTAAGCGCGGGAGCATGAGGTTCACGCCTAGTAAGGGGCTTGTCCCCTCCCCTTCGATTCCTAAATGCATTTTACGGTGACTCAGTCATCTCCCCACGCACTAGCCCTGCTGACGGCGCACCAGGGATTGAAAACGTGGTCGGTGAACGAGGATATTTTTTCCCACAATTTTCCTGTAAGTCAGCTTTCCTGCAATTCGCAAGTTCTTTATTTCTTTAATAAGTGTATGCTTCTAAACTTTTTAACATATACTTTACACTGCACTCATAAAGCACCTTGACAAATATGACTATTTCACAGCATTTCTGCACTGTCTCGGAACTGGTTTCTCCTGTCCTACTCACCTGCTCGAATTTAGTAATGATCTACTTTCTTCAAATAGACTGCATGTTTGTTAACTTTAAGAAACCGTTATTTTTCTGTACGATTTTCACCGTGGTACATAATTTACTTCGAGCTGGCCTTCATCCTCCTGTGCTTGACTTGCTTCATTCTTATCTTGACAGTCCCGTGCAGCGTATTTTAGGTAATGATTGCAACTCGGACTATGTAAGTTTAACTTCTCGTGTTAAGCATTACTTCATGGACCTCTCCTGATTATACACTGTTAAGTGGCTCAAGGCAAAGAAGATGCAAGGACGACCAGGGCACATCACATAGACTGCTCAGGGCGCACAACCCAGAACAATGCAGAGAGCGTGCCCACCACTGAGGCAATTCGTTCACATCCTCGGCATGCATTTCTTAGTGTAGATTAGCGCATCGTCTTAGTGTAGATTAGCGCATTGCAGGGCACGACGAGAGGTAGGATTTGAAGCGCTAAACGAGCACTACATCACGCAGAGCTCGCCGGCAGGGGATTTCCGGCAATATAGGAACGATCTCGTAGCTGCCGGCGGAGGCCCTGCCCAGCAACACGCTACGAGCCAACACAATGGGACAGAGGTCATCGCGGAGCCCCACGTGGCCACATGTTCACCAAAGCAAGGCAAGGAATCCAGGAAAGAAAGGGACCATGGCGGTTGTAGCATTTCCTCCTGGGAGGCCTGCGAAGCTTGTAGCTGGGAGCGTGCTATATGGCGAGCATAGTCGGCACATGCAGTCACGGTGTGCGTGTAACCAGAAGGCTGTTACGACTGGGTCTCCCAGCCTGTCTCTACTGTTAGGACTGGGGCATCACAGGCTGCTGTCACTGTTGCGCAGAACTCAGCTATGAACCTGTCAAGGTGACGGTGAGTCAAAGAAACATTCATAACAAGGGCGTTACATTATGGGCACAAGGGCAGGGAGTACAACGGGCTCGCACAAAGGGCGCGGCGGTGCGTCGGCCCGTCTGCTGATCCCGTCCGGCGCGGCTCGACCTTTCAGAGCCTCCGATCACCGTTGCCGCAGCCAGCCGTTCAAACTCTCCAATCGGGCCACGGCCCTGGTCACAGTCCGAATTTCACGAATGGACGAGAGGAGCTCGGCCGTTCCAAGTTTGCTGCCGGGAAAGGGCTGCCGGCGAAGCTTCGGTTGCGGTTCGAGCCGACGCTTGCCAGGGGGTAGAGGAAGGATTTCGCTGGGCGTCCCTGGAAGAAACACACTGCAAGCCGCGACATGTCCGGGAGTCCGGGCTTGCGTTGCGCAATGACGGGCGCATGGCGCTGGCTTCCACGGAGGCCAGCGGAATGCGTGCTCAAGCATAGCAGCAACCCCGCTGCCAGACAATGCGGCACGAAAACAAGCTGTTCCACGTGTTTCGGATGCGGGGCGCGCTCGTACGCCAGACGCCTCCAGGTTCTCGTCCGATGTTCCGCCGCAGGCGGCTCCACGCTATGTTCCGTGAACAGGTCCCGCTCGTCCGGCCAGGATCACTGCTTCGCCGCCTTGTCGTCCAGGTGCCTCGACTAGCCTCGCTCGGCTCTTCTGACGGTCTTGCTTCTCAGCACTGGTCCTTGATCGTTCTGCATCTCGCCAAGAACCGACCGACAACAGGCAAGACCTAACACGAGAAAGTGCCCTCTGTCATCAATCAGAACACCAAACTTAAGGTCATAAAATCTCTTCTAGCAATAGTTCTGTCCTATTTTCGATCTCTCTTCAACAAAAGACACATGTGCACACGGAACAAAATGGTTAAAAATAAGTTTGGTCCCTTGAAATCACTTGGGCCGCAAAACGCTCAGCTGAGGCTGCAAATAAGGACATCAATTATGCCCCAATCTACGAGCGAACTTGATAACTGCTCGCGAGGTGACAGATGTGTGTCACGAGGTGGTCGGCGGCAGCCTTGCTTAGAAAACTCGGCTTAGTGTGGCTGCATTCGCGTTCAACTCTCTTCTAACGAATGTTAAACTACATACGCTACCACGGGAGCTGATGCCTCTTGCCTCCTTCACTGTAGCTGTGCTTTTCTCTCTCTCTCTGTACTTGTCCTTCCAGTTTCTACCAAAGGAACAAGACGAGAACGATTTGCTTTCTCTGATTGACGACTGTCCCTTTCCTTTCGCTTCGCGCGCCAGTCGCGACTTTTCATTGCGAGTGCGTAACTCTGCCGATGGGACCGTGCTTTCTTTTTCTTAGTTCGTGGTGGCAAGCGTCCCATTCTCTGTTTCGCTCGATGTGAGGTTCGCCTCTATCCGGGTTTTTGATACCTATGCGATACCTATGCTTGCTAGAGTGCTTAGACGGCTTATTTGTGCCAATTCGCTTGTTGCTCCTATCATTGCGACCACGTACAATCTCGCACTTTATGCGCCATACACGCTTTTGCTCTGTGCGCGCTTGCCGCTTCCGGTGGGACCGCGGTTTCTTCCGTGATTGCGGTAGAAAGTGACAGCCATAGTGAGAGTAGGTGTCGTCGCGCGTCATGCTCTGTGTGCACTCGCGTCAACATTCACCTTTGTCACTCTCCTTCACTTCTCGCTCCCGGACAGCGTTCTCTTGTATCTCGGCTTCCTGCTTTGATACTCATTCCCGCGGAACGCTTTTGCAGTTTATCTTACTGCCCAGGTCGGTCTGCCTCGGCCCATTTATGTTTCGCTTTGCGTGATGGCGATGCTTCGCACATTTGTTTAGCTCCGATATTAAAGCTAGTTTCACTGCTGGCAACATGAGTGATGTTGTTGCGGCCATTTTGCCGGCGACTCTGATGCTTCTGATGGCGGCAAGCAGTTTTCGTGCGCTTGTCCTTTCTTTCTTTACGGCGGCACCACTCTTTCTTAGGTATGGCTTTTATCTTTCGGTAAAAATGCTGTCGCACTAGCTGCTGTTGCTTCTTTGGAAGTAAATGCTGCTTTGGTAGCCTAGGTCGCCTAGGTTCTTGTTCTCTGACAGTATCATTCCGATTGTCATCCGATTCACCTTTGCTACCTGGCTCAGGCTCGTCTTCGATGCCTTTAGTGACATCCTCAAAACTTCATTCTTTCTCGTCAGAGTATCTGAGTGCACATTTGTCCTCATCCATCTCGGATGAAATGACGTCTACAACCTCCGTGTCGTCTGGAAGGACCTCTGCTCCACTGTCGTCCAGCACCTTGGCTTTTTCAGGTGCTGACGAACCAGTGTTCTCCTCTGACATGAGTGCTGGTAGGCAGCTCTCCTCAGATCTCTGACGCGTTTCAGCCGATTTCGGGTGGCGGTTGGCCTTCCACTCAGTTGCGGTGTTTCCGCCACTTGCATCTGCTTTCTGGACTGCGACTAATCTCACAGTGGTGCGAAAGCCCGAGACTCGTTTTGCATCAGTCGCAGCAAACACTAGCGTACAACTCAGCGTCCGCAAACTCTGTAATCGTCCATTTGCGTTCACTGAAAGTCTGAGGTCTTTGCATTTCTGCTGAACTCAATGCACCACACGGTGTGTCATCGTTTGTGACATCGCTTCCTTCGGCACTGGCCTTTTCACCAATGTCCAGCCGGACTTCCTCTCCGCCACGCTCTGCAACTCCTCCTGCTTTTGACACGCTAGGAGATCCACTTTCCGATAACTGCGCTCCCATCTCAAGGCTCGAGACCTCTAACTGCATTGTCCGATGCTGTGGCCATTTTATCCGAAGTTAGAGAGGTTTGCTCAGTTGGCGAATTCGGGTCAACTTCCACTGTTAAAGCCGCAGTTACATCTGCCAAGTACAAACTACCCTCCACTGTGCCGCACTGGCACGGTTTCTTTACAGCTACACACTCTACCTTCTAGTCACAATCATCCGAACCTTCCGATATTTTCGAGCCGTTCTAAAATCTCGGCTTTAAACTGGTATGCAAAGTCGAAGTACGATTTGCCACCTTCGTACTCGTACTTTCTCCGGAAGTCGAGCGGTGACAGCCGAAACTTACTCAATAAAATACTTCTGAGCTCATCGCAGCTGTCTACGCCATCCTGTAACAAGCCTTTGATAACGTCAGACGCTTCGTTGCAAGAAGTACTACAAATAATTGTGCCCAACCATTCCGTTATATGCGCTTTCTCTGAGATGCTCTCGAAATCTGCTAGGTATTTCGCCATATCCTTGGCGATAACGAAGCGCTCCAGCCTGTCTCTCGGCTGCCGACCGTTCGTCCAGCAAGTATGGTTAATATTTTATTCCCTCTCGAAGCTCATCCGCTGCGCTTCAAGCACCAAGTTCAGCAGTTTCAATACGCGAACATGCTGTTTTATCTGAAGCTGCTCCTGTGTATTTGCCTCTTCACGGCGTTCTTTGATCTCAGCCAAGGCCACATTGGCTTCCTCAGCCGTTACGCCATCCACCCGCATGACCTCAAGAATCGCATGCTTTCGTTTTGCGTTGTCCAAATCGGTCGAGTACCCAACACTTCACAAATTCCGATGAGTTTCTCCAGTTTAAGGCTCTCCATCGTTCGCACTAGCCTCTTGCTGTTCGCCCTTTTCTTAGCATTCACTTGCCGTTCACTACTATAGAGCTACTAATAACACACGGTCCAGCAATTCTTTGCGAAAACGGCTTGTTTGCTCCCTCCGCACCAGCTTTAGTTTCAAAGCACTCTTACTAGGCTCGAAACAACAAAGATCTATCCAGTGCTTCGCACAGCTCTACTCTAGGCTACAATAACGTGTGCTAGAACAGTCTGGCGAATTGAGAAGAAAAGATCAGGCACGCACCGCGCCGAGGTAGCTGACGCCGGTTGATCCCGCAGCAAACATCCACTGTTCAGACTGGAGATCCCAGCCTATCTCTACCGTTAGGACTTGGGCATCACAGGCATCACTGTTGCGCAGAACTCAGCGATGAACCTTTCAAGGCGACGGTGAATCAACGAAACATTCATAACAAGGGCGTTAAATTATAAACAAGGGCGTTACATTAACGGCACAAGGGCCGGGAGCACAACGGGCTCGCACAAAGGGCGCGGCGGTGCGTCTGCCCGTCTGCTCGTCTGCTGCTCCCGTCCGGCGCTGCTAACCTTTTAGAGCCTCCGATGACGGCTGCCGCCGCCAGCCGTTCAAACTCTCCAATCGGGCCACGGCACTTGTCACAGTTCGAATTTGACGAATGGACGAGAGTTTGCAGCCGGGAAAGGGCTGCCAGGCGAAGCTTCGGTTGCGGTTCGAGCCGACGCTTGTCAGGGGGTAGGGGGAGGATTTTGCTGGGCGTGCCTGGATGAATCACGCTGCGAGCCGCGACATGTCCGGGAGTCCGGGCTTGCGTAGAGCAATGGCGGGCGCATGGCGCTGGCTTCCGCGGAGGCCAGCAGAATGCGTGCTCAAGCATAACAAGGCAGAGCAGCAACGGTAGGAAGCAGCCTCTCTAGAGACAACTGGGACTCGCGGCCGTACAAAAGGTAAAAACATTAGTAGCTCGCCATATCATAGCGGCAGCTGTTGTACGCGAATTTAACAGTGGAGAGGGATAGCCTGCAGTAATAAGGATAACTGGGGACAAAAGTTTCCAAGACGCGAGTTCTGGGAAAAACGCTCATTAAAGCGAAAGCTTTACTAGGCTATGTCAGCCGGGATCGTGTTCGCAAAATTTGTCGGTAGCTGTTGTGGGCAACTCAAAAGCGGTGGCGTCAAAGGAGTTGTAATCAAAAGAGATTGATGTGAGGATGCTGCCCGAAAAAAAGTTTCTAAATCAGATGAATAGTTAATTAATCAGACCCATAAATGTCCAATAAGTGGGCGGGACCAGAGCAAAAGTGGCTCCAAATTTCAAAACTGTGTGCCAGAAGTGTGAGACCATATGAGAAGAACTGTGGGTGGAGCCAACGCGTGGCGCGAAATTTGAAGGTCTGAAATGAATATTGAGATGAAACGAGGAAAAATGTGCAGTTAATTAAAATCTAATCAATAATAGGTGATTATAGAACGCGTCAATAGTAAATTAATGTGCAATAAGGCGAAATAATTATGAATAAAGGTTAATTATTTGAGAATGAGGTGATTTAAGTTGAATGATAAATTAAAGGCAAATAGGTGATTAATGAGAAGCAATAGGTTATGGACGGATAAATAGGCTGGACGTGTATATAGTGACTGGGCAAGAACGAAGCGTGGCGGAAAATTTGAAAACCGGAAGTGGTTGCCCGAGTGAAACGAGGGTATAATCAGAGTTAATGGAGAACAAACCAGTCAAGTCAACGAGCAAACAACCATGGCTGCAAATTGTAAAATCGACCAGTTCCGAGGAGATGTCAACGATTTCGCATTCTTCAGGTGCGGGTAGCCGTAGTGATCTTTTTACAGCCCGGCCTCGCTACCCTGTCATCTGATATTGTGAAGAGAAGAAGGCGCATTTAGGCCTTTAATGCCTTCATACAATATCAGGGGACTGGTTATGGAGGTGGAGCTTCAATAAACGTCTTTGCTAGAACTCACGTCCCAAAAACTTTTCTCCCCAGTAGTACATTGCCAGCATATCGCTGAGCGTGCTATTTGGGCGCTCAGTGAGGCCGTTTCTATTAGGGATGAAAAGCGTTAAGATGGGGTGAAAATGGCGGGGAGCACCATGACAGAGGATGAGGTGACTGGTGCGGAGTGCCCATATGTTGTCGTAGCGGGTAGCATAGTCCTTTCCAACTGGAACCCATATCTTTCATGTGGCGGTATCAGGAAATTAACCAGAAACATCTAATCTGACAAGTGGAAAGGTTCGGGTGGGACGTCAATAGGTTGCAGTATACCCGCTAAGATAGTTTAATGCGTTTCTGACGCTGGCCCTGGTCGTAAGCACTAACATAACGGCGGACAGAGTGCCAGAGACGGGCCAAAACAATCCGCGACGCACAGGCTCGTAATTATACGTGAGACACCTAGGTGGCCAGCAGTGGAGTCATCACCGGCATGACTAGATGAGATAGATAAGATTTTATTTCCCATCAACGATGGGGGAAGACGAGGCTAAAAGCTGCCACCATTCTTGGCTGGTCCTCACCTCCCTATATGGAAATGACATGTGGCAATTGACAGCAGAAAATTAGTAAAGGGATACATCAGAAACTCAAAATTCTGGATAGGGTACAATGCATGCGATAGATATATATACAAGCAAAAATACTGAAACCCAGTGCTGGGGACAAGTAATTTAAACCTTCACAATCACAGAAAGCAACAAAAACTATACATTTCTAGTGGTTTTGAGGCTGTAGTAATTTTCTATTTTAACACTGTGTCCTCCAGAGGACTGTACTAATACATGATGAGTACGTCACTTAAAAAAACGAAGAAATAGAAAGCTTACTGCTCAGAAAAGGCCTCTCTCATATCCTTCCAGTTAACCCGGTCCTGTGTCAGCTGCGCCCCCCCCCCCCCCTGGGCCTGCAAACTTCCTAATCTCATCCGCCCACCTAACTTTCTGACGTCCCTTGCTACGCTTCCCTAAACCTCGAAGACTATCTGTTCTTGCCTCGCATTACATATCCTGCCCAAGCCTATTTCTTCCTCCTGGAGTACAGCAATGCGAATGTGCTTCGGCAAACGAACAGGTCAGGGTCAGCCGGTTTAAGGCATCGGAAATGTAAAGTGCCACGTTTATTTATTTTTAGAAAGTACTTACAGCGCCCTTGGGGTTATTCAGGGGGACTAACGACATATAACATCACACGCAATGGAGACATTGAGAATGTGTCAGGAAGGTAACACAACATAGAAAACGGAAGAAATGAATTAACTAGTAAGTATCCACGATAACATAATATTAGACATGTGATGTTATTATTTCAATGCCAGTCTGAATCTTGGGTGCGCAAACCACATCATTCGGAAAATTATTCCAGTGAATAGTTGTTAGGAAAAAATGAATACATAAATACATTAATACAGCATTGATGATTCTTAACAACTTTTGTGTTGTCTGCTCTCTCCGATATTTAATATGACTGCTTTAAATAAGCGCTTTTATTTCCTTAACGAAAACTAATACGTTTGTAATATACGACGGGATATTTATAACGTATTTTAAACATAATTTGTATTCATGAATCATTAAAAATCTCCCGGAAATGGGTGCCTAAAATCTTATGCTTGGTATTCGAACATAATGGAACCGCAGCGCTGGAAGCCAAGGACACACAGAGCATAGAGATCTCACACATACAATTGCGCTGTGTGTGTTCTCTCTGTGTCCTTGTCTGCCAGCACTGAGATTCCATGATGTTCGACAACTACCAACTAGCCCAGCAACGTACCCTGCATGCGTATTCGCAATGTATTCTTAAAATTTGCTTTAAATACGTCACTTAAACCGGCTTCGAGCAGGTTTCAAATACTTGAAAAAATATGTGTACGGTTTTAGCATCTTCTCAATGTATTTAATGTGTAGTGTACTTTACTAAATATGAAATTAATTCGTCTAAAGTATACTCCGGTTTTAACAAACGGGCAGACCTTTTAAACATATTTGAAGCACACTTTTATCTGCCGTAGAACAATTCAGTGCTCGAAATTGCGTTTCGGGAAATGGCCTTTGCATGTTGGCAAAGTATTGGAAGTGTACTTTCGCAAATACGACATCAATTCGTGCAAAGCATACGTCAATTTTAACGAATGAGCTGTAGGCGTGAACGAATTTGCAGCACAGTTCAAGCTGCCGTTGAACAATTAGTGCTCGAAATCGCGTTTCGGGAAATGACATGCTGGCAACGTATTTAAAGCGCACTTTTGTAGATACGTAATTACGTAATTAATTCGTCCAAAGTATAATTCAATTCTAACGAATGAGCTGTTCGCGTAAACATATTTGCAGCACACTGCAAGCTGCCGTGGAACAACCTGGAGCTGGAAATCGCGTTTTCGGGAACAGTGAAAACTCCACTTTTCTGTCGTACATTCGTTTACGGTAGCTTCTAGCAGGAAGGCGATCACCACGTATTTAAATTACGTGTAGACAGCCTGATAGCATTATACCGAAAAGGGCGCCATGCGCACCTCCAGCCCAGAGCATGCCAGCGAAAAGGACCCCGACTGACAGCCGACTGGCTCCCATAGGCGCGTATGTTTCTGATGGTTGACAGTTCGACTCCTGACCGATGGCTGACGCAAGTTACGACTAGCAATTCGATTCTAGATAGCAGATTTGAAAGCGGCCACTATCGCGCTTGTGCGGCAATATGGGGGTCCACCGTCTTTGCGCAAAGAGCACCTTACCGGGCGAGATAATGTGTCTCCTCTCGGGGGGTATATATAAGCCAAGAAAAGTATCATGCTGGTCGGAGCAGTTCCTCTTTGCTGACGTCAATTTCAGTCCCCATTTTCTGTGTGGCGACATCTTTTCCGTTAAAGTCCTGTCACGAGACCTTTCTTTGTCATAGACTTCTTGATGAAAACGCGTAAATTTTCTCTGGGATCGCCTGATGATTATAGCCAGTTCAGTAATTACTTCTGCGGTCGCAAAACTTGTTGTTCGCCTAGTTGGTAAGCCATGATCTCAGGAGAGCCAGCGCAAAAAAAAAAAGAACAACGGACAAGAAACGAGGAGTATGACATGGACAGAAGCGCTGAACTTTCAAATTTATTCCGGAAAAATTTTTCCAACGTATTTATAAAGTTTCCTGTCAGAGGCAATGACAGACAAGCAGAGCAAATCAATTTTTGATAGGACAATGACTCAGGATCTAAATGAAGTGGCTGAGGCAACAAACAACTACCAACACAGGTCTTTATTATAATATATCAAGAAAATAAATAAAAGAATGAGAAGATGAATTGGCGACAAGGAGCACGCGATAACCAAGCGGTGATAAAAACACTTTCTTGAAAGCTAAAAACGATAAAAGGTATAAACGTTATGAAAATATAACCAGTTAAAAGGCCAAGAAGAAACACGGCCAAAGATGAAACCAATCTATACACACAGGTCAACTATAGGATGTGCTCACAGGTAATGAAAGTTCTAAATAAGAGTAGACATGGTGGTAGGGTTGCACAGCTAATGCTTCGAATTTCGTGTCAGATAGGCACGTTCTGTTTGGAGGAATTGCTCCCTCAACCAACCACGGCATCCGTCTTTGTAAGATGTTCAGGTCTGAGTGGCAGCACCAAGCACGTCTTAACAAAAACTGTTGATACCGTCCTCGCCAGTGGCAGGCTCGGAGACGGTTGGCGTCAGTTCTCCAGCATCGTCAGCAGGACCACGAAATTCCCGTGGCAACAGTTTCTGCCCCAACTTCGAGCACAAGTTCCCAAGAAAAAGCCGGCCTCAAGGAATCCAGTTCATCTCTCTGAAGGTGTTTCTCTACCTGACGATGTCCGTCGTTTACTTAGCCGAGGACCGAAGTTTGCCATCGAACCAAGACTATCCGCTCCGGAATTGCTGGCTGCAGTCAGGAGTGTATCCTGGCTTGCGCCAGAAGCTGGCGAATTGTTTTTTGGCTGCACTAGACTAATTAGTGAACAGTCTTTCTGAAGGCAAAAATGGGAAAAAAATCGTTTTTTAGATGACTATCTTGTGGTTCTTGATTGCAATCAAGGTACCTTTCAAGTTGAATTCGCAAAGGCTTTTGTCATTTTCTCAGAATGTTTATATCCATTAACTTTCAAGCATGGACTGCCAAATAATTGGTTTTGAGATTTTCGGAATTAGGTCTTCGTTTCAAGATTGATCACATTTGCTGGTCTTATGAGAGAAGGGGCAAAAAAAACATTTTCAATTTTACTCAGCCCACTCTAAGTTAGTAAAAATAAATGTAGTCCAAGGAACCTTTAGAAACACGCTAATGAAATCTTATGGTCACGAAACTGAAACTAGTTTTTAACGCAAACAATAAAATAGCAAAAGGCAGGTTACCCTACATAGCTTTTGGCCTCAGTTGCAGAATCAATGCTCAGAAAATCAAGACAGCCTGCTTCCGCACCATACGGCAGATAATACCACTATTAAGAAGGTAGCCGTTATGCTCTACCTGCATCGCATTTCGCAAAAGATCAAAAAACAAATTGGAGAACAGGTTGGCGTTGAGGTCATCTTCAATGTTCCTGAGAGACTTTCGAAGCTTTGCAAACGGGTCAATGAACCACGAAAAACGACCCTTAAATGCAACATTCAGCACCAACAGCGTTTCGTGCAATGCACAGGTTCAGTTGTCTATTCTATTCCTTTATCTTATGGTAAGCAACATATTTGTCAGACAGCACGTTGCCTAAATGGAATGCTAAAAGAACATTACTACAGCGTAAGTATTCAAACGTGCCGCCACTTCGGTATTCATTGTCGGGATTGTGAAGCTGTGGAAACAGGCTGTTTGCCCCAATTTGAAGAAACTAATAATAGCGAGGAACAGAAACAAGATGCCCCGTGAAATCATTGAAGCAGACAACATACTATCGTTAAAGGACGACTGCATAAGCAAGACTTCTTCGTCACTATCAGAAAAAAAACTTGCCTATCTGACACGAAATTCGAGGCATTAGCTGTGCAACCCTCCCACCATGTCTACTCTTTCATCACCTTTGAGCACATCTTATAGTTGATCTGTGTGTACAGCCTGGTTTATATCTTTTGCCGTGTTGCTTCTTGGCCTTTTAACTTGTTATACATCATAACTTTTATTGATTTTAGCTTTCAAGACCACGTTTTTATCACTGCTTGTTTATGGCGCATTCCGTTGCTGGCCATTCCAGCCGCCGCGGTGGCTGAGTGATGTTAGATGCGGGCCCCTGGTTCGCCTGTGCCGTCTCTCGCCAAGGTCGGTGTCCCCGGGTTCCGGATCGGGAGACTGCTGTAGTGGGGTTGACGAAGAGATGAGAGGGTCTTCGAGGTAAAGAAGAGACTGAAGGGTTTATTTACATTTATACATAGATTGAAAGAGTGAATCGGGAGCTGGCTGATCACACGCCAGATCGGTGCTTAAATAGGGTCCGCTGTCCCCAGGTCCCTAGTTGGGGAATCTAGTTCAATAAAAATGCGTCGAATCACTGTGATGTAGATCACGTGTCCAGTCTTCCGGGTCCGCCTTCCAGGACACCCCCAGCCACACACTCTTGCCACTTCTGGCAGATTATGGTCCGCGCTGTCCAGGCTTCAGTGATGAATAGCCCGAAGGGGGCCCCATGGCAGCGTCGAAGGTCAGTCACCTGCACTTCACAGCGGTAGCGTGGGAACGAAAGGTTGCCACCGCAGTTTGCAGAAGCTTTCACGTGGAGCGTGGGACCGAAAGGTTGCCACTGCGGTTTGCAGAAGGTTCCACGTATAAGGAAAAGCACAGTTTAAGACGAAGTTGTTTTCGAAGCACGAGGATTCCGGCGACGTTGGCTTAGTCAAACCCGGCCGCATTTGTCACTGCTCATTTGCAGTCCCGCCGCTCGCCGGCTTCCCGTCGTCCCCTCCGGGAGAAACATGTCCAGGGTGGGTCTGGCGTTGAGAACAAAAGACAGGTTCACCAAAGCCGTTCTCAGACAGCGGAGGGCCGTTTCACCCCGTAAACAGCAGGGGAGGGGGGGGGGAAGGACCCTTGTAGATGCCACCACCTGCACTCGTGGCGCTGCAGCCACATCGACGGCCCTTTGAAGCCTCTGTAGATTGATGATTCCCAGTGGCTTGAATATTCTTGGCATGTTGGTGTCTCCAAACGTAACAGCTCCTCCGCGGCCAGGACAATCTCGATCGGCCAGTGGTCACAATCACTGGTCGAGGAGAGATGAGTTGTAGCGTGGGAGGCCCTTCTTCATCTTGTCTGCAAGCACAGAGTAGAGTCCTAAACCTCGTACAACGGAGGCATTAGTCGAAATCAGCCACTCAACATGGCGCCACTCCCCAGGCAGTGCACGAAATTCACCCGAGAGCCGCCAGGCTGTTATGCAATACTACTGCATTGCCAATGTAAACGTAAGCACAAAATTTTGTAGCTGACAGCAATGATCTTGGATACTAAGAACAGCTTCCTTGTCTGCCAAATTCGTTGTCAAAGCCCGATTCGCCGAACACGGCTTGAAGAGAGGTGGCAAATTTGGAAGCAAAAGAAAAAGGATAATAGGACACCACGCCAAAACAAAGCTAACTAGTACCTAAAAAATACGAAAAGGCACCGAATTGCCACCGAACGGATACCTCAATTATGGGAATAACCTGCTCAATCCATCGGCATTTCCATGACATTTGCCCCTTTTGTATCGCACAGAAAAGTTATATTGCTGGAGGGCTAGACTCCATCGTAGCAAGCGGCCATTCTTGGGCGACATTTGACGCAGCCATGTAAGCGGACAATGAGTAAATTTCGCCCTGTAAACATAACAGGCTAGCTTCTGTGCGGCCCAAACCAGACAAGCGCATTCCTTTTTCGAAGCGCTGTAGGCTTCTTCCCTTACGGTTAACTTCCTGCTGGCATGAAGGATAGGGTGCTCCTCATTGTCGTCTCCGACTTCGCTTAATACGACCCCCATACCCCGGTCGCTGGCGTCACATTGGACCACGAATTCCTTGCTTTAGTCCGGCGCGCGTAACATGGGCCGCGAAACCAGCACGCTCTTCAAGCTCTGAAACGAAATTTCTTTTGCTGCGTCCCAGATAACGCTATTCGGCTTTTCATTGCGAAGCGCATCGGTCAAAGGACTTGCTAGCTGTGAATAGTTGGGTATGTGCCTTTGGTAGTATCCCACAAGACCGAGAAATGACCGTACATCCGTCTTAGTTCGGGGCTGCGGGAATTCAGCGATAGGGGCTATCTTGAGGTCTGACGGCCTCCTCGTCCCTTTACCGACAACATGACCAAGATAGGTGACATGTGAGCAGCCAAAACTACATTTTTCGGCCTTAATGGTTAGCCCAGCGTCCCTCAAACTCGTCAGTACCCTCCTGAGATGGGAAACATGGTCTTCCCAAGAGTTAGAAAAAATGGCCACATCGTCAAGGTAAGGCCGCGCGAAATCCTGCATGTCCTTGAGGATGATGTCCGTTAGCTTTGAAAAGCTAAAAGGTGCATTCTTTAGCCCAAAACTGAGCACCAAAGGTCGGAATACCCCCATGGGAGAAAAAAATGCTGCATACCGACTCGCGCTTTCCGAGAGGGGGACTTGCCAGTACCCTCTCACTAGGTCAAGGGTGGAGATGTACTGTGCCGCGCTCTTTCTTCGATGTTCGGTATTGGGTACAGCTGGTCCTTCGTTATGGTATTCAGCTTCCTGTAGTCCACGCAAGGTCGCGGATCTTTGCCTGGTGCCTCCACGAGTATCAGCGGGGAGGTGTAGTCGCTCTCTGCTGGCTCTATCACGCCAAGTTCCAGCATGTGCTTTATCTCCGCCTCAATTATTTCTTTCTGCCTTGGAGAAACTCTGTAGGCTTTCGATCTTACTGGATCGGTCGAAGTTAGCTCTATCTCATGCGTGATGAGATTTGTCTTCCCCGGCCGGTCGCTAAAACTCTCCCGGAATTCGCACAGCAGTTGCCTCAATTCTTGGAGTTGCTTTGGTTCTAGATCCATGGTGCTCGCGGATCGGGACATGATTTCCTCTATGCTGTAGGTAGCATTTTCTTTCATGCTGCCTTTCCACTCAGGGTTTTCGGTTAGTAGCTCTTCGGGGATTTTTACTGCCATGTTTACAACCCCTCTACTTTCGACATAGGGCTTCATTAAATTGCAGTGATAGATCTTTATCTGCTGTCCTCTCCCTGGCATTTTCAAAGTGTAGTTGGTTTCTGAAATCTGATCCAAAACTTCCACTGGCCTGTCCCAGTGAACTTCCATCTTATTTTTGCGTGCGGACCTGAGAATAAGCACACGATCCCCCACCTTGAAGGTTCTCAGTCTAGCATTCTTGTCGTAGTACTTCTTCGCCGTGTCCTGAGCCGTTTTGTGATTCCGATCCACTAGTTCTCGTGTGGCACTCAGGCGGTTTAGTAACTGCAACACATACTCCACTACGGACTGACTCTCTCCTGTCCCCTCCCACATTTCTCTAAGCATCCTAAGCGGGGAACGAAGAGCCCTTCCGTACACTAGTTCTGCAGGAGTGAAGCCCGTCGCTTCGTACGGTACTGATCTCAGGGCGAACAGCGTTGCCGGCAGGCAACTTTCCCAATCGTCTTTGTGCTCATAGCAGGAAGCACGTAGCACTCTTTTGAGCACTGAGTGCCACTTCTCGACGCTGTTCGATTGAGGGTGGTAAACGGAGCTATGAATCAACCTCACCCCACACCTCTGTAAGAACGTAGTTGTGAGTGCGCTCGTGAAAACTGTCTCCTGATCAGCCTGAATTTCTGCCGGAAAGCCAATTCGAGCGAAAACGGACAGTAGACCGTCCACTATCTCTGCCGAGCTAAGCTCCTTTAGCGGCACCGCCTCCGAGAACTTGGTAGCAGGGCATATCATAGTGAGCACGTACCTATAGCCTGACTTAGATCTGGGTAGTGGCCCGACGGTGTCAATGACCAGACGTCGAAAAGGCTCCGAGATAAGCGTCACCAGCTTTAGCGGGGCCTTCCATCTTTCTCCTGGTTTTACGATGCGCTGACACGCGTCGCATGACTGCACGTAGCATTCAGCATCTCGGAAACATCCCGGCCAGTAGTATTCCCCAAGCAGCCTTCGTTTTGTTGACACCTAAGTGCCCTGACCAACTGTTACCGTGACAGAGGCCTAAAAGTTCAGAGCGGTACTTTTCAGGCACGACCAGCTGATCAACCGTCTTCCCCTTTTTGTCCCTGTAATGGCGATACAGCAATCCGCCTTTGTGGTGCAATGTCACGTTACGCCTAGCAATACCCTCCTTGGCTATGAAGTGTAACTTTGACAAGCTAGGGTCTCTTTCCTGTTCTGTGATTAAGGAGTCTCTGTCAACGCGCAACAAGCGATCCATGCACAGGGAGGTGGGTAATAACATGGAGTCTGGACTGCACGCTTCTTGTAGGCTGGCATTGATTGGGCTACCTTCGGTAACAGGTTCCTGCTGCTGTTCATGTGCTCGAGCTGCATTTTCTTTGCTTCGTTCCGCAATCTCGGGAATTCCCTCCTTCTCACCAGTTGCATCTGATTCCTGGCTGTACCTAAGCTTGGAAGCAAGCTCGCGTGATTTGGACCTAGTCAGGGCTTTCACTGTCCCCTCAGCCAGCTTCTGACCTCAATCGCAAAGCAGCTGATTTGACTTATTGGAGAATAGATACGGGTACTGCAATGAAACAGCCGACGAGACGGCGGCTTCTGTCACTAGCTCGCCCAACGGGCCGGAAATCACCACCCTTGCCATAGGCAGGCACACACTCTGATTTTCTAGTACCTGTCTTATCCATGCTACTTCCCCAGTAAAGTATTCCTCCTTGACATATGAGGGGTGAACAATATCCATTGTTGCCCCGCTGTCCCGAAGAACCCTGCACGATTTTCCATTTACTTGGTGTTCGTGAATATATGGACGCAGAAGTTCCAAATTCTCATCACTATCGTTGGCATATGAGAAAGCTTATCGCATCTTTTTACACCTTGCTGCCATATGTCCAGTTTCCTGACAGTTGAAACAACGGAACGGCTTCCTGGCCTCGAACTCCTTCGTCAATGCTTTCTGAGCTTCGGCCTGCTTGGCACGATCCTCGGTCTTTTCTGGGGCTTGTTTAGTGCCCTCAACTGTCTCGCGATTTCTAAATTGCGATCGATTTTTGGGAATGAAACGCTTCCTTAAACCGAACGCTTTCTTTTCAGACTCGCTTGACTCGGAACTCAGCTTTCTCCGTGTGGCATATTCGTCCGCTAGTTCTGCAGCTTTCTCCACTGTGCTCACATTTTCTCTGTCTTGCACCCATAACTTAACGGCCTCAGGGATACTGTTATAGAACTGCTCGAGGCATACACATTCGGCAACCTTATCTTTGGTGTCATATGCCTCCGCGCCCTTCAACCACTCTGTAAGGTTGGCCTTCAAACTGAATGCGAATTCTGCATAGCTCTTGCTGGCACCTCTGAACCGCTGTCGGAATTCTTCCGCCGAAAGTCGGTACTTTCTTAGCAAACTCGCTTTCACCTTCTCGTAGTCATCGGCATCTTTCGCGTCAAGCCTCGCGACTATAGTGGCCGCCTCACAGGGTAACACCATTAGTAGCTTTTGTGGCCAGGTCTCCTTAGCGTAACCCCGTTTCTCACACGTCCTCTCGAAATTCACGAGGTAATAACCAAGATCCTCGCCAATCTTATACGGCTGCATCAATCTGTCCATAGGAAACGATTCGGCCTGACTCACACTCTCTGGAGTCATGCCTCTCGAACTCTCACATTCCAGTTTCTTTTGGTCATTCGCAAGCTGCAACCTTCTGAGCTCCCGTTCCTCTCGCTCAGCCGCTAGCCGTTGGCGCTCATTTTCCTCTTTCTTTCGCTCAGTTTCCTCTTTCTTTCGCTCATCTTCCTTTTTCTTTCGCTCATCTTCCTTTTTCTTTCGCTCAGCTTTGAGGAGTTCCCACGTATCACTGTTTCTTCATTGGCGGTTTCTAAGAGCAATGTGCAAATGTGTGACTTTTTCATCTTCTCCTCTACATCTACACCCAACTCTTCACACAATGACAGCAAATCTGACCTTAGCAACTTCATTAGATCCATGTTTGCTGCTCTAAGCCTTGACTTTGCTGAACAACTGTTGACGTGAGCTACACGCAATCAGACTCACTGATCAACTTCCCTCGATTCCCAGCAGTTCAATGTATTAACCCAAACAATTGAATCCTGGCGAATCTCAAGCAAAGTTCAAGCACTCACCCACGGAAGCAACACCACGCCGCATGGTCGATCCAACCGCTGCCAACCAGTTGTTAGGTGTGGGGCTTCTATCCCGTAGCAGGGAACCGGTGTTGGGGGATTGCGCTCTGATCCCACCGCTGCCAACCATTTGTTAGATGCGGGCTCCTGGTTCGCCTGTGCCGTCTCTCGCCAAGGTCGGTGTCCCCGGGTTCCGGATCGGGAGACTGCTGTAGTGGGGTTGACGAAGAGATGAGAGGGTATTCGAGGTGAAGAAGAGACTGAAGGGTTTATTTACATTTATACATAGATTGAAAGAGTGAATCGGGAGCTGGCTGATCACACGCCAGATCGGTGCTAAATAGGGTCCGCTGTCCCCAGGTTCCTAGTTGGGGAATCTAGTTCATTAAAAATGCGTCGAATCACTGTGATGTAGATCAAGTGTCCAGTCTTCCGGGTCCGCCTTCCAGGACGCCCCCAGCCACACACTCTTGCCACTTCTGGCAGTATATGGTCCGCGCTGTCCAGGCTTCAGTGATGAATAACCCGAAGGGGGCCCCATGGCAGCGTCGAAGGTCAGTCACCTGCACTTCACAGCGGTAGCGTGGGACCGAAAGGTTGCCACTGCAGTTTGCAGAAGGTTCCACGTATAAGGAAAAGCACAGTCTAAGACGAAGTTGTTTTCGAAGCAAGAGGATTCCGGCGACGTTGGCTTAGTCAAACCCGGCCGCATTTGCCACGGCTCATTTGCAGTCCCGCCGCTCGCCGGCTCCCCCGTCGTCCCCTCCGGGAGAAACATGTCCCGGGTGGGTCCGGCGTTGAGAACAAAAGACAGGTTCACCAAAGCCGTTCTCAGACAGCGGAGGGCCGTTTCACCCCGTAAACAGCAGGGGTGGGGGGGGGGGGGGAAGGACCTTTGTAGACGCCACCACCTGCACTCGTGGCGCTGCAACCACATCGACGGCCCTTTCAAGCCTCTGTAGATTGATGATTCCCAGTGGCTTGAATATTCTTGGCATGTTGGCGTCTCCAAACGTAACAGTGGTTATGGCGCTCGGCTGCTAGCTCAAATGACGCAGGTTCAACCTCGGCTGCGGCGGTCGAATTTCGATGGAGGCGAATTTCTAAAGGCTCGTGTACTGTGCAATGTCAGTGCATGTTGAACCCCAGGTGGTCGAAATTTCGGGAGCCCTTCACTACGGTATCTCTCATAGTCTGAGTCGCTTTGGGACGTTAAACCTACATTGACCAAACCAAACCTTGTTGGCGATTCATCTTCGCATTCCTCTATCTATTTCTTTCCTTGATATTTTATAGTAAAGAGCTCTGTTGGTTGTTGCTTGTTTGTTGCCACCGCCATTCCATTTAGATCCTTAGTCATTCTCATATCAAAACGTTGTTTTGCTCTTCTTGTGCGTCATTGCCTCTGACAGGATACTCTAAAATACGTTGTAATTATTTTTCCGAAATAATATTGAAAGTTCAGCGCTTCAGTCTCTGTCGTTCTCCTTGTTTCTTGTCCGTCGTTCTTTTTTTGCGCTGGTTCTTCTGAGATCGTGGCTTACCAACTAGCCCAACAAGTTTTGCAACCGCAGAAGTAATAACTGAACTGGCTATAATCGTCAGGCAATTTTGCTGTTTTTTTTGCACCGATTCTTCTGAGAGTTCTGCTGTTGGCAACATTCATCAGTATTATTCGGTGAACCCGGCTTGTGCACCTTTTTTAAGCCGGAGGGAATATATATTTGATTTATTCATTGTATATTGTTAGTGTACGTTTATTGTAACATATTGAATGTACATTTTCGTATATTTTATTGCATTTATTGTATATATTTAGTATATTTTTATGTATAGTAAATTTTGTAGTATATCTTTCATGTACGTTCCAAGTGTGGCGCTGCACGCTATTGTGACGGCAGGGAGAAAGACTGTAGAATAAGTCAATGTTATGAGAAGTAAATGCGGGTGAAAATACTATGACGTCGCCGAGATAGCACAGCCACGTGGACCACTTAAAGCATTTCAAAAGAACATCCACCATGAGCTCCGAGGTGGCTGGCAAGTTGTATAAGTCTAGGGCATTGCCTTATATTGGTAGGTACCTCAGGTGTCACAAGTGCAGCCTCCCGACTGGCCTGGCCATCCACTGCAATATGCCAGGAGCCGAATCGAAGATCTATGGAGAAGAATTTGGCAGCATACAGACACTGAAGAGCTTCGCGATGTGTGACAGGGGGGGGGGGGGGTGTAATGTTCTTATTCGGGTAATGATAGCGATTGCATCGATTGCGGTGAAGGCCGACAAGCTGCAGCAACCACTTCGTGTCATAATTTCGAAGAGTGGCACTACTATTGCGCAGTGGCAAGGGAACCTGTCCGCGCAAAAAAACGGGATCTGCATTGGGTCTTGCATCGCCCCGGTTCTCAGCGACCTATTTCTGGCCCAGAAAGACAGAACCTTGGTATCCCATTTAGTAGGCTCTTCTGTGGTCAAAGTATTTCGTTCTATGGATGAATACTTAACCCTTTTCGACCACAGGACAGAAACAGAAGTGGAGACCTCGGTCTTGGATGCGGTCGAGATCTTCAAGCAATGCCTGAAACCACTACAAGTAACACCCAAGGTCCCGTCGGGAGGTTCGTTCCGGTTTTTAGATCTAAGGCCCAACTTTTTAGAAAGGCATACTTGCTGGAAATGTGAACATCGGAGTTGCAGGTACCTGCTTTCTTTTCGATCGGCCCATTCCAAGTTGAATAAAAGAGGGATCGCCAGCCTATGCCCGCAGAACGCGACTCACAAATATTGTGCTCATTCCATGCAAGAACGGTGGAGTTCCCGGGGTCGAACCCGACCGCGGCGGCTGCGTTTTTATGGAGGAAAAACGCTAAGGCGCCCGTGTGCTGTGCGATGTCAGTGCACGTTAAACATCCCCAGGTGGTCGAAATTATTCCGGAGCCCTCCACTACGGCACCTATTCTTCCTTTCTTCTTTCACTCCCTCCTTTATCCCTTCCCTTACGGCGCGGTTCAGGTGTCCAAAGATATATGAGACAGATACTGCGCCATTTCCTTTCCCCAAAAAACCAATTTAAAAAATTTAAAATTAAAATTCCATGCAAGAAAGTCCACAAGATCAGATGGCCCGTGTTCTTGATGCAGATTACCTTCGAGACATTGTCACTTTTGTGGTTGAACCCCTTTAGAAGAAAGAGAATCAAGAAGTACGTGCCAAATTCAGGGATGAGGAACCGCCGCAAAAGAGATGAGTGGTCGTTGTACCATACGTTCACAACGTGTCGCACCCCCTGAAGAATATTGGTGGCTGTAGTGATGATGACGTCGTCTTCTGGGCCCCTGACAAGTTGCGTACTCTGTGCGCGCGAGTAAAAAGAGGGACGCCGAGCGTCGGCTGTGTAACACGGCGCACCAGAACCCCTTCGTCGAGTGTGTGGAGGGCGTGGTGTACTCAATTCCCGTTTCCTGCGATAAAAGACCTAGGAGGCAGGTACCGGGAATCTGGCGCTCTATCGACATAATTGCAAGATGAAAGATCAAACTTCCGGGAAAGAAAAACTATGCGCACCGGACCTCGCCAGCTGTCCTGTAATCAGCAGGCACTCGGACTAGATAGTGCGCGAGATTGTCGAGGCTGCCGAGATGGCCAGGCTGCGTGAAAATTGTCTTAGTGAGCCTTCGAATCGATTGCTCTGGCAAATGCAGAATTCCATTTTTTTCAAAGTAACCCGCTAGGATTTTGGATATTTTTTAGTGGGCGGGGGGAGGGGGAATCGGCATATATATAGCGTTTCGCCCATAAATTATCGGCAGGAAGTTCAGCGCTTGTGTGTCCTCTTGTCTTCAGTGCGTCTCTTGCTGTGCTGGTATACTAATATCATGCAACACCAAATAGCCCGCCCTCTTACCCTACAAGGAATCGAGGTCGTCCGACACACCAGCAAGGTTAAGTGCGAATGTACGCCCACGCTAGGGCAATGGGAAACGCTGAAGCCGGACAGGACGATATGCGGGAGGCAGGTCTCCCCTCCACTTCCTCGCCCCGCTGGCGAAGAGCGGAGCGCGCGGCCGAACAGCCCGGACCCGCCGACGATCCCAGCCGGAGAGAGCTGTCTCACTCGCGCGCGCGCACAGCAGTCACGCCGTCCGTGGCACTCGTGTACCTGCGACGCTGGCGCCCTCTCTTATCGCGGGGAAGCAAACAACAGGGCATAGCGGGGCAGATCACCACACGGGGCACTGTAGGCGCCTGAACTTTGCAGACGCGACGGCGGAGGCCAACGCTCATCACGGATGCGTGCACACCATTGTCATTCAGAGCACGCACAAGGACACCGTCGAAATCATCTGGTATGTTCGTTCGAGCGGTCAGGAAAGAATTTCTAGGGCGAGTCATTGATTCAGCGTCGCCTCTGGCACCTGCACAATCTAGTTTTTCAAATGAGAGCGGCCGTAGGGCGCAGGCTCAGGAGCCTAAAGGCGACGCGACTCTGGTGAGCTGGAGCGTAGGGCTTTCTTCGACGGCGAGCGGGAAAATTTGCGTGGACGGCGAACTGAGGCTTCAGACGACTGGGGCTGAGCCTGGGCTGCGTTCTTGTACTGTTTCGTGTAATATTTGTTCGAACCTGTATAATCTCTCTAGAGAGGGGCCCATGTAGCCACGATCATCATGGCTGCCTCCCGAGCTGGCGAGCGCGAGATTGGAACGCTGGAGAGCTCTCGAGGACAGCGAAGAGTTCGGACGCTTCGCTATCCAGCTGGCTAGGCTTTCGCCGTGCAGCAAAATAAATGCGGCCGCCGCCGCGCCCCCACTTCTGGTAACTACTCCTTCATGAGTAGTCGCCGAAGGGCAACATCGAAAAAAGTGGCCAACGTGTGGCCGAAGCCTTGGTAGGGAACAGTTGGGGATAATATTTAATGAAGAATACGTAATTTACGATTTGCTCATGACATTGTACTGCAAAGTCACTCAGGAGATGAGATGCAAAGCATGAAAAATCACTTAGACATGCAGAGTAGAGCAATAGGCTCGCAAGGGAATAGCAGTTCACAACTGGTAGAGAGGTGCTGAAAGTGGCAAGGGAATACGTCTGCTTAGGGTAGATAGTGGCCGCTGATCCGGATCTTGAGAGGGAAATAACTGGAAGAATAGGAATTGGGTGGAGCGCATAGTTATTTATTTATTTCCTAAGAATATTGCAGACTCCTTCTGGAGTCGAAGCAGGAGTGGGAGACGCACATGAATAATACCAAAAATGCAAAACGAAGGCAAACAAAAAGTTAGACATTCATGCTTTTCAAAGCGCCAATAAATTCTACTTCATCCGGACTATCAACAACATTCTAAAGCAACCTATTCCAGTCAGACACAGTCTTGGGGAAATAGGAATATTTAAATTAATTGGTACAAACCCGGTATTCTTGTAAATTTTACCCTGGTAAAAGCGTGGGTTAGCTCGTGATGCATGGGTAAGGTAGAGAGTCTTGTTTATCTCCGTCTTATTGTTCAGGAGGCAAAGAACTTAAGCCTGTATTCTGTGCGTCTAGATTGGAGGGTCTGAAGGTCCGAGAGATTGACCGTCTGTGTTACGCTAACTGTTCGTCTGTAACTGTTGCAAATAAAACAGACGGCCATTCTCTGCACCTTTTCCTGTTTGTCTATATTTTTTTTTGGCGTAGGGGTCCCATATGCATGGCGAATACTCCAAAATCAGTCTAACCAGAGATTTCTATGAAGTGAACTTCACCTGTGTTCTGGCTGACATCAATTTTCTTCGAATCCCCCGTAAGGCCTTACGTGTGGTGCTGCATAAGTTATCAATGTTTTTTTCCAGGTTTAAGTTGAGTTTATTGTGACTCCCAGATATTTCACAGCTTATACTTCGTTTATTACGTCCCCGCCAATATTGCATGTGTGATGTAATGATTGCTTCTGGTTTGAGACACGAAGAACAAAGCATTTTTTTATGTTCACAGCCATTTCCTACTTTTCGCACCAGCTGTGAATATAGCGAAGATTCGCGTTAAGAAGTTCATGAACCTCTAGTGATCTGAGCGTTGTGTACACATCACAATCGTCTGCAAAAAAAATTTACTACTATTCCAGGGTCTATCTCGGTAACAATATTATTTATATTGTTACAGAGGTAGTGACAGCAGATCCGAGAGGAAAATGAGAGGATTATGAGAGGAGAGGATTATGAGAGTAAAATCACCAGAACGATAAGAATGGGGCGGAGCGCATATGGCAGGTTCTCTCAGATCATGAATAAGAGCTTACCAATATCCCTCAAGAGAAAAGTGTACAACAGCTACATTTTACCTTTACTCACGTACTGGGCAGAAGCGTGGAGGCTAACAAAAAGGGTTCAGCTTAAGTTAAGGACAACACAGAGAGCCATGGAAAGGAAAATGATAGGTGTAACGGTAAGAGACCGGATGCGGGCAGAGTGGGTGAGGGAACAAACGCGTGTTAATGACATCCTAGTCGAAATCAAGAGGAAAAAATGGGCTTGGGCAGGGCATGTAGCGCGAAGGCAAGAAAACCGCTGATCCTAAAGGGTAACGGATTGGATTTCAAGAGTAAGTAAGCGTAACAGGGGGCGGCAGAAGGTTAGCTGGGCGGATGAGATTAGGAAGTTCGCAGGCATAGGGTGGGCGCAGCTATCAATGAACAGGATTAATTGGAGAGACATGGGAGAGGCCTTTGCCCTGCAGTGGGTGTAGTCAGGCTGATGATGATGACGATAATCACTGAAATAAATAAGGGGCAAGACCGGGCCCAGGACAGACCCCTGGGGTACACCTAATGTCAATGGGAGGCTATCCGAAGAACTATTATTAACGTTAACATATTGCGCATGGTTGTCAAGATAGGCTTTTATAAAGGCAATAAGTATTCTGTTCATTCTAAGTTATAAAGCTTTTGTATCAGTTTATTGGGTGGCCCATTATCAAAAGTCTTGGCAAAGTCCAAGACCACTGTATCGATCTGGCCTCTGTGGTTAATTGCAACAAAAACGTCATGGCAGGTAGTAATTACCTGTGTGACGGTGGACACCCCGCGCCGAAAACCATGCTAAGCATCTGACACTAAGCGGTTTTCTTCTCAATACTAAACCAGTTCCCTACAAATTATGTGTTCCAATAGCTTCAAACTAACCGAATTTAAGGATATGGGGCAGTAATTCGATACCGTTGAACGATTACAGGATTTGCAAATAGGGACAACCCGTGCGTTTTTCCAGTCAGCAGGCCCTGCTGAGCTCTACAGTAAAGCAGTAAAGATTGCATGCAAGTAGTGCGATATTCACTCTATGTAACAGTGCACAAATCCTGTAGGGATATTGTCTGGTCCTACTGCTTTCTTCATGTCCAAGTTTA
This sequence comes from Amblyomma americanum, assembly GCF_052857255.1. Lineage (NCBI taxonomy): Eukaryota > Metazoa > Arthropoda > Arachnida > Ixodida > Ixodidae > Amblyomma > Amblyomma americanum. Next base: position 178,148,806 of record NC_135503.1, read on the forward strand.
AGAGTAAATTAAAAACGCCTTCTCGAGTCACAGCTAAGTCGCCTATTGTAGAGTGGAACTCCTCGGGTGCAAAACCAATGCTCTGGTCTTTAGGCGCGACCACTGAGTTATAATAATAATAATAATTGGTTTTTTGGGGAAAGGAAATGGCGCAGTATCTGTCTCATATATCGTTGGACACCTGAACCTTGCCGTAAGGGAAGGGATAAGGCAGAGAGTGAAAGAGGAAAGGAAGAAGGAGGTGCCGTAGTGGAGGGCTCCGGAATAATTTCGACCACCTGGGGATCTTTAGCGTGCACTGACATCGCACAGCACACGGGCGCCTTAGCGTTTTTCCTCCATAAAAACGCAGCCGCCGCGGTCGGGTTCGAACCCGGGAACTCCGGATCAGTAGTCGAGTGCCCTAACTACTGAGCCACCGCGGCAGGGTGACCACTGAGTTGAAATACTTGTTAAATTCATTGGCTAAGAATTTACAATCTGCAACTTGTATGCCATTAGCACATAAAGAAATTTCATTTGACCTGTTATCATTTACAAATCTCCAAAATTTTGCCGGCGCCTGTTTGAGAAAGGTTCCAAGGGTAAGTGAAAAAAGTTGTCTTTAGCTTGCTTTATCATATTTCTGAGCTCATTTCGTAAGCTTCTAATGACAGCTAGTGGACGATAAGGCATTCGCCGGAGTAGTTTTAGCTTCCGCTTCATGTCTATAATAACTATTGTAATCCATGGATTGTCTTTTCTTTTTGAGCTTGTTCGGAACAAACCGTTCGAGGAATTCGAAGCATATTGTTTTAAACCTGAACCATAGAAAATTTACGTCCTCGTGGGTCTCAAAACCCTGGTAATGTGTCTCTAGATAGTCAGATATGTTCACATCATCTGCTCTATTAAAATCATTAACAAAAATAGGTGAACTATTCTTTTCAGCCCTACTTTGGAGATGAAAAAGTAAAACGTAAAATATGATAGAGCAACAGATGATTCGTAAGATATATGTAATGATAGTAGCAATAGTTATAAAATAGATAGTGAAAAATAGTGATAATGATAGATACTGATAATGGCAGTGTTAGCGACAGCGATAGTGATGTTAGTAATTATGATAATGGCAGCTGCTGATAATAATAGCCCTATACATAGTGATAGGGCTAGAGATAGTGATGATGGTAGCGAATGTGATAGTCGGTGGTAGCGATGATGATGATGATGATAGTGGCGATGATAGCAATGATGATGACACCAATATAAAAAGGTCATGGATCCGAGTCCCGTGAAGGTCGTGGTTTCGAGTCCTGTGAAGGCTGTGAGAGTCGCGCAAAGTTCGTTTGTTCAAGCCTCGCAAATTTCCCGGGTTTGATTCTCTGAAGGTCGTGGGTTCGATTCCGTGAAGGTCATGATTTCGAGTCAAGCGAAGGTTGTTCGGACATCACGATAGCCATGAACGTCAACATAGTTAAGCCTACTCCCCATAACATGAAAACCCGCCTTGCACCACGTGCCGATCAGTTCACTGCCAGGCGCCCAGGAGGAAGGACGTGCGATGGGGCCTCGTAGTAAGCGCGCTCGGGACGGCTAACGGAAGAGGCCTAAGCGCCAGAAAGAACGCGAAGAGCAAGGTGGTCCGAGTAGGCCTACGCCACAGTCGCCGACAACGAGGCACGCCAAGAACGCGGAATCCATACGCCGAAAGCGCCAGTAACTCTAGAACCACACAAGACCCAACAACCTTACGAGCGGAGTCGCCATGTACGCTAGGCATGGAGTACAAGTGAGTCCAGTGGTATTCGACCACACTAATATCGACGTAGGAGAAATCTGTGGAGTCACTATCCACAGGATTGATTATCATTGGCGCTTACTTGTCGCCAAATTTGAGTGAACAATTTGCGGCACAGTTCGTCCACAAGGCATTTGCAGTCTCTGCGGAACAAGCCAATGGTCGTGGTCGGACACTTCAATCAATGCGCAAAGACCAACCAGGAATTCATAGATGTGCTCAGAAACTGGTTAGCACTTCGTCTTGTCACGTGAACTCAGTCCCTCACCACCAAGCATGGGTCCTGTATGCATCCAGCGCTGCACACTGCTCCTTCACGTACCACTAAACAGCAATCCTCAAGATAGAAAGCCGCCTCTCGTTCTACAATACGTTCCAGAACAAGACGTGCATCCATCAGACGATGAAGCAAGCTACGGCCGTCAAACTGACAGTAGCAAATTTGAACAAATAATGTCACATTGCCCTGAAGAAGACGAAGAAGAACAAGCCGAAAGCATTCATTCCTAGCAGGAACACATGCACCGGCGGAAAGAAATCACTTAAAAAAGAAATTAATAAAAAGCTTCTGGGGCATTGCTCTGATTCGTCGGCCCTCAAGCAGCGCATAAAGTGAAAAAAAAAGATAAATGGAGGGAAAAAGAAGAAAGGGCCTAAACTGTTTACGATATGCTTGTTATTTCCGTGGTATAATGCCATTGGGTGCTGCAGGATTGCGCAATTAATAAACATTAGCTTAACCATCACCGCTCTCTCGTCAGATCGTGTCCACCGAGCCCCACACACACTCAGAGAAAGCGAAATACACGTGACTTTCAGGGTTATTTTGTCATGAAACTCCAGAGAGTTCGAGAAAATCAGCGTGTATACTCACGGAATTAGGCGTACACACCTACTAACTTCGTTGATGCATGAATGGTTTCTTTTGGTTCTTGAGCAATTATATCTTTAAAAAATGAATCCTTTCCTTTTAGAGCAATTAAATACCAAATGCCACGACATAGGACCCACTATAGCAGCAAAATTTTAAATACTTAATACCCTCTCTTCTAAATCAAAATATAAAAATTAACATTGCAATAGAAACTTCTTCAACCAGAGTGTTCAAGAGAGACTTAGTTAAATATTTATTTGAGCAATGTTTCTGTTTGATATCTTTTGATGAATTTGTCTTAATAATGGTGACCTTTGTCCGAAAACACTTTTAATTTATTAATACATGATGCCTTTTCGTGAAAGACCTGCTGTGTTGTTTTACATGGTGAATTATGTCTGCTTTGTTGATTAGTTCTGGCACTATTTTCCTTGAAGTATTATGTGTTTGTTGCAATGCTCCTTTATTAATTCTGTATGTAATGCTCTTTAGTGCTGTATTTGTAGTTGCTGCATTTGAATTTCCTAGGTTCGACGTTTGTTTTGTTTTTTTGTTCTGAAAAATTGCGCTGTTTCTGAATGACGTAAGGGTTTAGGGACCTAGTCAGGTACACAGTACATTTTTTCCCTAATCCTTTAGCTTTCTGTACGCAGAAAACTGTGAACAAATAAACTGATAATGAAATGAAATTTATAGGGATTTATAAAATGGAAAACTTGCAAAGTTATTCTAAACGTGAAAACTCACCCATACGCAATGTCGTCCTTTCGGCATAAAATAAATTCTGGAAGTCTTTTTACACGGCTATAACCGTGACCAGAAAGGTGAATCGTTTCTTTTGGTTTTTTACACGAATTTATGGAGAGAAAAACTTTAGAAAGTTATTCTAAATGTACGTTTCTTGAAACGACTTTGATAGGTGAAGCTATCCGGGAGGTTACCTTCTAGGGAAATGAGCCCACTCCACAGTGGACCGCACAAATGCAGTAACTCACGTCCATGTTGAGGCGGTTTTACTGTGCAATAGAGCTGGCTCTTGGTCGAGTTGGTGCATCTTGGAAAAGGGGGTACCAGCGGAAAGAAGGATGCGTATAGAGGAAAACAGAGGTTAGACTCGGACGGGCGCTTGACTTGCAACTGTGCTTTACGGAAATATCCTATTGCCGCTCAAAACATCCGGCGCATGCGCATCCTCAAACAATCGCATGACAAGAGCTTTGATGACACCTTTGATCATCCTTATCTACCGCATAGGCAGGCACGTTTCTTGTGGGTTAGGCACAACGACGTGTCACTTACACAATTATTTTTCTGGCCGCTAACGTGAAAGGCTTCTAATATTTTTCGCTCAAATCTACTTTTTCCCCTCACCATTTTGGAAAGAGAAAGTACTAGATACGAACGGAAAACGTTTCTTGTTTACGCGTCCTTGTATCCCCTGGAACCCGCCTCGTGCCCTCCCCGCTATTTTCAAGGTGTCACTGTGTTAGACTTCGCACGTATGCTCAGGATTGGCGCTTGTATAAATTGGCTCGCTTAATTGCAATAAAATAGAGTTTTAAGCTCAGCCTCGCGTGTGCGCCTCATTTCGTTGTCTGTCCTGGTCCTGTAGCGCCTTTTAAAAAAAGGACGAAGCAACTCAAATTCGCGCAATCAGCCGTTATTCTTCAGCCATTTGAGATGTAAGCTCACTGCGCTGGCAGTTACTATGCATAGCCGAACTTTTTGGTTACATTTGTTGCGTTGATGTCTTTCATTGGCACCTGTATTTTTTTCAGACTTGCATCGGCCATGGGTGGAGCAACGTGAAAACTCATCCATCAGCAATGTCGTCCTTTCGGCATAAAATTAAGTTCTGGCAGTCCTTTGACACGGATATCACCGTGACCAGAAAGGTGAATGGTTTCTTTTGGTTATACGAATTTGTGGAAATGAAAAACTGGAAAGTTGTTCTGATGATAATGAATTTTTATGGCGCAAGGACATCTGTGGCCAAAGAGCGCCATGGCACAAGGTTTTCTTCTCCTCAAGGTGGGGTCAAAAGTCCATTTCCCAAGCATTTCACCCTAAAGAAGCCGAGCAACAGTCAGGGGAAAGTCTGTACCCATTGTATCACCGGTGGGTACGCGGCGCCACTGGGCATCGAACCCCGCACCTCCTACATGCGAAGCGGATGCTAAAACGACTAGCCCACCGCTGCGATGAAAGTTGTTCTAAATGTCTGTTTCTTGAAACGACTTTGAAATCTCTGCCCTGGTAAGGAAGGAAAATTATCTGGTCAGGTAGACGTAAGCGAAACGAAAGAGGTGCTAAGATTATGCAAGCGCTGACTTATTCGAAAATTAACTGTACTAGAAATTATTCGTGTTCTAATTTTATCTTCCTCGGATACAAAAGCTTCCAGAACGAGGCATGTCTGGCAACATTAAAGTATTTCCGGGAGTCAAGTATAGCTTCAAGATAAATTCAGGAGTGCGACAAAAGCTGACACACTGACGTTTACAGGGTTTCAAGCAAAGTAACACTTGCGGCTACTTCATGTGGCAACATGACTAATGCTAGGAGAGTTGCAGCACGGCGCCGCGCTGAGGGTAATCATTTGTAGTCGTGCCGTTTGGTGTGCCGCTTTATGTGCAAATCTTGGTCACCTGAGGTGTACTGTCGCTGCTTGATCACTAATTCACCGTTCGTGGCATGATGGAAAGCGTGCGCTCGCAAAATAACCGTGCAGTTCATTCGGCTTACACTCTACACGTGTCATCTAGCCTCGCTGTTGCAGCTTTATTGCAACAGGTAGGTGAAAAGTCGCTGCCCCAGATGTTCTGCAGTAGGGTAACAGCAGCCGAGAGCGGCCTTATTCGGACAAGAAAATAGCGCGGGCAATTACTTACGCCACCACTGTATACGGTGGCTAGAGAGCGGCACAGCTGATAGAAATATTGAGCTTGAGACATTTTCTTGGGTATCGGCAGTGCGCACCATGCATTCCCCGTCGCCGGTGCCGTCTTTTTGTGTCTTTTTTCTTGTACTTTTGAGTAGCCAGCGTCATTTCCTGAAAATGTTCCCAAATTGTCGGTGCTATTGGTGAATCGGGTTCGTAGTGTAGCTTTGTGGGATTGTTGGCTTATAATCTTGAAAAACACTTTCGCTCAATAGAAGATGAAAACAGAGAACCGAAACGAACACCACGGGCGCTAACTTCCTAGAACTTTTATTCTTTACGAGCAGCATATTTATATGCCACAATGTGATGTAACTGTCTGTGCGAATACTGCCGATTACTTAGTAATGCAAGTTCTTTCTCGCAGAGGATAAAGCAAGGTGTGCTTATACACTTGCAACCAGAACTATTTATCTTTTCAGCTTCGGTAATTTCACGCGTTATCCTTTCCCTACTCTTCCCTATAACAGCACATTTGTCAAAACGAGGCTCGCTATTTTTTTTACTCGCACGAGAATACGTGTTCGACTAGTTTTCCTCCACGTCCGTTTATGAGGTCGCCAGATAGTCCGCGAGGCGCTCATTTAAGCATTTCTCTCTGGCCGATGTACTTGTTACCACACGAAAAAGGAATCTTATAGCTGACACCTTCCTCACGCTTGACGTACGGATTCTGATATTTAGTTGTGCGTCCACGCGCTTTTCTGTTGTTAGTGTTTCCTAATTTTCATAACGTAGCATGTTTCTATGGGGTAGAGAACACGGCAGTTGCATTCGCATGTTGACCAATTTTCTTTGGATTGTGGCAAATCTTTTGTAGACACGCAAGAACAGTAAAGTCCTTCCGTTCACAAGTAACCTGCTGTGGATTAAGTTGTTTTTACGGTTGGAGTTTCTTGAGCAGGTTTTGCGCAACAGACACCTGAACACGATCGGAGTAACCATTATTAATCAGCCTCTTTCAGCGCTGTTTAAATCTTTCACTCATCGTATGCGTGATTTTCGCAGAGCGTTTTAAAAACAAATTGACGATGGCTCTTTTTACCAGCTTAGAGTGCGCTGAGTGAAACGGCAGCACAGGTGGTGGTGGTGAAAACTTCAATGGACACAGGGGAGTTTAGGAAACGCAGGTCCTTGGGCCCCCGCACAGCCCCACTGCACTCATACGTTCATGCCCCGGAGGCTCATGACGCTGGCAGCGCGGCCTGTGGCAATGGCTCACTTGGCCGTGTCCTCGGAGCGCAGTAGGGTCTCCCAAACCTCCGAAGTGGTAAGGTGCTCCAGGCCCCGCGGGGTAGGATCCGCCGGGCAGAGGAAAAGGATATGATAGAGAGTGACTTTGGGGTGGTGGCAGAGGTTACAGAGGGGTTTGTGTGGACTTGGTGATAGCGCGAGCGTATATAAGGGGAGGGTAAGCTGTGTCTTTGGAGCCGCTTCCAAAGTGTCTGGTGATAATTGTCGAGGGAGGGTTGGGGTGGGGGGTAGAGCTGACGCTCGGCTTTGCAGGCTTGCGTCAGTTCACTTAATGAATGCATGCACTCCCGTGAAAGCCCTAGATTGGAGGCCGCCGGTGCCCGGTTGAGAGAACCTCGGGCTAAAGCGTTCGCAGCCTCGTTTCCGGGATTCCCGTGGTGGGCAGGCAGCCATATGATCTCCAAGTGGCGGGGCGGGTGTGCGGCGAGGGGGTTCAGTATGCGAAATGCAGGGACGTGAACTATCCAGCGAGCAAAATTTAGTATGGCAGTTTTAGAGTCCGATAGTACATTCCGGACCTCCATGCGCGTGATGGATAGGGCAATGGCGGCCTCTTCAGCGTCCTCCGAAGTGGAAGTGGGGGATATGTTAAGGGTGGCAGTCGGTTTTAGGGAGGGGTTCGTGATGGCTACAGCCGCGTCCTCGCCTGTGCATGCGGCATCCACGCACACGGCATCCGGATCCGTCCCTTAGTGTTTGTGGAGCGCCCATGCGCAAGCTCTGCGGCGGGGTTCGTGGTATGTTGGGTGCATGTTTTTGGGGAGAGGCTTAATAAGCATCTCGCGGTGAATGTGGTGAGGGACCTGGAGCTGCGTGGGATCCGTGGCTGGTATTCTGATACCGAGGTTGTGTAGGATGTGTCTGCCGGTGGGCCTCGATAAGCTCACCTGTCGTTTTGTGTAGGCCAAGCTGGAGGAGTTTTTCGGTTGAAGTATTTAGGGGTAGGTGTAGTGCTGTCTTAAACGCTATTGGTGTCATGGCATCCAGGGTGGAGATTTCTCTGGCCTGGCGTTTCAGGGTGGAGAGGAGCGTGAAGAGAAAGCGGCTGAGGACGAAGGCATGAATGAGACGACATAGGTCATGCTCCTCCAAGCTCCGGTGGTGTCCAGAAGCTCGGCGTATTAGGTGGGATATCGATACCGCCGTCTGCTTGAGTCTGTGGATGGTGAGAGTGTTTTTCCCATTGTTCTGGATGTGGAGGCCCAGTACCTGGAGAGTATGTACCTCCGGGATGTACCGGTTTTCCAGTCTCACGGTGTGGGGGCTGTGGGGCAGTTTCGGGTTGTGGGGCGGAGTATGAGGAGCTCCGACTTCTCCGGAGAGCATGAGAGTCCGATACTCTACGCACGTGTTTATGTTAGGGTAGCTTCCGGCTAAAGTGTAGTCTCTATGTCTCCATCACTGCCATGGGTGGTCCATAGCGTGATATCATCAGCATAGCGTGTATGCTGAAGGTGAGGGATGGTTTGTAGTTTGCGGGCAAGGGGGATGAGAGTTACATTGAAGAGAAAAGGGGAGAGAACAGATCCCTGGGGGTGCCAACCCCACTAAGGGTGTATGGGCGGGATGTGTGGGGACCGAAGTGAATTTCGGCCGTGCGGTTAGTAAGGAATGCTTGAATATAGGTGTACATACATCCACCTATGTTCAAGGGGGAGAGTGCCGCCAAGATCGCTTGATAGTCTAGGCGATCAAAGGCCTTGGAGAGATCCAAGGCGAGGACAGCTTTTGTGCGGCCCGGTATAAGGGGGTCGAAAATGTCCTGTGTGAGCTGGAGCATGGCGTCCTGTGGCGACAGGTGGGGACGGAAGCCCACCATGATGTGCGGGTAGAGGTCTTGCTACGCCATGTGCTGGGTAAGTCGGGCGAGTGCGACATGCTCCAAAAGCTTGCCCAAGCATGAGGTTCGTGATATGGGACAATGATTTGTAGGTGTAAGGGGTTTGTGGGGCTCGGGTATGAACAAGATTTTGGCGTGACGCCAGGATTGCGGAAGGGTGCCCTCCTGCCAGCATGTATTGAAGTACCCCTTGAGCTGGGCAATCGACTGATCGTCCAAATTGCGGAGCGTGCTATTGAAGATAAGGTCAACTCCTGGAGTGGAGGTAGAGCGGAGAGTCAGGAGGGTCACTCTTTCTTCTGCTTCCGTGATCTCCGCGTCGAGATTGGCATTCGGGGTGCCTGCATAGGGGGGCAAGGGGTTTGCAAAAGTTTGTTGCTTCGCAGCTGCTAGGCCTACCAAACGCGATTAGTATGAAAGGTGAACTTGGAAAGTGAAAAAAAATTGCTTTTCAGGAAAGCTAATAGCCCAGTAACTGTCTCATATATCTGGGTGGACACCCGAACCGCGCCGTAAAGGTAAGGATAAAGGAGAGAGTGAAAAAGAAAGGAAGAAACAGGTGTCGTAGTGGAGGTCGCCGGCATATTTTCGACTACCTGGGGATCATTAACATGAACTCACATCGCGGAGTACACGGGCGCCTTTTTCGTCGAAACGCGGCCGCCGCGGGCGGGTTTGAATCCGGCTGCTCCGGCTCAGTAGACGAGTGCCTTAACCACTGAGCCACCAGAGCAGGTGAAGGAATGTTTAAAAATCTGATAGATTTTTTTATGGGAAATTCATGCGTTAGAACAAGCTAATAGAAAACTCTTCTATGATGGTGAAAATGCTATCAGCCTTTACCTCTACTGATTCCGCGTCGCCTTTAACAAGGATTTTAAAAAAGTCATCATCAAATCTGAAGGTTTTTGATTCCGTCCAACTCTCAAAGGGATTGATGTCGACTTTGTCACGTGTAAAGAAAGGTCACTTACAGTATGGGCTGTGCACAACTCGATTCAAGTCCCTTCTTTCTGAAGGTGTCGTTTTCCATTCTAGTTTATAGAAGTCGACAGCAAGTAAATGTCCAAAAATTCTAAAAAGCTGCTCACTGTCATGCCCGCGGAGTTCTGAAGCTCCACACACCCGAATTCATCAATGTACTCCTCTATACAGCAGTGCCAGCACAAAGCCTTGTCAATCGGCAAAGAGTAATAAAGATCCTTAATGATTGACGGCCCTTTTGGCGTTAAGAATTCTGAAGATACTTTAGACTTGTTCTGAACGCAGTCTGCTGAAGCTATTTTTGCATTTTCAGTGGGCATTGAGGATCTTTATTACTCGGAATCCATGTAGGAGAATGAAGTTGGGTGTTCGAAACCGGGTCACCAAATCTGTCGGAGCTACGGCGATGAAGAAGCTGCTCTGACAGCGTTGAGGTTTGAACTGTTATTTTTATTGTGCTGTTCGCGCTGCTACGGCCTAGCCCAACTTCCCAGAACTTCCTCTTTCTTGTCCGGCGCCGCATGCTATGTCATGCGAGTCGAGCGCAGTGCGAGGGGCGCTACAGTTACATGTCGTTTTTTTTTTTCTGGCGTATAAATATGCTGTTCATGAAGAATAAAATTTGTAAGTTAGCGCCCTTGGTGCTCGTTTATGTTCTTTGTGTTTTCGTCTGCTGGTGCGCTACAGTATTTTCAAGGTCGGATACGGCTGCAAAAGACGGCTGTGTGCGTAGTGCGCAGGAAGTTCCTCCGAGGCTGTTTGCATTCAAAGCGGTTTCACGCCTTTTGTCGCCAATTCGGCTGCTTTCTTTCTTTTCATAGAACCTATGCTCATCATTGTTTCAACGTATATCGGAGTTACACAGCGAGATTGGTACAAATCATATCCTCTTTCAGCTTGTGAGCTCTTTCATGTCGCTTTTTATGCATCTTGCTGAGAACACTGTGGGGAAGTTGCACTGACCTATGCCGTGCTGTGCGTGTGCTCCGGGCACCCCTGAGTCGTCTTTTCTGCGGCTTGCAGGGAACGTGGACGTTCAAATCAGCACATAGTGTCACCCTAGGCACACGCCTATTTTTGAAGAGGAAACGACTAGAAAGTTTACTTCCGGCTCATGGCGGACATGGGTAGCGAAAATGTATCTGATATCTGAGACCGATGTATACCTCTAAAACCTTGCTGGCTTAACGTGCTACGACGCGAATGCCTACTCTAAAATGCCCTCAAACAATTGCTACCGCTATTAACAAATGACCTATATATTCTGCGAGGTCGAGGTCTGCGCTAATAGATATAGGTGCCCCCCCCCCCCCCGCCCTATTTTCCAGGCGACCGTAGACCTGTATTAGTGAAGGCTCCCAATGACGCTCGCGTATTGCTGCACTAGTCTTATTTTAAGGCATGCATGTGCCTACATCACAATGCCGGACGTCCTGCGGGCAGAGTGAACGCAGCTGCAGGCCATGGATAGAATGTGAATTCAATTAAAAGACGTACGCACAGAAATCAGCGAACACGGGCGAAGCAGACGCATCGGGTGCGTTAAATGTTTCCATTCATTAGCACTATACACAGCACATAATGCAAAACAGTCCTCAACGCTGAAAAGACATAGAGTATCAAATGCGCTTATGAACAATAGTGAACGCACCTACAAGCCGCAGTGGTGTAAGTAGCAGTTATATCTTGTTTTCTGTACATGAATACTGCTTTCAGAGCCTTAGCTCCCGCCCACTCCTGTCAACGCCCTCGCGTCGCTCACGCTTCGGAGATAAGATCCACGTAAACCCGATACCAGACACATGCACCGCGAGCGACAAATGTGTATAATTTCCTTCTGCGTGGAATTTCCTTCTAAGCGGTCTACGTCGACATAGAGGACAATGCCGAGCCTGGCAAGTCCACGATAGCAGCGGTAGACAACCAGAAGAGTCCAATTATCAGGGCTTTGATCTATGCCAAGGATCCTGCAGAAGCGGAGTCATTGGCCATAGCCGTCCCCATGAAGGCTAAACAAAAACGGGGGAAGTCGCAACAAGTAGTGACAAACTCCCAACAAGCCTGCGGTGACTACTTTGCTGGAAGACCTCGCGGAAGGGCGAGCGCACTATTAATCACATTCTCCCAGTAACACAGAATAGCATGGACACCTGGGCACGAAGGGCTAGGTGAAAACGAGGTAGCGATGGTCCAGCCCGAGCTCTGACAAACCTGGCTGATCCCCAACCATGTGTACCCCCCTACATTTTAGGACTGTACGATAATGGCAGGTTAGAACATCTCAGGCTAGAAAGAAGACATTTCATGCCATCGAACAAAAATATATCCTCCTTTGATGTCATAGACGGTTGGAAAATGCATGCTAACTCATTTCCTAATCTTCACATTTGAGACAAGATCGCTCTCGCAAGATGCCCAGGTTACTATCCGTTGGGCGGGGCATGACCCTCGCTCTAACATGCATCTTGGGGATGCCAGGACAAACGAGGCCCAAGGTTAAAACTGCCATACCCGACACATGAACCGTGGGAGACTGCCCTGACCAGCGGAAGCCTAGCCTGGATCATTCACCTTGAACCCAAGTCCATGCCGCCATCGGAGCAGTGGACTAGGAGCACCGACCACACAGCTCCGGCGATTCCTTCTTCTGGATGAAAGATTTCTGTCTGCGGCTGCATAATTCAGCTTACAAAAAATTTAAAAAAACTTTTCGAGAAATTCAAAAAAAGTAAAACAAAAAAACAGCACCGGCAACGAAGGTCGCCTGGTGGCCACAACCAATACTCCAAACAGTGCATCCGAACAGTGCTGAGATACTGTTAGCGTCAAGCTGGGAGTCAAAACTTAGGGATCTTTATCTCGAGCTGCTCAGTTACTCTAGTAATGTGCAAGGAGTATAAATGTCCCAAAAAAGGTCTAAACTTCCAGCCTTCCGTTTGTATGTCCTGGTTAACGTCACGAAGCTACACAAGGGGGGCTATGAAGGATGCCGTAGTGGAGGACTCTATCGAATCAGATTATTTAAGGCGCATTGGCCTTGCATAGTACCTTGACAACGTTTTTACATTTCGGCTCCATCGAAATGCCACCATCGCAGCTAACATTCGACCTTGGGGTCAGCAGTTATGCGTCGAAGCCACTGAGCACCCTCGGCGGGCCTTCCAGGATTTCTTCATCACTCACCAGGACAGTTTTGGACGCATGCAATCAATAGGCGAGTTCAAAATTGATGCCTATCTGCATCTATGGCAGCTGGAACTTACACTTCATTAAACATACTGCGAAATGCAATTAGCGGAATAGCGTGGGAAATTTATATCGTTTTCAGAGCAGCTACGTGCCTTGGTGGATCAGCAGCTTCGCCCTTCAATCAATCAATCAATCAATCAATCGATCAATCGGTGTGTCGGTCGATCGACCAGTAAGTCAATCAATCAATGCAACATATTTACCAGAAAAACTAGTTGGTCACCCTGCGCTAAAAGCTTTGCACCCAGGTTGACCACGGCCTATGTCACAACATTAAAGGTACACCGTGCAACATAAGAGATACACATTACAATCGCATTAGAAAAAATAAAAAGTAAGAAATAGCACTCTGACAGAAGATATCTAGTATTAATATTACACTATATTACATACGAAAATTAAGACAATCAATTAGCACTATAGCACCAAATATAATACACAAAGGCAAAATCAAAAAATGCAAGCTACAATAGTACGTATAGATTGGCAGTTTGCATACGCCCAAAACGAGTCCTCATCATCTTGGGACTAAAATCGTCTGTGTGATTATATTTATTTAATGCATTACAATGACGGCCTGCGAGGAGAGTTGCTGCAGCACTGAAAAAACTGCCGCGCAACGAGGACAGCTCAAGAAAGAAAAAGACAATGCATGCGCACTCTACCAGCTGTTTATTGGAAGAAAAGGGGCATACTTATAAGCTTCACTCACCATGTGACAACGCCCTATCGCTCACAACCAAATAACAAGGTACACACAAATCGCAGAAGGCTTATCTACAATGTGCTGAAAGCACTAGCTTATAGAAAGCTTATACAAAGCATTTGCCTATACAAGAAAGATAAATCTAACAAATCTCAGCAATAGCAGTGTCAGTCAATCGTAGCAAAAGCAGTGAAATGCATTCGAAGCAAAAGCAGGCAACCCTTTAAACGTAAAGAAAAACAAAAACAAAGTAAAATCGCAAAAACGCAAACATAACAACAAAGCCACAACAACAGCACCACGCATGTTTGGGAGTGGGACGCCGAAAAGGTAACAATTCTTGGCGGCACAGGTCTTCAAAAAAAAATTTTAAGATAGCAGATTTCATTTCTTCGCAGAGCTATCACGTATGCACGTGCTCCGGTTCTTTTTAATCATAAAGCCTCCGAGAATTTCCCGTGCCACCTGATCGCGACTTATGCCTAGAATCCTAATACTGTTAAGAACAGGCTCACAATGTGCAATCCTTACAGTGGGCAGGCAAATTCTACCCCCCTACGTTCTCTCGCGATTTTTCATGATCCCCTGCCCTGTCATTGGTGCAACCACCTGTCTGGCCCATGTTGACTCTTCCACAAGTCAGTGGGATTTCGTATACCACGCCGACCGAGCAGGGAACTAAAGGCTTCCCATGCCTCCTATGGCGCTCGGGTTTCCTTCGGTTGAGCGGGTTGTGCTCACAGATCGGGAATCAGGGCGTCTTTCAAGCCTTGTCATGGAGTGGGAGGCGTGGCAAAATGCGGTAGCCTCTTTTTTCATCATCATAAGCAGCAGTAGCCTGACTGCGCCCACTGCAGGCCAAAAGCCTCTCCCGTGTCCCTCCAATTAACCCTGTCCTTTGCCAGCTGCGCCCCCCCCCCCGTATGCCCGCAAATTACTTAATCTCATCCACCCACCTAACCTTCTGCCGCCCCCTTACGACGCTTGCTGCGACTTCTTGCGCTATTGTTCCATCCAAAAATAATGCATTTCGATCGGCTGAGCTTCACCCCCGCCCTCAACGGCACCTTATTAGCTCATTTTTCAGTGCCTCGGCCGAACCTCTTGTAAACTTAAAGGGCCTACAAGTGTGCAGATGACTTTTCTTAACCCGCCGCGGTGGCTCAGTCGTTAGGGCGCTCGGCTACTGATCCGCAGTTCCCGGGTTCGTACCCAGGCGCTGCGGCTGCGTTTTTATGGACGCAAAACGCTAAAGCGCCCGTGTGCTGTGCAATGTCAGTGCACGTTAAAGATCCCCAGGTAATCGAAACTATGCCGGAGCCCTCCACTACGGCACCTCTTTCTTCCTCTATTCTTTCAATCCCTCCTTTATCCCTTCCCTTACGGCGCGGTTCAGGTGTCCAACGATACATGATACAGATACTGCGCTATTTCCTTTCCCCAAAAAAACCAATTATTATTATTATTATTATTATTATTATTATTATTATTATTATTATTATTATTATTATTATTATTATTATTAGTCATTTTAAGTAAGGACGATGCAGGCTTTCAACTGGGCGTGTCACGCACTTTGCCCATTTTTGGGGCGCGTCTGAAGGTACCCGATGGATCGCCTTTAAGTTTCTTGGACCTGAAGCTTGTATGTTCACGTTTGCATGACTGCTAGGTGTGCGAGATGCGAGGCACACGAAGCTCCTGTTCTCGTATGCTCTTTAAAAGTCTTGCCCCCACGTGATTAACGACAGTTTGTCGAGGCAGACACAACAGCTGAAGTCGAGCGGCTATCCCGGCCATCTGCTTCGTGCTGTAGCCGAGAGAATCCTGAAAAAGCAGAAGGATGACAGAGTCATGCTGCTTGAAGGGAAACCGGAAATAAATTTTGTGCTTTGCCGTACATCTATGATTTGTCCCACGATCTCATGAACATTCCTCGGAGGGTCTGCATAAGTCGCCCTTCCTGCATCCCCTAAACTAGGCAGGATTTGTAGGCTGATGAGCCCATCGGGAAGCCAAAATGTAGGCTCTCAGACAAGCTACGCAAACATGCATGTTAATTGTGCGGAGGTTATTGTTTATAAAATACCGTTGTCATGCGACCGTTTCGATGTGGGCCAGAGCGGACGATGTGTGAGCGAATGACTGCGAACGCATGTGCGTCCATGTGCGTCCAATGCGTGAAACACTTGCAATTCAGTGCTGCGACTTCGATGGTGGCGGCCACTGTGTTTCAGATTTTGCGCATTCTGGAATATTTCACGGCCATCCAACGCAGATTACAAGAGAGATATTAGAATCATTAAGAAATTAAAGCCGCCAATAAGAAGCACACAGGAAGACTGAGAAGGGGAAGAAGGAAAGAGGCCGGACTACCTACGGTTTATTAGAAAATTCGGGGCTCAGTACAGGGCACTGAGTGACATGGCCCTCTCATATTCGCTATCATCAACCTTCCGACATGCAGTGACTGCAACACTTTGTGTCTTACAATTTATCTCAGAGGTATCGTTGCCTTCTGCCGGTACAAAAACCTATTTTCAAAAGCAGTTTCAGACAAGCGCTGAAAAATAGTCATATAAAATAAAACAACAAGCGAGCAAAAATCGGAACGCTTTCAGCTGATTAGTATCACACAGTAAAAATACGACATGCAGAATGGAATTTTTCTTGCAAGACACACATTCACTATCTAGACCTGATGATTATAAAAAGAAATCCTATGAAGAAGATTTCTTTACTTCGAGGGGCATCAGAGCAATCACTACTGCATGCGTATCCTTCCTTTACAATCAGAAAGGCGACTATAACCTCACGCGTTTTCTTACCGTGACTCCTGCCAAGAATCCTGACACCGTCAAGCACCGGCTCGCATTCGGACTCTTTGTAGTGAAGGGGCGAATTGGTCCCAGTTTCCTTTTCTAGCCGTCTAGAGTGTTCCCATGCTCTATCGTGAACATAATGACCCATTTGGCTTATAGTATAGACCCCGTCGCAAGTCAGTGATATTTCATACACCACACCAACTGCACAGTCCACAAGCAGTTTGCCATGCCTTTTCATACCCAGCAATTCTGAACAACGGCATTTTTGAGCGGGAAACCGTTTATGAACGCAATTTTTGCATAGAATTGAAGATTTCACTATAGCAATCAATATACCCGCCGACCACCCGACAGGAGTCTTACATTTTTGTTCTATTCGCGTTTTTGTTATGGTCAAAAGCGTTCAGGATTGCAATAAGGTGTTTGTCTGGGCTTGTGGGTACATGGTACTAAATGAAGGCACAGCGCACGAAGGACGGAACAAGAAAGAGACAAACACAGCGCTGTGTTTGTCTCTTTCTTGCCTCGTCCTTGGTGCGCTGTGCCTTCATTTAGTTCAGGATTGGCTTTCTATAGCAGTCTTAACTGTTCGATGCGATCACTGGAACCACTTTAAAAAAAAAATATTTTGCTGCATGTCAAAATAATGGACCATTACCTTCAATATTTCCATAACAGTGTCTTACAGTTTTTCAATTTTCACAATTTTTGCCCGAGAAAGCTGGCCTTGTCACACTGGGGCTTCTTCCTTCCCTCGATACGTGCGCACAAGCCGCTCACCTTTCTCGGAGCTGAGGAAACGACAGGCCGCCGGCAACACGGTTTGTATAAAGAACCACCTGTGGTCTCCCTTTTGTCGTGACTTTGCTGTGGTGCTTTTCTTCTCTTTCATTTTTTAATAGCGTCTCTGCTACTGACAGAGAATGGCAAGCCCGCCTTCTGATGCATGTTGATTTGACTATTAAAACTATCCTCAGCCATGTGAGCACAGGATTTGATCAGCGTAGATTCCAAACAAAGAGAAGCGATGACCCTTTTGACTGTCCTGGAATGTGTCTAAATATAAGGCAGCAATTCTTTGCTTAGGCGAGATACATCCAACAGGCACGCCCTCCTGAATACTTGATGTTGGTCACTTGCCTTCCAGTTATACATTGCTACAATTCATCAATGATGAATATTCCTGGAAGTCCATCTCGATCCAGTTGTCATAATTTCTTTCTGCTCTGCCTAGAGTTCTTGATGCAGAAGCAATGGATGCTTCTCTACCACTCTCGTTCGTCTGTGACAACATAGCGCCAATACCGTAGGGCAAAGCGTCCATGATAGGAGAAAAGGCTCCTGTTTTTCGTAACGAGCAAACACTGTGTAGTCTCGAATTAGCTTCTTAAGCTCTTCGAATGCGTTTGGTGCTTTTTTTTTGTCATATCCGTTGCGTTTCCGTGCGCCAATGTGCGAAAAGTGGTGTGGTGACTCGCTTTATCCTTGAGGAACCGGTCGTAGAAAGCAAGCAACCCTATGAATTTTTGCAGCACAAATTTCGTTTCCGACGCTGATTCATCCATCATGACCTTAACCTCTGCTCCAGTTGCATGGACACCATGTTCATCAATGTGGTGTCCTCGGAAATGCACACTGCTAATCCTAAACCAGCATTTGTCTTTTCAAAGGCGCCGGCGTATATCCTTCAATCACGGCAGCACTTTGTCCAACAGTTCATTTTAATGATGGGGCGGTTATCCGCACACAACCATTCTATTGTCCAGATGCCCGCAGGTGCCAGAAATTCCAGCAAATCTTGTTTCCACGATCGGCTGAAATGTCGCAAATGCTGCTCAGATTCCGAACGGAGGTCTTTTGAATGTTTATATTTTATTCTCAGTATTCGCAGTCAGTAGTTTCGCTGTTTCTTTAGCGACCAGGCTCTTCCGACCGACTTGAAAAGATTAAGCGTCGAGAAAATTGTTCCACTTCTTAGAGTAGCCAGCACCTCTTCATAGGTTGGAAGCGGATTTGCTGCTTTCACGAACGCTGTATGCCGTCCTTCTGTAGTCGACACAGCCTTAACAATCCAGACTTTCTCCGGGCCAACACCAAGATTGTCGACCAGTCGGTAATTTTAACTGGTTGAAGAGTAACTTGTTCCTCCAAACTGCCCAACTCTTCGTCGACTATTGGCCTGAGTGAAAGGGGAACCGGTCGAGCTTTGCAAAAGTGTGGTGGGGCGTTGAGGTCCAGCTCAGTGTGAAGTGTTGGTCCCCCGTATAGCTTAAGACGTCTCCCTCACAAACTCGTGCACTCTTTTCTAGCAGGAAGTATAGCACTGTGTACTTCGTGCGCATTTCGTCATGCTTTTTATTTACGCTTTAAAAGACTCCATTGGCACTTGACCAAGCTCATGTATTCGGTGGGTGCGTCTGGCGCGCTCGTTTATTGGAGACGCACTGAGGATACTTGGGTGTGTTTACAAGAGCGGGGACCGCGCTCTTGGTGCCTGCGATGCTGCTGGGATCTCTGGCCGTGGTTCTTGGGCGTCCGAAACGGATACTTGTGCACACCACACCTCGATAATAAATTCATGAATACCACAACATATGACCGAAGCCGACAGTCACCGAAAGTGAGGAGCATGGGGGTTGTCTGTAAAGCAGAAGCTTTAAAAATGAGCGACAAGCGCGGTCGGGTTCGAACCCGGGAACTCCGGATCAGCGACTACTGATCCGGAGTTCCCGGGTTCGAACCCGACCGCGGCGGCTGCGTTTTTATGGAGGAAAAACGCTAAGGCGCCCGTGTGCTGTGCGATGTCAGTGCATGTTAAAGATCCCCAGGTGGTCGAAATTATTCCGGAGCCCTCTCTCTTCCTTTCTTCTTTCACTCCCTCCTTTATCCCTTCCCTTACGGCGCGGTTCAGGTGTCCAACCATATATGAGACAGATACTGTGCCATTTCTATTCTACCAAAAACCAATTATTATTATTATTAATGAGCGACAACCCGTCTGTGTGCGTGTGTGTCTGTGTGCGTGCGTGCGTGCGTGTGGTCGTGTGCACGTTGACACTCCAAGGTACCCATAACGGATGGCATCCTCATGCAGCCTGGCAAGTCGCGGTTAAACTAATGATTGGTTGACAGTTGACAGCCGTGCGGTGCGGACGCTTGTTTCGGTGCTCTTCGGATTACGCGTGGACCTGACCCCGGGACCTGACGGACGGACGACTGCGAGAGCGCCGTGACTAAGACAAATCGATGAGTTTTTTCCTTTAATATTTTGAAACCTTAGATTTAGGCTAGTTTTAGATCTAGGCTAGTCAGTTGAATTTCTCGCGAAATAGCAGGTCAGTGACTTGACGGCTGGGCCTTTTCCGAACGGCACCTATAGATTTGCAGGGCTCATTTGTGAGTTAACTGGTTTAGACAGGTAGTTAGTATTCCTTTCGAGGTGATTGGCTTTTGCCTATAGGCAGAATTTATTTTAGCACGTGGTTGCAAGTGGTTTTTTTCTTTTCTAGCATTTTGTGGTAGTAATAATAGAGTGCTGCTAAGATGGTCAAGCAACTGAAGGTTAAATGCAAGGAGTGTGAGGCGTCGGAGAATTTGAAAGAGACGCGGTTCGAATCTGTAGAGGAGGCCGAAGGCGCAGATTTTATGTGCAAATGCTGCGTATTAAGTGCACGCCTGGACAGGGCTGACGAAGCGAAAACCAGCCTAGCACTACGTATGGATGCCCTAGAAAAAGAGCTGCAGGTAGAGAGGGCAGAGTAGCGAAAACTCCAAGAGCAGCTTAGTGAATTGTTGGACGCAAAAATGGCTGACACCGCCAAGCGAAGCCACATTGGCAGACATTCCAGCGCCAGCCACGTGGATGGGGCCTGGGCTGGCATGGACAGCGATAAGGAAATAGGTCAGACAGGTTCAGACAGGAACAGCTACGCACACGTGGCAACTAGGAAGTCTGGAGGAGATGGAGAGAAGGGGAACAAGCTAACTTCCAGGAATGAGGTCGCAGTCACAGATAAGAGGCCGCATAATAATCCGGAAGTTAGGATGGAGGAAGGAAATACCCAAGTGCTTATCGGTGGTGACTCAAATATGAGTAGGTGCAAAAGAACTATAATTAAGCGTGTAAAGGGTGATAAGCGGGTAACAGTCGGGGCATTCCCGGGCAGGAAAATCGACGCAGTTCTGAGAAAGGCAAAAAACGAACTTTCTTAGAATGTTACAGAGCGCAATTTGGTAGTGATAGCGGCGGGACTAAATGATGTCTTGAATGGTGAAGCCGAAAAAGTAGTGGAAAGATTAGCGGATGGAGTTGACGATTTAATGGCGTTAGCACAGCAAGTCCAGATCGTGGTGTGCACAGTGCCGGAAGTGAAGGACGGAACGAAGAAATTGCCAAGGACGTTGTGGCCGTTAATCGGGAGATAAGGAAGTTGAGCCAGGAGAAAGGCTTTGAAGTGGCAGACATAAACAGGGAAGTGCATAGAGCATGCTTTGGCGGAGGCTTTACATGAGATGGCATCCACTTCAATGGAAGGCTAGGAGCAGAGATCAGGTGGCGCCTGGCAGGCCGGGCAGTAGCTTTTTTTGGCGGTCCACTGTGGCTCAGGGCATAGGGGTACGTAGAAGCAAAGTAGAAAGTGTAGCAATGGAGGCTGACGCCAATAAAATGGCCACTAGGAGGTCCAGGAATAAAACTACAAAAAAGAAATTTAACAGCAGGATCAGGTACATAAACATGCAAGGCGGTAGAACGAGAGCGAAGTGGTTAGAGATAGAACAGCAGTTGAAGGGCGAAGAAGTAGGTGTACACGCTGTTAGAGATGAGGGGCCCTTGAGTGAGCTGACTCTTTCAGCGCCGCAGGTCCCTTCTTCGAATGACGTTTTCGGACTTGGTTATGAAGGAAACTGTACAGGGGGTTTATTTTACATTAATTTACAAGATTTTGGAACCCATTGGAGGGTGATGGGGGAAGGTCGGAGGATCTGAGAAGATCTGAGGATGATCGAGGATTTTCTTTTCACGGCACTCGTCGTCCGGTTTAAAAAGGGTCCGGTCCCTAGGATTCCCCAGGTTTGAGGAAGCCTTCGCCAGGTTGGGCGTGGCCTAACTTGCGTTGTCGTACACACACACATAGGGACACGCCCCCGTCACATGCCTCGCCGGAGAAAGAGGGTGCCGCTGGACAATCGCCCCCACCAGAGAGAGCATTGTCTTCGCGTCCGAACGACAGTTCTCACGCTCAGGCCGGACACGTCTTCCGGGAAGTCCGAATGGGCGAGGCGCTGGCGAGCAGGCACAGTTGAAGGGGTGAGTCACCCCTGCTCGGTTCTGGCGGTCGCTAACTGCCTCCGTGCCGCACGGTCGATCTTCAGGGAACAATGTTGTTTTCAAACGGCAGTGGAATCCTCCGTCTCGAATCCAATAAACCTCGCGAGGACCGGCCGTGGGAACCAAGATGCCTATCGCCGTGCAGGGACCCCGGCTGCAGGTGTCCTGGCCGAATACGCAGCTGAATCAGACCACCGGCTGTCGCCAGAAACCTTACAACGCGCTATGCGAGACACATCTCAGGGATCTAGAAGACCCACCATTTATTGATGGCTACGTCTGGGAAGAGAACAACAGAACAACAACGGAGAGGAAGGGAGGAGGAGTAGGTATGTTGATACATCAAGGAACAAATTGGCAAAGAATAAAGTCAACTTACAAAGAACATGCCTGTTTATCGGGTAAAATTGCCGGCAAAAGGACATGGCTAGGAGAAGTTAATTTAGGGACAGGGGACAAATGCAGGCAAGAGTACACGTATCTAGTTAAAGGTCTCAATGACTTTATAAAGTAGTTTGGGGAAGGCGCCGATATTATTCTGTTGGGCGACATGAATGGCCACATCGAGGATCTGGATGGATACACAGATTGTAACGGGAAGTTGATGCTAGTCTTATGTGAGCGACCCAACCTAGTTACAGTAAATAGAGAAACTAAGTGTGAGGGACAAATTACGTTGGAATACCGTAATAGGCAAACGACCGTTGACTACTGCTTTATCTCGCAGAGGATGTATAGCAAGCTCCCAATGAGGGACATACACGAAGAGGGGAAGTAAAGCCTCGGTAGTGATCATAAGCGTATTAGTCTACAGTTTGGAGCCCTGCTCAAAAGAGAAATGAAGGGGAGTCAAAAAGTGTACGCAAAATTAAATGACGACCAAATATCGCAAAAGCGGCCTGCATAGAGGAAGTAATAGAGACACATCCCATGTAAAAGTGGGATTATAATAAGTTAGAACTACTCATTAGTACAAAAATAAAAGAAGTAAAAGGAGTAAACCGCTGGAGAGGAGAGAGGAAGCCACGAAGTTGGTGGAATAAGGAAATTAGGGAGGCCATCGAAGAACGACGGTTGGCATCACGGGAACACAGAGAAGCAAAGAGGGCACAGTTATCTGAAGAGGAAATAGGCCGAAAATGGGTATTTTATCGACAAAAGAAACAGCAAGTGCAGGTTCTCGTCCAGGCTAAAATAAAGCAGTCCTCTGATCACTGGCTAGCTGAACTTCGCGATGCAACTAAAGGGGGGCCAAGAAAATTCTGGAACCCCATAAGCTGGCTGGGCAAAGCGAATCACAGAAAGCAGGAACAGATTCACGATGCCGAGGGAAAATGTTTAGGGGGAGATGACGCTGTGAACTACATTTCATCAGTTATAGCTGAGTCATTTAAGAAAGACGGTAGAGTAACCACCCCAAATGAGAGAGCAACACAGGACAGCACAATAGAAAACAGCGTGGAACTGACGAATCTTAGCTGGAAAAAGGCGGAAGCAAATATTGCAAGATGTACGTCCGCAGGGATCGACGAAATTCCAATCAAGCTAATTAATGAACTTGGCCCAACACGCAAGAAAATGCTGATAAAACTATTCGAGGCAGTCATAACAAATCGGCAAATTCCGTAAAGCTGGAAACAGAGTAAAATGACTTTGATTTATAAAGGGAAAATCAATATGGCGAACATAAAATCCTTCCGACCGACTACGATAACATTCGTTACATACAGGCTGGCGATGCAGGCGGTGAAAATAAAAATGCAGTCGTGAGTAGAAAGTAATAGAATACTCGGAGAACTTCAGAACGGGTTCAGAAGTGGTAGGCGCTTAGATGATTGCCTGTTCGTGCTGTTAGCAGATAGCCAGGAAGATTTTCAAACATTGGTGAATTGCTGTGGAGACAAAGGAGAGAGTCTAGTTATTATTAATTAAAAGACTAGCGCATAAAACTGGGACGCAGACAGAGAAGAAGCCAGGACGTCTGCGTCCCAGTTTTATGCGCGTCTTTTAATTAATGATGACATACCAACTAGCCCAGCTTTCCGCTTTGAGAGACAGTCTAGGTTTCAGGTTTAGCGCAACTAAGTCAGGTGCGATGGTTTTCAACAATACAACTGCTCAGAAGCTTACAATACAAGGCCATAAAATACCCCGAGTGGCCGAATACAAATATCTTGGGGTATGGGTAAACAAAGGGCATATATGTACACGGAAAAGCACGAACAGTCTCTTATGGCAAAAGGGCGAAGAGATGCCGGGATGATGAAACATAGGGCATTGTGGGGCACAACAGGTATGAAGTCCTCAGAGGTATTTGGAAAGGAATAATGGGGCCCTGACTTACTTTCGGGAAAGCGGTTCTATGTTTAACGACTGAAGTTCAGTCGCGATTAGAAGTAAATCAGAGAACTGTTGGAAGATTAGCACTAGGTGCCCACGGGAAAACCACAAACGAGACAGTACAGGGGGATATGGGCTGGGCAACGTTCGAAGCACGGGAAGCTCAGAGTAAAGTACTATACGAATAACGCCTGAGGAAATTGGACGATGAAAGGTGGGCAGCTAAGGTATTTAAATCATCATCATCATCAGCCTTACTACACCCACTGCTGGGCAAAGGCCTCTCCCATGTCTCTTCAATTAACCCTATCCTTTGCCAGCTGCATCCACCCTTTGCCTGCAAACTTCTTAATCTCATCCGCCCACCCAACCTTCTGCCGCCCCCTGCTCCGCTTACTTTCTCTTGGAATCCACTCCGTTACCCTTAAGGACCAGCGGTTATCTTGCCTTCGCATTACATGCCCTGCCCAAGCCAATTTCTTTCTCTTGATTTCTACTAGAATGTCATTAACCCGTGTTTGTTCCCTTACCCACTCTGCCAGCTTCCGATCTCTTAACGTTACACCTATCATTTAAGGTATTTAAATACCTGCACAGAAATAGCGTTGACACACAGTGGCGGAAACGAACTAGAAAGCTGGCCAGTAAGTTTGCCCGAGACGAGAAAGGAGAAAGAAAGAGCATTAAACGACAGGTTAAAAACGTCGAATGCAAAAATTGAATAGATTCAATGGAAAAGAAGAATAATGTAGAACTATATCCGTGTTGGAAAAGGCAGATAATAATAATAATAATAATAATAATAATTGGTATTTGGGGAAAGGAAATGGCGCAGTATCTGTCTCATATATCTTTGGACACCTGAACCGCGCCGTAAGGGAAGGGATAAAGGAGGGAGTGAAAGAAGAAAGGAAGAATAGGCGCCGTAGTGGAGGGCTCCGGAATAATTTCGACCACCTGGGGATCTTTAACGTGCACTGACATAAGCCAGCATACGGGCGCCTTAGCGTTTTTCCTCCATAAAAACGCAGCCGCCGCGGTCGGGTTCGAACCCGGATTAGTAGTCGAGCGCCCTAACCCCTGAGCCACCGCGGCGGGTAGGCAGATCAGGAAAGAAACGTTTTATGATAACTCAAGAGGCAGTGGCCTCCTTTTTGAAGCTAGGTCAGGATGTCTTAGAACGCGCAGCTACAAAAAAGAGTTTAACGAAGAAGATGATACATGTGCTGTGTGGGGTAAATCGGTAAAAACAATAGAACACCTCATTCTAAAATGTAATGGTATCCATCCCGATGTCGATGCAGGCACAGTCACTCTTCCTGAGGCCTTATGGTTTAGAGATAGCAATGGTCATGTAAATAAATATGCGCTGGAAATCAGCAAAAAGCTATTGGAGGATTGGTGGCACAAAAGCAGAGAGGTGACATAAGTTTTAAAGTGCAGGAAGATATATTTTAAAGAAAATAGCGAATTTTATTAACAACTTACAGCAGAGTTAAACAAAAATACAGGAAAAAAACTGAGCATGGTGGCAACTACCACTGTCCCGTTTCAAAGGGGACGCTCCTACCTTCCAACCATCCATCCGGTCGCGCGAGGTTGCTCATGGAGAGCAACGTGGACCACACAAATTTCACCGGTGGGAGCACCTCCCACCTCAGGACACTGGCGCATCGCTTAAACGCCGCACCACTGCTCCAGGAATGGTATGAGGGCCTCCACGGATCTATGAATGTTTAGTAGAGAAAGCCAAATTCCGCATGTATGAACATTAACTCATTACAATCATGTAATACCATTAGAACGGAGCCGATCCAGGCTTCGGCAGTCCAATTTCGATGGAGGCGATATTCTAGACGTCTGTATACTTGGCGACATCGATGCACGTCAAACAACCACAGGTGGTCAAAATTTCCGGAGCCCTACACTACAGCGTCCCTCATAGCCGAAGTCGCTTTGGGACGCTAAACACCCATGAACCATAAACCCCCTTAGAGCGAAACGGTGTCCACGGTACGGCGGCGACTGCCTTCACGAAGTTACCGCGCAGAACAGAATCGGTGCGGCGGTTTCCTGGCGGCAGCTACGTAGAGCCATGCATAGGTGCCATGAGAACCGGTGGTCTACCATCTGAGCTACAGCGACGGCTGTCCAATCTGTCTTCGGGAGTGCTTACGTGCACCTCTTTGGTCTCGGTGAATTTGGCTTCCGTCATGCATGAAATAACGAACCCCTCTGTTCCTTTCCCTCGCCTCCTGAACGAGGGCCTCGATTCTGGCAGTGTTGGTGCCGTAGGCAGCATAAAATGGTTATTATACAACTTCCCCCTCACTGTTCGATCACGTTCCTACGTGGCACTCGAGGCAATAGAGGACGTACTACGTTCGTAATGGAGGACGTACTGCGTTTGGCACTGGTGAACACTCTGAGTTCGTTACACTGCACGTAACCATTATTATGCACATAGGACAGAGTTTGTTTCCTCTACTCTTGTTTATTGAGGCAAAACGCTAATAAGGCGCCCGTGTGCTGTGCAATGTCAGTGCACGTTAAAGATGCCCAGGTGGTCGAAATTATTCCGGAGCCCTCCACTACGGCACCTCGTTCTTCCTTTCTTCTTTCACTCCCTTCTTTGTCCCTTCCCTTACGGCGCGGTTCAGGTGTCCAAAGATATATGAGGCAGATACTGTGCCATTTCCTTTCCCCAAAAACCAATTATTATTATATTACTCTTGTTGATTTTAACGTTGACTCCTACGTACAGAAGCAAGGTATATGCATTTGTTCGTGCATTGCTACAGTTTTATGTGACTGATTCTAGCCTGTATAGACAAAACAATTTCGTGCACTGACAAGACCTTTGTCGCAAAATTTTTAGATATGTCGAAGATTATCTTGTTCTGTTGAAAGGAGTGGCACCTGAGGAAAGAGATTACATTGTGGAGGGCGTTTTTAGTGTTTTTAAGGAATATGCGAAGGGAATGGCATTAACTCGTGAGGTTTCGGTTGAGGGTTGCATGCAGTCTCTTGATTTAAACATCAACTTTAATGATCATTCGGTCTGTTGGACATATTGTCCTCTGTCAAAAAGCCAATCCTAAGCTACAATTCGGCCCATTAAAAAATTATTGAGATAGGGATAGGCTTGAACTGCTTAAGAGCTGCTTAAGAGACAGCACTTTCACGTCCGTCGCCGAGAGCGTTGTCAAAGAGGTAAGGCATGGGCGTAAGTCAGCACACCTCAGCAGTGAGGGTCCCCACGGACGTTCTGTGTGTGTGCCATACATGCACGGCCTGTCCCATCACCTCAGAAAGGTGGCGGGAGAGTGCGGCGTACGCGTTGTTTTCTCGGCGCCGCTCAAAATTTCCAGGATGTGCCGCATGGTGAACACCACCAAGGAAGCCATAGCCTGTGGAACCAAGCACGCCATGCGGTTTGTTAACTGCCTAATTGGAGTGCTCTACCTGATACCACTGTGTTGTGGCAAGTGCTACGTAGGCCAGACGGGCCAGTGCCTGAAAGATAGATTGCGGAAACATCGAACAACATTCACAGCGCTGTTGGGAGGTGGCCATTTGGCGGCCCTTTGCCGCAAGTGCAAAACAATGAAACATGGCGAAATAGAGAAGGAAGAGTGTACCCCTCTTTTTCGCAGCACTCGCGTGCGGAAGCGGTTCGACAAATAGGCAGATAGAGAAATATTTGAGGATTTTTGTGTCAATCAAGGAGGGGAGAAATGCGTGAGCACCCCTTTAATAGCCCCCACGAGTAAAGAAATTGCATACCTGGCAAAAAGCACGCGCTTCAATCTATTGTGAATTTGCTTTTTCTTTTTCTTTTGTACTCTATATGTGGGCAAACCAACGATCGTGTTAATCAAATATGTCTTCTATATCGAGCATGTGCAGACTCAAAAAGTGATTTCTTCTCGTTCATGTGCAATAAACGTCAGTTGAAGACTAGCGTCTGTCCTGTGTGTTTCTGCTCTCAGTGCTTTGTGTGTATTTTAACGCTTGTGATATGTCGCAGTCTGTGGATCAAAAGCACCAACTAGCCCAACTTAATTCTTTAATCACGAGAGTTTCAACCCGGCCGTGGCGTGGCATTGCGATGGAGGCGAATTGCTATAGACTCGTGTGCTGTGCGATTTCAGCGCACATTAAAGAAACCCAAGTGTTCCAAATCATCCGGAGCCCTCCACTACTACGTCCCCTCCTCCTCCTCCTCCTCCTACTACTACTACTACTACTACGGAGCCCTCCACTACGGACTCTGTGCGGTGACATGCGTGATGAGCCTGCTGCGGAAGCTCGATCCCCGCTACGCACACATGCGCTTTAAAGGCCGGCTCAGAATCGCAGGCGGCGCAAATGCTGTTCTTAGCTTGGTTAAATACCGAGCAGGTCTAGGTAAAATATTACCATACTCTTTACTAAGTGCAAAGCGAAGGCACGCGGCGAATTCATACCGCTGCTGGTGTAAGTCGCATCGCCTACCGCTCTCACTTGCCTTGAGTGACAGCCATGGCCGCCGCGTCACTTGCCTACGCATTGCGGGGAAGAGTTCGAACCAAGCGCCATGGCGGACATTACTTGTACGTGGCATTAGCCATGGTCCTAGAGCGACGTCCGGCCCGCCTTTAATGAGAACTGTCTGATCTTAAGGCTCTTCATTTCCTATACAACCGCCAGATGAATATGAGCGCAACGGGCTGGCTTCCAAGATAGCGCAAACGCATCAGGTGGTGGCAGAAAGTTCGATGGCCGGATATAACATTTAGAAGTTTGCGGTGATATGGAGGCCGCAGCTGCCACATGACAGGGTTAATTGGAGAGATATGGGAGAAGGCTTTGCCCAGCATGCCATGGTCACTGCTGAAGACGATGAATATTAACGTCGGCCCTCCCCACCGCACTTGGTATTTCGGCATTCCAACGGGTTTGGGCAGCTTTAATTGCTAGCACGCCGCTCCCTTCCCTGAAGAGCGCAATGAACAAAAATCGAATTAGTGCGAAAAACCCATAGCGCGGTAAATGCCCCCTTTTTAATAATTATAATAATAGTAATGTAACGTTTATTTATGGCATAACCAAGTACTTTACTTCTATATTGCCCATACTCTCCTATGAACTTAATAAAATCATATAAAAAAGATACATAAGTTCGTCACTAAATATTCTTTACTTTCAAACTGCCAGTTTTGCTTCAGACAAAACAGATGACTGAGATGAGCGTACTCAAGCAAAAATAAATAATTACCAACGCTATTGATGAAAAGCGCTGTGTTCTTGGAATATATATTGATTTTAATAAAGCATTTCTTTATGAAATTATGATTTAATTAATCATAATGTCTTATTTAAAAATGCCATTATGGCATTGGATCTCTAGTACTTAATAGGGTCCTATCTTAATCACTGATAAGAGTCTGTTTTAGAGAACAGGGTTTGTCAATTACCAAAGCGATCAATTACTGTGCCCCTGAGGGCCGCATTTAACTCCCCTGCTATTCCTACTGTATATTAAGAACTTATTTTTTTTCCTATTTTCTTAAATCTTATGGCATTTGCCGATGATGTAACAATGCTTACTACAGGCAGCAATGTAAATGAACTAAAGAAAAATAGAAATTAATTTCTGAAGCATTTGATAAATTAATTCCAAGCTAATTAGTTAAAAGTTAACAGAACTAAAACAACAGGCATAATCTTCCGCGCTAAAAAATCAACAAATTTGCCTGACGAAGAACTTTTGCTGGTGTGACCAAAATTGAAGTCCTCTATATCATAAAATATCTTGGTATTATTTTCTCCGATACTTTAAACTGGGATGCGCAGGGTGACACTGTTCGTAACAAAATGGACGAAGTAAATGGCATCATATGTAGTAATAGGCTGAAGCTACCACCTAAAATTAAACTTCTCAAATATACTACCTTTCTACTTCTGTCTCTAACATATTGTGTCACTATTTGGGGTACTAAGATTAAACAAACCATTGAAAAAAGTCCTCGTGCAAAGGGGGCAATAGGACTGATAGTTAACGTGCCATGGTATTTGCACACAGATAATCTTTCTGACGAATTTTTGTTCCGTGAAGCCTACGCGCTGTATGCCTTTCGGCTGTTATCCAACTATAAAAAATCTGTCTGATGTAATGGCACTGTTTTTTTCTAAATGATTCATATGATCCGTTATACTGCTTATTTTAACGTGCGGCAGAATAATCCTTGGCTCATTACCATTTTCAGGAACTAATTGTTATGCTCAGTCAATGTCCTACAAATTAACAGTACGCTTAATGCCCTCGAGAAAAAAAAATGTCATACTCAAAAACACCCCTCGAAAATCCGTCATTTCTTCACTTTGTCGTCTTGCGCCGTTAATCAACTGTGATTTTATGGTGTGCGTTGCTTCTTGAATTTGTTCCCCTTCTTGCATTTAGTGTATACGCCGTGTTCTTGTGTCCTCGCGCTGTGCTTGCTTTGGGCACTTTAGGCCCAGTCGCCCTCCAAGCTGTATATCGCCGCTTTCTCCGTTGTGTCCCGTTTAAAAGATGCATGCTGTGAGAAAAACAAACAAGTTCAATTTTCAACTGTCTTCCCCAAAATTGGCAAAGCATCCGCGCCGTCTGCCGGAGCCAGCTAGCAGCCAAACGGCAGGGCTGCGGCTGCTCGCTGAGTATGACAGCGTTCCGAAGTTGCTAGCTGCACATGCTGCCCACTTACTTGGCATCCAAAGAACCGGAGCGAACACGCACGCTTACGTTAGCCTAGCAGCACATCGGTAGCTCTTGTCAGAGAGGGTACATATTACATGGGCCTACACAAGCCAGCAAAGGAGTGGTGCCGTGCTCGGCATCATGATACAAGCACATCAGACCAAACTACCGGCATCAACTTGTATTATAAACCAAACGCAAACACGTAAAGACAGGAAGCGCAAGAACGCACAAAATGAGGAAAAATAAGTGTATGAATTATGATGACAGACAGCATATGCTTCCACTTGATTGAAGAAAACACAATTAGGAGTGCTGTTAACAATCCGCGGCACACAGAAATCGCGAAGGAGTACATAAACTTCTCTGCACTAGAGATAAATTGAAACGTTCACAGCAACGCAGTGTTCGAACAGGGGTGAATGGAAGGCTTTAAGAGCCTGAAATGATGGCAGCTTATTTCCAGGCGCAACATTCTAGCCTTCGCAGTGCACTCTCATCGCATTACCGTGCCGTGAGTGTGCCGTTTTCGCCACTTGATGCAGGAGCGCATCTTTCTCTCTCATAAGCGCCTTTCCCTCTGGTCTATTTTTATTTCTTCAGATTTTTTGGCCCTTAGTCACCCTCAACCTTTTGTTTCACCTCACCCCATCCCGTTACTCTGTCTCACTCTCAGCTTTGTATCCTAATAAAATGTCAGCCCTCCCACGTCGTAATCTTTATTTGAGCAACGCTTTCTTTCTAGTTACTCGTTCAGGTGACTGTGCGGTAGGCACATCCGGAATGCCTGCCTTACCCACATCCCCTGCTCACCGCCGCGCACCTCATGCTCACCTCATCGTCTGATGCTAATGGGTAGATGTGGTGAGGACGTGCTGGGAGTTTCTCATAGGTTGGAGGTTGGCCAAGTCTGCTAACATCCTGAAGCTAAGATTGCAACTTATTTCCAGGTACAACATCCAACCCATCACAGTGCACTATCATCGCACTATCTGGTCGCGAATGCCATTTGCGCAAGTTCACGCAGGAGCGCTTCATCTCATTCTGGTTAGATTTTCCCTGGCCACTGGATGTGCTTCATGAAAGATTATGGGGTCCGCTTTCAATACTATCTTCAAAAGAGTAAAAAATCACGTTTTGCCTCACAGTTAGTAATTTAAATCTGCTGTTAGATTTGTTTTCTTTTGTTTTGTGTACAATATTCAAAAATATACTTAGTCAGCCATTCTGTCTGCAGGTGGACCTGATCCTGGACCAGGCGAACAAGACGTGCTTCGCCGCCTACTACGTGGACTACGAGGACTACTACGGCATGTGCCAGGGCAAAGTGGCTTTCCCGCGTCTGAAGGCCATCCGCGAGCTGTTGAACAAGCGCACGAACGTGGACGAGGACATCGACCTCTTTGGACACGAGTTCTGAACCCTTCTTCTTAACACCCAGAGCATTGGTAGCGAATAAACCATCATGTTGCCGCCAAAGCTTTTTTGTTAGGCTCCGCAACACTCCACTTGACTCTCTCTTGCTTTACGAATTAACCAAGCGCTCGAGATTATTTATGGTGTCTTTTTTTAGTATGCTGTTATTTTGGAGCAGCAAAAACCATCGACCTCTTTGGACACGAGTTCTGAACCCTTCTTCTTAACACCCAGAGCATTGGTAGCGAATAAACCATCATGTTGCCGCCAAAGCTTTTTTGTTAGGCTCCGCAACACTCCACTTGACTCTCTCTTGCTTTACGAATTAACCAAGCGCTCGAGATTATTTATGGTGTCTTTTTTTAGTATGCTGTTATTTTGGAGCAGCAAAAACCAAGGCAGGTGTGTAATGTTGTGGCATGGCATGGTATAGCAATGTCATGTTGTATACTAACGCCTGTCCTGAAGACTCAGGGAGACACGAAGTTGACTGGTCACTGAATATAGTCAATAACAAATGGCGTTTCGGGAGTGCTACGGTTCCCTTGTTCACAATCAGGCTACCAGCTGGACGCCCCCAGTTTTTGTAGCACTTTATAGTGTGTTTAGTGATCCGGCTCATATAGGATTCCGGGTGCCATCGTTCTTGCCGAGTTTGTCAAGCGTTGCCTGGATGATAAATTTCTCGAAATTTCGGTGGGCTGACGCATTCCTTTCCATTGTCACAATCTATGCTTCGTCCCAGTTATCTCGTGGCCTGGTTTTTTCGCACGCTCAGCAATTGTGTTCATCGTTACTTTTCGTTCCGTGCGTTGTTCTGATGTTGTTTCAGGCGTCTCGTGAGATGTTTTGTTTCGCCTATGTACAGTCGGGAGTAAAAAACATCACCACTAGTGACATGCCACCGGAGTGAGAGATAGCAACGCTAATCTCAGGGGTTAGGATTATGTCGAAAGAAAAAGGCAAGGTGCGTTTGCAAAGCAAGGCGCCGCACCAGCTGCGGGTAGCGTTTTTTGCCCCTCCTGTTACGTCATGGTTTTAATATCTTTTACTCGCGACTGTGCACTGATGAACCATCGGCGCAGGCAATTTTGTAAACGACGCCAGGGAACTTGCCACGAGGGAGCAGGTCATTCACGTTTACAAGCTCAGTCCTAATCTTGCTCATTAGAACGTGCGTAATATTGACTCCGTGCTTGCGGAAAATTGTCGCATGCGCCTGGCTGATTCATGGAACATTCGGGACAGGGGCTCATTTCGCCCACGTTGAGTCATCACTTCTGTTTTTGCTGGAAGCAGGCTGCTGAACCCTTCCAATCGGGTGGTGGCTCAAGCTATGTAGCCATGACAGTTGAAATTTCACTTTGTTGTCTTTAATGCGAAAGCATTACTTGGCTTTGTTCGCGGTTTCGTGTCCGCAGAGAGTGGACGCAAAACATCTCCACAGCCCTTGCGTCGTTCGAGGAAGAGTTCGGAGCAAACGAATGATGATATGTGATAGAGAATAAAATGTCACTGCGTGTCATATTTAATGGTTGCTCTGGGGAAATTACTTAAAGGCGGGAAAGTCGATTAGACGTCGAAATAGTCTCGAACGTCGATATAGTGGGTGCACGTCAAAACAGTCGCGGACGTTGAAATTCTGGGTGAATATGCAACCACGCCTTATGAAGGTTCGAAACAGATTAAAAATGATTGATTAGCGTTAAATAATCAAACAAAAGCTTTGTTTGATGTGGAGTAACTTGAAGCGTGTAAAGCCACTGACGTCGATGTACTGGGAGGATGTAAAAAGAGTACGAAACGAAAAAAAGAATTTTAAAAGGAATAAATCAGGTACAAAGAAGTAAAAAGGATTAATATGAGGCAAATAGTACTAAGTAAAGCAAAGACAGGCAGAGAGTCCCAAGTGAAGCCAAGAGAGACGACGAGTGTGAAGGAGGCATGAATGCTTGCGCATTCTCCCAATCCGGGTCGCCGCAATCACCTCTAACGTTTTTTGGCCACCAATCAGATAACCTTCGCTTAATTACAATACTCCCGTCCTGGCCTCGAACAACAAAGAGTCCCCTACAATTATCGCAGATGTTTTCTTCGGCAATTCCCTGCTTAAACATTCTATACGTTCCTGGTGGCGATTTAGTCAGCATCTCTGTTTTCCACCGATCATTATTTTTTAAGGTGAAAGCCTTTAATGGCTCATACTGTCGTCCGTTCGCAGAGAGTGTAACCCGTATAACTCGGGAACTTTTAAATTGATAGCAAAAAAGAATGGTTGCTTCCGATAGAGTGGA
Source organism: Amblyomma americanum (assembly GCF_052857255.1). Taxonomy (NCBI): domain Eukaryota; kingdom Metazoa; phylum Arthropoda; class Arachnida; order Ixodida; family Ixodidae; genus Amblyomma; species Amblyomma americanum. Next base: position 178,183,359 of record NC_135503.1, read on the forward strand.
AAATTGAACCTAGAAGCCAAGTTTGACAACTGTAGAGTAATTAGTTAATTATAGGCAAAAGTTTCAAAATTGCGTCCAAATAGCACGGACGTCGATATAGCCACAGGAACAGTGTGATGTCACATACACCGGAAGTCGTCACGGCATAGTGAATATTGTCTCAGAATGGTCGGAAAAACGTACGATTTGTGTCAAATTAGCTGGAAAATGTGTCTTTAAGAGTAATTATTACCTATGATTCCCGAAGGATATATAATTTGGGTATCGATGTAAGCACGGGAATGGTGTGACGTCACATCCACCGGAAGTCGTCATGGCATAGTGAAAATTGCCACAGAATGGTCGGAAAACGTCGGATTTGTGTCAAATTAGATTGGAAAATGTGTAATGTATGATATGGGTATCTATATAGCCACAGGAGCGCTGTGATGTGTGACAAGCAGTGGAACTTTCTGGAATGCTGGCATTGATTGACAGGTGCTGCGTTGTGTAGGAGTGTCGGAGAAAACAAAGGCAAAAGCCGTCTATGGCCACGCGTCGTGCTATGCAAAAAACGTCAGCAGTCGCCCTTGGGCAGACGGTGTGGCAAGATAACCCCTCGCAAGTGGCTTTAGCCTCTCGACACTTTAGTTTCCAAAGCGTCTCGTTTTCTTTTCTTTACCATTTTTCTTAACTGATAATTGCTAATTTGCCCCCAACTGCTGCCCAGACATTTGCTTGTCAGTTCTCTGCTTCGGTTTTTCCATTTTCTGTCGACATTCCTCAAGCAGCACGCCGATAATGGCCCTGAACTAGTCAAATACCGGGGAAAATTGGCTACAATAAAGGCCTATAATGCATCTGACTAGGGCGCAACCGCATTCAGTGTTTGAGCCAATACACCCCACTGGCTTTCCAATCAGCAGGCTTTAATGGCATGCAAAGTTAGTGATTGCTATGAATGGCATTCTTTGGCTATTCAATATTAGCCATCCAAGATCCCTCATTGGCATATGTATCATAGGCAGCTGGGCCAACTCAGCGGCTATACAATAATTCCCGCCCAAGCTTATCCACTGGTTGTTTATCACAGGCATCCAGCGACATTCGCTGCCTACCCAGTATTGCCCACCCAAGCTAATGCACTGGTTGTTCGCCAAAGGCATCCACCCACTCACTGGCTACCTAATAATTCCAACCCAAGTTCACCCGCTGGTTCTTCAGCGCATGCATCCAGGCGTACTCACAACCAGTCCCATTGGTCGTTCCCTAAGAATGTTTAGTATGCATCCTGCGCTTCACACTGCCAAATCTATCTATGACGAATATTTCATTTTCGCAGCCGTTGTCTATGCAATGCTTTTGTAAATGCCCCGTTCTATTGTTACATGCATTCAGAATGAGCAAACCAGCAATTGAGTGTACTGTTTGAATGTTTATTAAAAACATAACAAACAGACGCAGGTCTAGGCGGGAGTGGATGCTACGCGGAAGCGATTAATTAGTCCTGTAGGGTTTCATCAGACTTTCATCGCCTCAAAGGCTCCGCTGCTGGAGCAGGCCCCGGGTTCGAGGGAGCGGCTGCATTGAGGGCAGGGCCAGGTGTCATACCAGCCAGCTAGCACCTCAGCCAAGTGCTTTTTGCGGCCGCCTTTCCCGGTGACAGGCTGCGGACAGCCGCCTGCCGATGTATGCCGGGACAACCTGCACACCTGTTTCTTCTTTTCGGTTACAGCATCTGCGCATACAAACGTCAAAAGAAAACGTTATTTGGCAAAACACATTTTCGACAATAGTAGCTAAGATAGCTAGTACGTTCAGTAAGAACTACAAATAAAATATCACCTGTAGCCCCTCTACAGAGCCTTGTCAAAATGAAAGCTTTCTTGCTGAACTTGAGCTGGTCGGGAGGTCCCATAATAGCCTTCACAACAGTGGCCGCAACTTCTCGCAGCTTGCGGTCCCCTAGCTGGACGAGCTGCCGGGGCTAAAAACAAGAAGCAAATAATCATAAATGGCAATATGAAATCACAAAAATATAATGTCCTCTGCGACTAAACAAACCACTCGGCTAGTTGGTCATGTATGCCTTACAGTGCAAAAAGGAAAGTGAACAAGCTTGAAGAAGCACGGCGATTCTTACTATTTTTGCGAAAACATGATATCTGCGTGTCTCAAGCCTGTTTCAACGGGCAACCGCTTTCTACCAGGACCCACAGACCGCGTCCCCACAGAGAAAGAGGCGGATGTAATTTACAAAATGCCATACTCATGCTCCGTGTGCCTGGCCTCATTCATCGGCGAGACAAAAAGCCTCGATCAGAGAATCAGGCTACACAAGAATGACGTCCGGTCAATGAATTCGGAATGCAACACCCTCGTCGAGCACTGTGAAAACATCGACCACAGAATAACCTTCTGAGACGAGAGTCTTGGCGGTAAAACGTAATCCGGTCAAGAAAAGCCACGTTGAGCCATGGAATATCCGTTGTGATCCATAGCGCAGCAACAAAACAGGGGACAAACACAAGCGCTAAAACAAGTGGCACTGTTTCTTTAAAATTCCTTGTGTTAGCGCTTGTGTTTGTCCCCTGTTTTGTTGCTGCGCTATGGATCACAACGCATACCCACTAGCCCGAACCATCACCTTGTTAAGGAATATCCGGCTCACAAAGGCGACTGTGAATAGGTATCTGGGACTGTTCCGCAACGCGTGCGTTAATGCACTTCCCCATGTGTTAACAGAATGAAAGCGAAGGCCGTTCCATGCTGCCACTTCGTCGAATTTCAGTCAGCCTTCAAGAAGAGACCGAGTTAGTTTCGACATGTTCGGTTGAAAATAAATTATTGGTAGCGTCAGTATTTTCCAACTGTTGTTTCATATCAAAATTTTATTTCGACTGTACGACCATTGCGCAAAGTCTCTACTCAAGACAAGCTCCGATCCGGCGATGCAACTTCGAGAGGACTACGCGTAAGACGTACAGCTCACAGATTATATGCAACGTCCGCCGGTAAGCAATGACCCATCGGATTGCTGTCATTAAAAATATGAATGGGAAAAGGACCAAAACTGAAACGGACACAGGCGCCCATGACAGCTGTATCCCATCTAAAGCGAAGTATCACAACCGAGGAAAAATTTCTTGAATGATATGTAACGTCCACCGGTGGGCAATGACCCATCGGTTGCTGCCATTGAAAATCATGTGCAAGGTCAGCGATAGAATACAGGGACAGAATATTCACCTATACGAAGTGTTTCACCTAACTTTCTGCAATTTATTAAATAGGCTTTTTTAGTTAGAAGAGCGCTTTTTTCGGCATAAGATTGACAGTGGCGTAATGCATTAGATTACAGTTAAAACAAGCTAATTTTGACCAAGACATTTTGGCTACATCGCGCCAAATTACGTGCGCTTTCGAGAAGCTTCCAGGCAAAGCAACTTCTCCAGACAATATAGCACAAAAGAGCCAAAAGTTGTCGGGGCCACAGCGCCGAGTGTAACCACATTTTTGAGACTACAAAAACTGATTTCCATATTACGGTGGGTTGGCTACATCATTGACAATGGTACGCCGGAAAAAACGCTGTTGTGCCTCAAGAAGCCTAAGGGATGTGTGCTCCTTCAGTCAACCGAAGTAGAGGTTGCAGTAGGGGCGCGGAAAGCCGTGAGAGACAGGCAGAGGCTGGACAGAACACAGAAGCCTCAATAATCTGGCAAGATCAAGAGTAGAGAATTTCGTTCTTGGCGACGTTGGGGGAAAGGGGGATGCAGCGCAGGCATTCACCTTTCTCTGGCGAGGCGCAGCGTAGAGAGGAGGGGGGGGGGGGGGGGGAATCGAGAGGATAGTAATGTGAAGGGCCCCTCGTGGGCCAGGAAGGAGGGGAAGTGGGCAAGAGGAAATGACGCGCGCGTTTCCTCGCGGAGTGCCTAAGGATATCGTAAAGAAAAAACGGGTTGTAAGCCGCGGCAGCCACAGAGAGCCCAGAGGGGGCGCTGCGAGCGCGAGTGACAACGGACGAACTCCACGTGAGCTCCGCTGATTTCGTGTTTTTACCCTAGACAGTGAGACCCTACAATACTTCCGTTGATATCACCGGTTTCCTGAAGACGAGCGGAATCCAGGGACACCAACCAGAAGTACGTACAACAAGTTTTGACCATTTTAGGTCAACTTTTCCCCGTGACCAAGCCAGATGCCTCGCTAGGCCTACTGCGCCGCGCCGAAGAATACGGAGCTCTGCGTCGCAGTGGCGTTCGCCACCTGCGTCGCAGCAGCGTTCGCCAGCTGGGCTGCGCCGTGGACCGTGCCCGCGCGCCGTAGTTCGCCATGAGGGTCACCGTAGAAGGCATCCCAATTTCTCGAGAAGAATTAGCAGCCAGTGATTGGTTGACTAAAGTTAACAAGCTCCGGGAAGCGCGAACAACATCAGGGCCTGCCGTGCCAGATTTCCCTGGAGACAAAGCGGGACCGAACCAAGCGTCCCAAATCGACAATGGGCTACGTGCGAAGACGGAAGTTGAACTCACGCCTCGGCAACGAGGACGCTTACTAGCCAAAAAATCTGTAGCATCGAACCAGCCTCGCTTACCCAGCAACACTCTCAAGCTAATTGTGCGCCCACGGGGCGGACTGCTACTCTCCAAGATTACAACCTACCAACTACTGGAAGCAATTTGCACTGCTGCTCGCTTCACCAGGGACGCTGTTCGTCACGAAGACCTAATACAAGCTAACCTGATCCAGAATACTTTCACGTACTGCACCCCAGTCGTCGAAAGAGCTGAACGGATGATGCAACTCAAAGAGATCACCGTTGGCAACAAGGCGTATGAGATATCCGTCTACTGCGCTCCAGATGATAGCTCGAGCCGTGGTGTGATTCGCGGCGTCGACCTCCGATTGGATCGAAATACAATCCAAGCAGAGTTACAAGACAACCGTAACCCACCCATTCTGGACTTTCGGCGGCTCGGGAACACCACCGCAGTACTCATCACATTCGCTCAGCGCCAAGTGCCTACCTGGGTCTACTTTTGCAATAGTCGCCACAGATGCAACTTATTCAAGAGGAAGTACGAGGTGTGCTATCGCTGTGGCGAGCTCGGTCATCGAGCCGATGTTTGTGCAAGCACAACTACTAAGTGTAGAGGTTGCGGACTATCCAATCCTACCACCGACCACACGTGCAAACCAATCTGCCGCCTGTGCGGCAAAGAACATTTCACGGGCGATAGTCGCTGCAGGGAAATCTTCAGGATTCCTTACGAAGTCAAGCGCAGGAAGTGGGAGAAAATTCGAAATGCTGAGGCAGAGAAACTCAAGACCCAAGAGACCGCCAAGCGGATCACACTCCAGCGCACCAGCCGATGGGACCGGCAACGCTCCGATAGCCAGCAGCGGCAGCTCCGAGACCGCTCGAGCTCCTTTCCACCGCTCAAGTCTCCCGCTCCACGGATGGGTTCTCAGGGGACCTCCCGGACCAATCCCGGGCCACCTGCAGTCGTCCAGCAGACAGGGGACTCTCCTCATCCTTTGCAGCAGCCACCTGGGCTACTACCATCTCTACCCGATCTACGAGAACGTCAAGAACCGGTGAGTACGCAGGAAGGGACTCCCACTACTCTAGACACACACAAAGCGATTATGGAACTGACAGCAGTCATCCAACAACTTATACTCAGAGTAGAGGCTCTCGAAAAGCCAATGGCCACACTCCCTTCGTCTCCCCCGCATCCGCAGGGATCATATGAATCAGTACCTATGGATATCGCTCCTCCCAACCGATCCGCACAAAAACGCAAAGCAACGTCCGACATCGACTCACCCGCGGAGGGTTGGCAGGCGCGTTTTGCCAAAGTTGAGGAAAGCTGCAACCTCAGTCAAACCCGCATCAAGGCTTTAGAAGCACACATCGAACGCTCACTCCACACAATCGGCTCACAAGTCACGCAACAATTTGACATGCTGAACAAAGCTATAGAAGCACAGGGCAAACTCCTCGCTGCCGTGGTACCCGCGGCCCCTGCGCCGACACCCGTTCAAACCCCACAACTATCCCCGCCTAATCATGGCGAGCAGCTCGGGTAACACCACCATCTGGCAGTGGAACTGTCGTGGGTTCGCGCGTAAGCGTCCGGTCCTCCAGCACTTCCTCGCCGCGAGTGATCGCCCCGAACTAATAGCTCTCCAGGAATGCGACAAGAACACGAAACTTGCCGGTTACAGTACATACCTATCGGAACGAGTAAAACCTCGAATAGCTACTCTCGTCAAACGTAACCTCACTGTCCTCCAACAGAATTTAGATCCAACTTTCCCCGAATACGTCTTCTTAGAAATATTACCCCGACCCTCGCGTAAACGTTGCACTAGTCTGTTTATAATTAATGTCTACAGCCCTCCCCGAGCTCATAAGGATATTTTCGGTCCGCTTTTCCTCAAAGCCCAGCAGCTGGCGCAGGGGCAACACCTCCTCATTCTCGGTGACTTTAATGCGCATCACCACGCTTGGGGCTACCACTATGACTCCGCTAAAGGTCGACGCCTTTGGAATGACTGGCATATGAAGCAGCTGACTCTTATCACGGACGTGTCCTACCCCACTAGACACGGTACGGGCCTACAGCGTGATACAACGCCGGATCTGGCCTTTACGACCTCCGGAGTTAAAGTGACTTGGTGTCACACTCACGAAAACTTTGGGAGTGATCACTTCGTACTCGAAATCGCAATACACGAGCCCACCAGGCAATGTAAACGGCCAGCTCAGGTGATTGACTGGGACTCCTTCCGGACGCACAGGAAACAGCAGGACAAACCTCCCGCTATAACTGATATCAAGGCGTGGACAACCAAAATTATCAAACAAGTGGCCGACGCCACTCAAACCGTCGAGTTAGAGGACAGTATCCCACACTGCGACCGCTACTACGCCCATCTGTGGGAGCGCAAGAAGTCGCTCGAAGCTCTACTTGCCACTCGGAAATGGGACCGCAATATCCGACGTAGACTGGCGCGCGCACATACGAATATCGAGAAATATGCAATAGAACTCACTCGACAGAGCTGGCACAACATATGTGACCAGATTAACAACACTCCAAACGCTCGTAAGACGTGGAACCTCCTTCGACATTTACTCGACCCAGCAGGAGGCAAGCTCCAAACACGCCAACAGCTCGAGCGAATCTTCCACTAGTATCCTGGCACGTCTGACGAGCTTAAACAAGAGCTTATAAATACTTACATCCGCCCTGAACCAACAACCAACCTCCCTTTCTATCAGGGCGCGGAAAATCTCTGTCTAGACGCTCCGATCACTTTAGCGGAGGTCCGAGCAGAACTCAATCGCCTCAAGACGACTTCGGCGGCCGGTCCTGACCGCATTTCAAATAAAATGCTTAGGAATCTAGACGACGCATCCATTCATGCTCTTACCGACTATTTTCAAGAATGTTGGGCCAGCGGTACCATCCCTCAAGAGTGGAAATGCGCCAATCTAGTGCTCATCCCCAAGCCAGGCAAACCACCAACCTTGGCCAACCTCCGTCCCATCTCTCTCACGTCCTGCGTTGGGAAGCTGATGGAACACGTTATCCAGACCAGACTCTCACGATACCTTGAAGACAACCATCTTCTACCAGACACTATGTTCGGCTTCCGCCCTCATTTAGCAGCCCCGGACATTATGCTTCTTCTCCATCATCAGGTAGTCATGAGACGTACACTAGACACGAAAGTCATCGTCGGCCTCGATGTTGCCAAGGCATTCGACAACGTCCTCCATGAAGCGATTCTTCAACAACTTCAAGCTCTCGGTGTCGGACATCGCATGTATGCGTACATCCGAAACTTTCTCACCGACCGCACAGTGCAACTTAAAGCCCGCACGGGAGATCCTTCCATCATCTCTCCGGGAAACCGTGGCACGCCGCAAGGCGCCATACTTTCGCCGATGCTTTTTAACGTCGCACTGATAGGCCTGCCGAAGCTCATGGCCGACATCCCCCACCTGCATCACAGCATTAATGCTGACGACCTCACACCTTGGATCACGCGCGGCAGTGACGGCCAGATTGAAGAGACTTTACAGACCGCGATCGAACGGATCGGAGATTATCTAAGTACAGTTGGCCTCACGTGCTCGGCGACAAAGTCCGAGTATATCATCATTCCTTCCCCGGGACGACGCCTTTCAAAGATACTTCCGGACATCAACCTTCAGGTGCAAGGAAACCCGATTCCTCGAACAGACAACATCAGGATCCTGGGCTTGCATCTACAGGCCAACGGCAGCAACATCACGATCCAACGCATCGACCAGTCGGTTGTGCAGATCGGACGCCTCCTTAAGCGAATCTCCAACAAGCATCATGGCATGCGAGAGTCCAACCTCCTGCGCCTCGTTCAAGCTTTCGTCTGCTCCCGCATCACCTACTCTGGACCCTACTTACGTCTCACTCGTGCCGAAAGCGAACGGCTAGACGCGTCACTTCGAAAAGCATACAAGACATGTCCAAGACAAAAGCATGTCCACAGCTACCCATAAGCTCATGGCTCTCGGAATCTCCAATACCGTGAGCGAACTGATCGAAGCAACCCTCACCGCCCAGTATGAGCGGCTCTCACTCACACACGCTGGCCGAGCGGTACTGCAGCAAGTTGGGATCTCCCCGCCGAGATCGGCCCCAAGTTACGCTGAACTTACATCGGAATATCGCCTAAATCTCCGCATTCCTCCCATTCCCAAACGGATGCACCCGGAACACCACGCCGAGAGACGGGCCGACCGGGCTCGTCAGTTCGAGAAACGCTTCAGCGGACGTCCGGACGTCACGTATACGGACGCCTCTTACCATCCATCGAGGCCAGCGATGGTGGCGGTAGCTCTCGCCCCTCACCGCAGCTGGTACACAGCCTGCAGCAATCGCAATGCAGAAACAGTCACCGCAGCTGAGGAGGTTGTCATTGCGCTCGCGCTAGCCGACCCTAATACCAAAGTCGTCATCAGTGACTCTCAACAGGCTATTCGCAATTACGATGCTGGCCGTATCTATTGCCAGGCGTTACACATTCTACGTTCTACAGCACCCTCTTCCACATCTCGCTTACTTCTTTGGGCTCCAGCCCACGAGTCGCTCAGCGGAAACGCCCAGGCACACACTCTCGCTCGAGATCTCAGCTGCCGAGCCGAGAGTATGATCAGCCACCCTGCTACCGCTGACACTAATATCCCACGCGCTTCTCTACTCACCACTTACACGGACATACTCCAGCACTACCGACTCCAAAGGTGCACATATCCTCCCGCACACCGCGATCTAACAAGACGCGAGGCCGTCCAATGGCGCAAACTACAAACTGGCAGCTTCCCACACCCCCTCTTATACAGCAGGATCTTTCCGGAACAGATAGCCCCCATGTGTAAACACTACTCAACTCCGGCCACACTCATACACATGGTGTGGACTTGTACACATTACAACACAGACAACGCAAACACCCCAGAGGCGTGGGAGTCTCTCCTGTGTACTTCCAAGCCAGCAGACCAACGCTGGCTTATCCAGCGCGCGGTGGAGGCCGCGGCATCCCAAAGGATCCCCGCCGACCTCCTCTAAGTCAGCGCAACCGGTCCTTTGACTGGTCCCCTGTTTTTGGGCGCAATAAAAGAGTTTACCTACCTACCAGAGAGCCCATTGAAAACGTTCGCGAAAAAACACGTGTCCGCGGCACTCCCAGGATTGGATCCTATTGACACGTTCCACGTTTCGCCGCCTAACAAGTGTTATCGCACAGCGCGGGACGCGCCTGCAACTATCCAATGTTTCTGGCAAGTCATCGATGCTTCTATTCGCTGTCTGTTGTAGCCGAACCTTACGTTATCTGATTTCATCGCCTGACGCGAATGGTGTAGAACTTTGTGGAAGGCACGCGGGTCCCAACGATTAGTCTGGAACATTCGACGACTTCTATATAACAGCCGACGCGCTTGACCCGCGGATCAGCTTTTCGACGATCGCCTACCGTGTTCGCCGCTACCGTTGTGCTGTAAGTGTAGCCTCCTTTTGTGGGCACAGGTTCGCCCAATAAAAGTTTGTTTTGTCTTTCAAAGTATTGCTGCTATGTTCTTCAATGTCACCACCACGTTACATCTGCTGGACGTCCTTCTTTCTTTGTTAATGAACCGGACGCCCCCGACAAGCCGTGATCCAAGCCCGGACCGCAAAGAGAACACCAACGTAGTCCCGGACAATCGAGCAAGCCGCCGTCTTCAACAGCTGCCCCCGGAGCACGTACTTCTACCCGGGAAGACCAAGAAGATTGTGGCGGAGGCAACCCCAATGGCAGCCCCAGCGTCCCCCATCGTGCTGCAGCAGTCCAGGGAACCACCGACGTTCCGCGGCTCCTTATTTGAGGACCCGGAAAGCTGGCTGGAAACGTATGAGAGGGTCGCTACGTTTAACAGCTGGGCAAGCGACGACAAGCTGCGAAATGTCTATTTCGCATTGGAGGACGCCGCCAGGACGTGGTTCGAGAATCGAGAAGTCACCTTGACGACGTGGGACCTGTTCCGAAGCAGCTTCCTGCAAAAAATTTACAAGCGTCCTGCGTAAAGAGCGAGCCCAAGTTCTACTGGAGACCAGAGTGCAGCTGCCGAATGAGACGATCGTAATCTTCACTGAGGAAATGAGCCGTCCGTTCCGCCACGCCGACCCGGAAATGTCTGAAGAGAAGAAAGTCCGCCTACTGATGCGCGGTGTAAAGGAGGAACTTTTCGGCGCACTGATACGAAGCCCACCGACGACCGTAGAAGAGTTCCTTCGCGAGGCCACCAGCATTGAGAAGACACTCGAAATGCGGAACCGTCAATTCAACCGCCGCACGAACTCAACAAACTACGCCGGAGTTCAGTCACTGGCCACCGACGACCTGCGCGAGACCATCAGGGCAGTCGTACGAGAGGGGTTTCAAAGAATCTTCCCTTCATCGCAACCTCAGGTGGCCTCAGTTGCCGAAATTGTAAAAGAAGAAGTCCAGCGATCGCTGGGAGTTCCCGAGGTACAACCACAATCATCGGAGCCCCAGCCAGAAGCGATGACCTACGCCGCCGTCGCCCGCCATCAAGGTCCCCCTCCACGACCGCGCCAGGACCCTGTAACGCCGCAATTCCGTCGACCACCGCCGCCGCCGCCAACACGCCCACCCGTCGCCCAGCGCAGCTACCCGAGGAAGACCGACGTTTGGCGCGCTCCTGACCACCGCCCGCTCAAGCGCCGTTTACTGTAAGCGCCGTTTACTGCAACGCGCGCCTCAGCCATTGCGGTTAGAAAGTAACTTAGTTCGGTAGGATATTTCTGAATTTTAAAACTTCACATGCACATGAAAAAGGGGTTTTGGTACGTTCCAACACCGCGGGCTACATCTCTTCCCAACGGGAGCTGCGACAAGCAATTAATACGCAACTGTCACGGGTCCCCAGAGAACACTCGGGCCGAAAGAATGGACTAGGCGACAGGTGTACCCACACAGACGCACATTTAATGTACCCTAACAAACCTAACTAACAAACCTAACACAAAACACAAAGACTACCAATACACACTACCCAGCAACACCCAGTTTGCTAGCGTTCGGCGTTTGTGCTCACGGTTCGGAGGAGATGTAGCGTTGCATGGGTCCAGTAGCCGGCGTCGAGGTGCCGTTCGAAGTGCTCAGGCTGGCGTCGCTAGCGGCGGCGTCGTACAAGCTCCCGGTCCCAGTGCCCGTGGAGGTGCTGCTGGTGATGTTGGCGTTTTGGGCACCACCCGTATGGGTGGCAACAGCGCTGGAGGCACCCGTGGCCGTAGCAGATGGTTGCGTCATTCGTTAACGCCCCGGGACGGGCTCAGGAACCAATCATCTCCGACCTCACCAAATACTTCATCTTCTCTATTCCTCGGTTAATAGACGTCATGCTTATCGTCATCCTTGTCGTCTTTACCAAATTTCTTTAGTTTATGCTTCTATTTCAAACGTCATTTTGTATGTGACAAGGGCCCCCCTCTCAAGAGTTTTTCCATTAAAAACTTCTCACATCATCCCCATCTTCAAGCCTTCCAGCCAACCGACTGTCTTCTGTGGCGACTCTCGACCCAGCAAACAACACACCGCTGATGTTGACATCTGCGATGTCGCGTACACACCACTAACACTAATATTCAAGCACACCAAATAGCACTTACGGCACATTAGCACACCACTGCCGTTGTCCGCGCGGTGTTCATAATACCCTTAATAAACTTGTTAATGTCCACAACAGATTCCCGTGTATAGCAATAAGGTGTTTGTCTGGGCTAGTCGGTACATGATACTAACTTAAGGCACAGCGCACGAAGGACGGTACATAGAAAGAGACCAACACAGCGCTGACTTACGACTGAAAGGCTTTATTGCTCGCACGCAATAAATAGGCGAAAAAGAGCACAATCAACAGAAGAACAGCACCAGTGATGATTGGCAAAAATGATGATTGTCAGCATCAGTGATGATTGACAATCATCACAGATGCTGTTCTTCTGTTGATTGTGCTCCTTTTCGCCTATTTATTGCGTGCGAGCAATAAAGCATTTCAGTCGTAAGTCAGCGCTGTGTTTGTCTCTTTCTATGTCCCGTCCTTCGTGCGTTGTGCCTTCAGTTAGTCCCGTGTATAAGCACACAACAACAACAACAACAACAACAAAAACATACATCCCAGAGATAGCTACAGCCGTTAAGTTGGCTCTTCTAATGAATATCTTTGCGAGGTCAAACTTCATCTCATGACTTTACTATTCAATTTAGCCTTCGTTAAGCATTCAAGCGGCCGATGATCCGTTGGAATTCAAAAATGTCTCCCATAAAGATAAATGTGAAATTTCTTTACCGCCCACTCTACCGCCAAGCATTCCTTTTCAACAGTGGAGTAGTGGCGTACACTAGCCGATAATCACTCACTGGCAAAAAATGCCGGATGTAGCATGCGATTCTCCTTTTGAAAAAGTACAGCTCATAATGCTCTGCCTGATGCATCAATGCAAAGAACAAATTCTTTATCCGAATTCGGAGCAGGCAGATTGGGCAGTTTTGCCGAATGCCGTTTTGACATCACGACTGCGTTCTCATGTTCAGCAGTCCAGAGTTGAGTTGAGGTGTTGAATGCTACTGGTGGGGTTAGCCTTGCTTATTCTTATTCTGCCGGCAATTGCTCCACCGTAGCGTCCCTTCTATGTTAATAATGTCCTGAAGCCTGTCGCATCTACCCCGCTATGCGCACAGTCTGTTATACTAGCACACATTCCTCTCCCGCTGTCACCATCTATGCACATAATCACTCCACGCAGTCCACATCACAGTCCACTGGAGAAGTCACCATCTATGCACATATTCAGTCACAGTAGAACATAGGCCATAGTAGTGCCACTATCCATACACACATTCACTCACAGTATAACGTAGTCCACTCCAGAAGACACCATCTACGCACACATTCAATCACAGTAGGCCATAGTCCGTTCCTGCGGTCAACATTTAGAAACAAGATCTGTGTCCTGCAGAAATTTTAAGAGAAGGCTTGCAGCCTCCCTTCTGCATGTCTGGTTTCCACTCGGGTAGACAATGTCCTGAACTGTACTATGATGGGTTCCTGTCTTCTTGAAGGGAGCGAACATCACATACCTTTCCGCGTTGTACTCTGGGCAGTACATAATATAATGTTCGAAATTCCCGCACACACCACATAAACAAAAGAGCAGAGACGATGCTATTCCCGCCTTATGCATCCAGACAGAAGTGCGATCAGAGGCTGTGCGAATTCGATGTAGTAGAGTCGCCTGGGATCTTCTCAGTCTTTTGGTCACACATGGCTTGGGGGACGCACTCTACAGGGTACCGAAATGTTCGAGCACCGTTTTCCTCTAGAGATTTTTTCCATCTTGAGGTACTTTTTTTGATGAATTCCTTGAAAGAGCTTAATGGGCGAGATTGTCTGCCACTTCATTACCGTTGACTGCTATGGGATGGGGCACCCATTGGAAATATAGAGTAAAGCCTCTGCTGTGCAGATTCTGCACTAAGCGCAGATAGCTTATAGACAAGGCATCAGTAGGGAATCCGTGCTCTAACCTCAGAACGGCAGATTTTGATTCAGTTAGGATGACAATAGGTTGAGCCGGACAAGACCCCAACTTCCGTAAAGCCGCCTCAATAACAACACTTTCAGCCGTTGTGGAGGATACGACTGCAATATGTCAGCAGTCCAATTCAGCTCATTGCTTGCACCATTCTTAGTGAGTTCGACAAGCGGATCGGCTATGTGAGTATCCTGTTAAGCCCAGAAACGACTGTACTTCTTTCTTGGTCGTCGGTGTCTGGGCTTGCTGCATTTTGACCAAGATATCGTCTTTCGTTCCGATGCGGTCCATCCCCAGCTTGTGCCCAAGAAAAGAAATGGCTTCAGTGCCCACCTCACATTTTGTCGGTTTTATGGTCAACCTGGCTTGCTGAATTCTGTCAAATAGGTTTCCAGCGTAACTGCATGTTCTTCCCGCGTATCTGTTGCCACAAAGATGTCAAAATGTAGTGTTCTACACTTTGGATACCCATCCAAAACCTTCCTTGTCAGCTCCGTTTAAATGGCGGATGCAGTCTTCAAATCAAAGGACATGAATTTCAAATGAAATAAACCCGCCGAGCAAGGAATGTCAGTCTTCTCTTTCGATGAATCCTCCATTGGTATTTGCCAACACCCTTTAGCTCAATCAAATTTAGAAAAAAAGTTTTTGTCAGCCACCTTAGCGAACACCACGTCCGCTCTTGGTATAGGTTCGGCATCGGGTACTGTGATGTCATTTAGCCGACGAAAATCTACACAGAATCTGTTAGTATCATTGGGCTTTTTGACAACCACGAGAGGCGCATTGCATGCTGACCACAACCTCTCAATCACACCACGATCCAATATATCCCATACCTCTTTTTCAATTTATTCTTGAAGTACTAAAGGTAGCGGGTATTGATCCCACGGATTGGTCTATCTGTAGAGAGATCTAATTTGCTACACATGACATCGGTTTTGCCAGGCACATCCGAAAACACATACCCTTGCTTTGGAGTAGGGCCTTTATCTGTGATCTTCTGTCTTCATCAAATTTGGGTTTATTAGCACCTTATCCCACCCTACACTTTTATTCCCACTGCACGTGGGCAACTCGGTAATATCATCTGTCTCCTCTGCCACTACCAAGCATGCTACCTTGGGCGCGTTCCGTACGAGAACTTTCTTTGTATTTTTTTAACATATTTGCATGGAAGACCTTCTTGGTGTTATTGATCAATATTTCATAATCCATGTCATTTTTCTTCTGCGTCACATGGTAAGGGCCCTTCCAATGCACCAGTCACTTATTTTGATCCATGGGTAGCAGGATGAGAACTCTGTTGCCCGGATTCAGATTTCTGTGAGTGGCTTTCGTGTCATGGTAGCTCTTGTAGCGTTCGTGCGCCCTTTCCAGGCCTTGATGTGCAAGCCTGCATGTTTCATCCAACTTGTCCCGCAGCTCAAGAACGTATGTGTATGTTCTTTGGGGATATGACGTAATCTCTTTATTAGACCACAGCTCCTTGAGTATTGTAAGTGTACCTCTAACGGTTTTCTCATACAACATCCCGAAGGGCGAGAAATCAAGACTCATTTGCGGTACTTCATGGTAAGCGAAAAAAAGAGCTGTGAGGTCTCTATCCCAATCAGTAGGTCTCCCCTAGCACATTTTCCTGACCATATTTTTACGGGCGCCGTTGAACCGCTCTACGAGCCCATTTCACATGGGATGGTATGTCCTTGTTAGTAACTGCCTTAGTGACAAAAGGCGGTTAACCTCCTTCATTAGTTCCGACGTGAAGCTCGAGCCACGCTCACTAAAAATTTCCGTCGGGAACCCACAACACGAGAACATCTCCACGAGACCCTCCGCCACGTGGATACTGTCAATAGTCTTCAATGGAATAGCGTCAGAATAATTAGTGGCCACGTCAACCAAGGTAAGCACCCATCTATTGCCTCTGGCGGACACTGGAGAGATTGGCCCCACAATGTCAATAGCCACTCTGAAACAGTAGGTCGATGGCTGGCATCTTTCCCAGAGGCACAGGACCAACTCATTCCTTTAGAACTGTGCAATGGCACACGTCACACGAGCGAACAAAGCGTTTAACGTCACTCTGGACACCTGGCCAGAACTCTGTTATGCTAGACACCGTTTTTTGAACACCCTGGTGTCCGGCCATATTGGCGTCATGTCCTAAGCGTAACACTGTCTCTCTCATATCTTTCGGTAACACCAGTTGTTGGACCCGCCTGCCCGAGCTAAATGTTCATTCCCTGTGCAGAAGACCGTTTACCAATTGATACACGAAAGACGTACGACCCCTCTTTCTTTTCATCTTTTCCCCAACTCTCTCGAAACAGAATCTCAAGCACGGGTCTTCTCTTTTGCTAATTGCAATTTCAGCTGGTGTTACACTCAGATACATTGCAACATGAGTAGAGAGCGGACTCTGCGTTGCCCGGGCTGTCACTTGAGTCCTTGGCTCCACTGCAGACGAGAAACTGCCTCATCTCCCGCCTGAGCTTTCGTGGGCCTTTCACCCTCTTAGTGTTTCTCAGTGTCGAGCATCTTCCCCTCGAGATCGGGGCCCTCGACACTTCTTGTACCCGTAATGTTTCCCAAGATGAGATCGTAGATTGGTTGTTCTACGCATTTTGCCACTACCAGTCCAGTATAATATGGCGTGGATATTACAATCCTGGCTTCAGGAAGATACCCGACTGTGCTATCTACAAGAGTGACGGCCGACGCTTCCCCTGTAAGATACTCGTCCTTCAGCAGGCTTCTACGAACTAAAACTGTGTTGGCTCCGCTGTCTCTAAGCACAAATATAGGACGGTCCCCTATTTTCCCAACCACCACCGGCATAGGTGCTTTCGACTTGAGTGTTCCACTCACCGCCTCATTTTCCAGCGGTGTTTGCCCTCCTTTTAGTTAGCTGTGGAACTTCAGATGGTGTGACAAGTTCTACCCGAGAGTCGACAACGCATGCATCTCGGTCTGCGTTATACATCGGCACTCATCCATAGTATCTCCTCTCCTCTTACAACCTTGACATACAACCTGTGCCTTTTGGACGACACTACTAGTCCGACAGCCAACTGCACGGTGTCCCACATTCCCACAGAGTATACACCTTACTGGCGCCTTAGATGCATGGCCATAGGCTCTTGGTTTTGTCGCCTCTGTCTCCAGGACCTTTTGGGTTTCCTCCTTACCTTCTCATAATTCTCAGCCCTTGAGCCTCGAGGAACTGGCCTGCAGTGTCGGCAAACTCTTCCAATGAACACAACTTCCTTTTTTCAGGAAAAGGACTAGCACTGGAGTGCAACATGGTAAAAACTGCTCGGTCACCAGCTTGTCGCGCACCGCTTCAAAACTCTTTTCTGTGTTTGACACATCAAGCTACCTGTCGAAATAGTCGGTCATGCTGCAGCAGGTTTCGCGATGCGAAATATCTCGCGAAAACCCTCTGCCGTAAGCCTGAATCTTTGGAGGAGTGCCTTCTTGACTTTCTCGTAGTCCATGGAATCAGCAGCAGGCATCCTCCCAAGCACATTCAGCGCCTCCCCGACTAAACACATCTTCAATGCCGTTGCCCATTCACTGCGCTCCCAGCCTTGCCCCAAAGCCATCCGCTCGAATCGTTGCAGATATGCGTCCAAATATCTCTTTTGTCCTCAGAAGGAGCCATCAGCTTTCTTTGACAAACTCTGCCCGGGCTAGAAGATCATCTACCCGCTAAGGAACGCTGATCACTGTCCGTGATCTCCTCATATCCTCCCGCGACATGCGCCTGTTTTCAGAAAAGAAACTCCTCCCGTTCTACCCTTCATTCCTCCCGTTCTTCTCTTTTAGCCTCCCGCTCTTCTGCCTCGCGAGCGTCTGCGGGTGCTTGCGCCCTTTCCTATCTCTGCCTCTTTCCCTCCTCTTCATAGAGACGCATCGCCTCTTCCTTGCTTAACCCTAGCTTGAGAGCCAGTTCTAAAGTCTTTGCCAAATCCATACTTTCTGCCGCCGAGAGATGGGAAAGATCCGAGACAAAACGAAAAGAAATAAGGATATGAATAATCGCACAGGCTCCCAACTTTACTTTGTCACGGGTCCCCAGAGAACACTTGGGTCGAAAGAATGGACAAGGCGACAGGTGTACCCCACAGGCGCACATTTAAAAGGAAAGTGAAGAGGTTACAGGACTTTAAGGTACTTGACATTAAGCATGTTATATCACACTTTGTTTCGGTGAAGTTTTTTACACGATTTTCCACGCAGAAATTACAAAATGCTGGAAGTAAGTTTCCTTGATCCTCCGCCTCCCGCAACACGAGTAGCGCGGAGGAAGTCGGGAGAGCCAAGTAGAAGCGACCGTAAACGACGTCATCGTTGCCTTGCGGTGACCCTGGCCCACTTCCTTGCTGTGTTTTGCTGCGACCAGCCGGCCAGCGCCGCTGAAAAGAAAATCGCCCGCGCGTTTTTTGTATGTGTATTCGAGTGTCTTTGATAAGTTTGCTTACAACAAGTGGAACAGGCAGGGTAAAAAAGCTTACCGCACAGCATGTCGTTTTTCTGCGCGGCGTGCGGCTGCAGGAACAGACGTGGCCGTGAAAATGTTGCATTCCACCACTTCCCTAAAGACAAGGCGCTTGCTAAACGGTGGATTGCAGCTTTCAAAAGGAAGAGCTTCATGCTCTGAAGGAGCAGCATGCTTTGCTCAGATCACTTTCGTTACACGTATTACCACCGGAACCTGTCACTTACACTGGCGATGAGCATCAAAGGGAAATCTGCTCGGCTCAAGCCTGGCGTCGTTCCTTCTGTGTTCGCGCACAGACGACCGTCGCCGGCACCAACAGCAGCCTTCGTAAAAAGAAAGCAAGAGGTAAGACCTCAAACGCATCACCTCCACGGGCGCCAGGACCGGGAGCTCGTACGACGCCGCCAACGACGCTGCCAGCGACGCCAGCCTGAGCACTTCGAACGCCACCTCGACGCCGGCTACTGGACCCATGCAACGCTGCATCAGCACCGAACCGAGAGCACGAACGCCGACCGCTAACAGTAGAACGCTAGTAGCATACGCTAGTAGCAGTGTTCCCGGGCCGTGTGTATTGATAGTCCTTGTGTTAGTTTTGTTAGTTTTTTGTGCTAGTGTTTGCGTCATGAAGGGTGTACTAAATGTGCGTCTTTGTGGGCACCCCTGTCGCCTAGTCCGTTCTTTCGTCCCGAGCGTTCTCCGGGGATCCGTGACAACGACGCACTCCAAGCTTTTAAACAATGCTTAAAATATTTTTTTTTCCTTTCATTTGTTCATTTACACGCCCGTGTACGCTTACAAGAGAGAAATACGTACGAGTAAGTGCTTCCACGCGAGAAAAAGTTGCCACCTCACTTCGGCTACCAGTCGAGTCCGAGCTGTCATTTTCCAGTGCTTGTCGCTTCTGCGTGAAAGCTGGGGGCTCGAACATATACGGAGAAGCGCAAAGATCCTTCGAAGAGCACAGAGGTTCCATAATCACGAATATCTCTCGATAAATAAACTGTATAGCTGCGAAAACCCGCCACTTCTCCTAGCACGTGAAACGACAACAGCCTAGATGGCAACGATGACGTCAATAAGCTTTCGACCAATCAGAAGATGAGACTGCTAATTTGATATAGCTTGCGGTGATTGCTGCTTATTTTTTGAAAATATACGTCCATGCCACAGGCCACAAATCTATAGAATACCGCTCGAAACTCAATTTTTTTAAACCACTTCACCTTCCCTTTAAAACACCCTACGTGACACGTATACTAGCACACAGACCTAACACAAAACAATGACTACCAATACACACTACCCGGGAACACCCAGTCTACTAGCGTTCGGCGTTCGTGCTCACGGGTCGGTGCTGATGTAGCGCTGCATGCGTCCAGTAGCCGGCGTCATGGTGGCGTTCGAAGTGCTCAGGCTGGCGTCGCTGGCGGCGGCGTCGTACGAGCTCCCGGTCCAAATGTCCATGGAGGTGATGCTGGTGATGTTGGCGTTGTGGGCACCACCCGGAGGGGTGGCAACAGTGCTGGAGGCACCGCTGGCCATAGCAGGTCGTTGCGTTATTCGTTCACTCCCCGAAACGGGCGTAGGAACGGCAGGAAATCCACGGTGCGACGCCATAGAACTCGAGATCACCGGAGAAGTAGCCGGCGTTGCTCTCTTCCAGCCGAGGTGTTCCTGACCTGCAGGAACCTCCGATTTTGTGTTCTTTTCCCCCGTGCCATGCTCTCCCTCGTGTTTTTATAACGTTGGCGTCGATACACGTCATCCTTGTTGTCGTCGTCTTCTCTTCTCCAACAATCATCGTCCCACCTCAAAACTACTTCATCTTCTCTATTGTTTGTTTAATACACACGTCATGCCTATCGTCATCCTCGTCGTCTTCTTCAAACTACTATAGTTTAAGCTTCTATTTAAAACATCCTATTATATGTGATAACACAAAACAAATGGACACGCCAGAAATAGATGCACACAGTGAATGAATAAGAATATCGTGGAATGAGTGAAGATAATCCTATTAAAGAATAAATAGGCAATGAAGACTATATATATATATATATATATATATATATATATATATATATATATATATATATATATATATATATATATATATATATATATATATATATATATATATATATATATATATTGCCACGAGGTGGTGACGGGAACTCCGCCGGGGTCACGTAGCACCGACTGGGGTCCGGTCTTGAGGAAGGCACAGAGCAGCTCGTAAGAGAATACTTTAATAGGCTGGCTTACGCCCACTAAGAACAGCTCTGAAAACTCAGCGGCGGCGATAGCAGCGAACGTGCTCGGCGGTCGTCGACTAACAGAATGCCCGCCGCTCTTAGCCGTGCTCGATTTTAAAGGCGGCAAGGAAAGTTCCAGAACATAGTAGGCACACTTGCGCGAGGCTAGGAAAAATCGAGATAACTCTGGTCGCGTATCGCGTCCCAGAAAATTGATAATGCGGCGTGCCTGCCGCGATAAGAAGATCAGACAAAAAGCAAGCTTCGCGGCATTACTCCCCCCTTAAAGAAGCATCGACCCGATGCTTAAAAACAGGGATAATGGACATAAAGATACACAGCATACAAAATAAATAATCATAATGTAAACACAAAGAGTCATTAGCGCGAATAGTAAGGCTTCAGACGGGCGACGTGGACAACTTCTGGGCGTGTTGGGCGTCTCTGGGATGTTGTAACTCCGTCAGGGACGACTTCATAGTCCAGATTACCCAGTCTGCGAAGAATCCTGTACGGGCCGAAATAGCGGCGCAGAGGTTTTTCACTCAGTCCGCGGCGGCGAATCGGCGTCCAAATCCAATCTCTATCGCCTGTCTTGTATTGCACTGCGCGTCTTCGAAGATTGTAGCGTCGGGCGTCGGTGCGCTGCTGGTCTTGTATTCTCTCACGGGCAAGTCGTCGAGCTTGTTCTGCGCGCTGCAGGTAGGCGGCGACGTCGAGGTTACTTTCGTCGGTAACGTCGGGCAGCATGGCGTCGAGTGTGGTCGTGGCCTCCCTCCCGTGGACGAGACTAAATGGTGTCATTTGGGTGGTCTCTTGCACAGCGGTGTTGTAGGCGAACACCACATAGGGAAGAATGACGTCCCATGTCGTGTTCTGCGTCTACGTACATAGAAAGCATATCGGCGATGGTCTTGTTGAGGCGTTCTGTAAGCCCGTTTGTCTGCGGATGGTACGCAGTTGTTCTCCGGTGACTTGTATGGCTGTGCTGCAGAATGGCCTGGGTTAGCTCCGCCGTGAACGCTGTCCCCCTGTCTGTTATCAGTATTTCGGGGGCGCCGTGTCGTAAAAGAATGGATTCGACGAAGAATTTGGCGACTTCTGCTGCTGTGCCGTTCGGGAGGGCCTTTGCTTCGGCGTACCTGGTGAGATAATCGGTCGCCACAATAATCCACTTGTTGCCCGTCGTTGATGTTGGGAAGGGGCCAAGTAGGTCCATACCGACCTCCTGGAAAGGTCTTGATGGCGGTCGAATCGGCTGCAGGAACCCTGCTGGTCTTTTCGGTGGCGTTTTCCGGCGTTGGCATTCACGACAACTCTTAACGTAGTGCGCGACGTCGGAGGATAGACGAGGCCAGTAATATCTCTCTTGGATTCGGCGGAGGGTGCGAGTAAACCCGAGGTGGCCAGCCATTGGTTCGTCATGCGAAGCCTGCAGAATTTCCTCCCGCAGGCTCTTCGGGACGACGAGAAGGTAGGCGGCCTTGTTCGGTGAGAAATTCTTCACGACGATTCCCTGTTGCAGACAGTAGGACGATAGTCCACGCCTGAAGAGGGCAGGAGGTGAAGGAGACTTCCCCTCAAGATACTCGTGCAGGCGCTGTAGGTCAGGATCAGATTGCTGCTGTCGTGCCAAGTCGCTGGAACTTAGCAGTCCAAGGAAAGCGTCGTCGTCATCGTCTTTTGGCGGCGTGTCGACAGGGGCTCGTGACAGGCAGTCAGCATCGGAGTGCTTTCGCCCAGACTTGTAGACCACCGTGACGTCGAATTCTTGGAGGCGCAAGCTCCATCGAGCGAGACGGCCAGAGGGGTCCTTCAAGTTAGCCAGCCAGCACAATGCATGGTGGTCGCTCACAACCTTGAACGGGCGTCCATACAAGTAGGGACGGAACTTCGATGTAGCCCAGACGATTGCAAGGCACTCCTTTTCAGTGGTCGAATAGTTCGCTTCTGCTTTCGACAATGAACGACTTGCATATGCTATTACTTTTTCGACTCCTTCGTTTTTCTGGACGAGCACGGCGCCTAGACCAAAGCTGATTGCGTCGGTATGGATTTCTGTCTCGGCGTTTTCGTCAAAGTGCCCTAGCACCGGTGGAGACTGCAGGAGACGCTGAAGTTCGTTGAAGGCTTCCGCTTGTGCCGAATTCCATGTGAATGGTACGTCTGCCTTGGAGAGCTTGGTCAGAGGTTCCGCGACGCGCGAAAAATTCTTCACAAAGCGTCTGTAATAAGCACACAATCCCAGAAATCTGCGGACCGCCTTCTTGTCATGAGGCTGCGGGAAATTGGCAATGGCGGCTGTCTTCTGCGTGTCGGGGCGCATGCCGTCCTTGCTGATGATGTGGCCGAGAAACGATAGTTCGTGGTAGGCAAACCGGCACTTTTCAGGCTTCAGGGTAAGTCCGGATAACTTGATTGCGTCGAGTACTACCTTCAGCCTCCGGAGGTGTTCCTCGAAGCTCGCTGCGAAGACTACAACGTCGTCTAGATAGACGAGACAGGTTTGCCACTTGAGGCCTGCCAACACTGTGTCCATTACCCTTTGGAAAGTTGCGGGTGCGGAGCAAAGCCCAAATGGCATGACTGTGAACTCGTACAGTCCGTCCGGTGTGATGAAGGCAGTCTTTTCCCGGTCTCTTTTGTCGACTTCAATCTGCCAATATCCACTCTTGAGATCCATCGACGAGAAATACTTGGCGTGGCAGAGCCTGTCCAGAGTGTCGTCGATCTTCGGGAGGGGGTAGACGTCTTTTTTCGTAATCTTGTTCGGTCGCCGATAATCGACGCAGAATCGAAGAGCACCGTCTTTCTTTCTCACTAGAACCACCGGTGCCGCCCATGGGCTCTTCGAAGGTTGGATGACGTCGTCGCGAAGCATTTCCTCTACTTGGTCCCGGATGGCCTGTCGTTCTCGCGGCGACACACGGTAAGGGCTTTGGCGGAGAGGTCTGGTGTGTTCGTCGGTTATAATTCGATGTTTGGCTATCGTCGTTTGTCGCACCTTTGATGACGAGGCGAAACATTCGCTGTAACTTTGAAGAAGGGTGATTTTCTCTTGACGGTCCCGGGGTAATGCTGGGTTGATGGCGAACGTGGGAGCATGGTCTTGCTTTAGGCTGTCATTTGCAGGTTCGTCGGAGATGATGAAGGCGTCCAGTAAATCAGTTGCTTCGTCCAAGAACGCAATTGTAGTGCCTCTGTTGAGGTGTCGGTATTCTTCGCTAAGTTCGTGACCAGTACTTCGGCTTTTCCATGCCGCAAATGAGCGATGCCTCTTGAGACGCCAAGTCGTCTGTCTAAGAGCAACTGCGTGTTTCCCTCGATGATGCCTTCTGCGTCTTCGAAATTTCTTGCACAGACGGGGACGATGACGCTGGACCGGGGTCGGATGGTTAGTTCTTCATCGAGAACACTGAGGACCTTTGACTGCTCTGGGGTCGTTTTCGGAGGTAAAGCTTCGTCCGTCGAAAGCGTGATGGACTTGGACCTGAGGTCGATGACTGCGCGGTGCTGTGTCAAGAAGTCCATCCCCAGAATGACGTCACTGGAACATTTCTGAAGTACGACGAATACTGTCGGATATGTGTGTCCGTTGACAGTCAGTCTCGCAGTGCACCTTCCTGATGGCGTGATGAGGTGTCCGCCTGCTGTGCGTATCTGCGGGCCATCCCAAGTCGTCGTCACTTTCTTGATCCGGTCGGCGAAGGAACCACTCAGCACGGAATAGTCAGCTCCCGTGTCGATTAGAGCAGTAACGTTTCGGCCGTCGACAGTCACCTCTAGATCGGAAGTCCTTGCTCTTGCGTTGCACGTACCTTTCGGCGTCGGGTCACAGCTTGGTCGGTGATTGCGACTGCGGCTGCAGGGGCTTGTCGATGTCGGTGGCCTGGGGGTCTCTAAGTTGCGTCGTGTCGTCGTCGGTGCGGCGTCGCCGTGAGTTCTCGTCTTTGGAGGGTCTTCGTTTTTTTGCCGGGAAGCAACCTCACCTCCTAAGGTTGCTGTTTTCAGTTTCCCCTACAGGGGCTGGGGGACCTTCCTCGCACAGCCGCTGCGTAGCTGCGGCAGGGCGACTTGAAGCGCGAGGCTCGCGGCGAGGGTGAGCGGGAAAATCGGCTCGACACGTATTCGTCGCGGCGCAGGTAGTCGTCGATTTCTTGTGGATGTTGGCCGAAGCGTGGTCGTGGTGCGTCAACGGCGAATCCGCGAAGACCGATGCGTCGGAACGGGCAGTGACGCAGGACGTGACCGGCTTCACCGCAGTGGAAGCACAGCGGACGGTTGTCACGGGTTCTCCAGGTGTCGCATTTCCGTGGGCCCGAACGTTGTTCGTAGGTCGGGTGGGCGGGGCCCGGAGGGCGGCGGTCCAGCACTGCTGGCTCACGTCGAATAGGGCTTGGGGTGGCACGTCGAGGCGCGGGCTTGCGTACTGCAGCGACGTAACTCATGGCTGGAGCTTGAGGTTCAGTCGTCGCAGAAGGGGAGCCAAGCGCATGCCGCACTTCTTCACAGACGACTTCCGTCAGGCTCGCTACTTGAGGTTGTGAAGATGATGGCAGCAGCCGACGTAGTTCTTCGCGGGCGATTTCACGGATGATCTCCCGCAAGTCACTGGTTGTAGTCGTCGTGTCCGGAAAGCTGGAGCAGACCTGCGGTGGTCGGTCGTACTGCCTTGTGCGGGCGTCCAGGGCCTTCTCAATCGTTGACGCTTCTTCGGCGAATTCGGCGACAGTCTTGGGCGGATTTCGTACGAGGCCAGCGAAAAGAGACTCCTTTACGCCCCGCATTAGATATCCGGTTTTCTTCTCCTCCGTCATATCCGGGTCCGCTCGGCGGAAAAGACGCTGCATTTCTTCGACGTACATGCTGACAGTTTCGTTTGGGTGCTGCATCCGTGAGTCCAGCAGCATCTGCGCCTTTTCCTTCCGGAGAATGTTGGTAAACGCCTTCACGACTTCAGACTTGAATAATTTCCAGGTCTTTAAGGTAGTCTCGTGGTTTTCGTACCACGTTCTTGCAGGACCGTCAAGGGAAAAGAAAACATAGCGGAGCTTCATGTCACCTTCCGGGTCGTCGCCAGGGTAGCCGTGGAAGGTTGGAGGCACCCGTGGCTGGTGGAGCATGACAGGGGTGGACGTCGCTGGCTCGGTCATGGTGGGCGCTGAAGCTTGTTGTCGTTGTCGAGTAGGATCCGTTAGTAATCCGTGCTGAGCTTGCAGGCATTGAAGACGGCGGCTGTGTCGTACCTCGGGATCTTCTTGGCTCTCGTTCTCTACGGTGGATCTTCCAGGTTGGGTTGGGTTAATGTACCCAGCACCTCCACCAGAGGTCACGAGGTGGTGACGGGAACTCCGCCGGGGTCACGTAGCACCGACTGGGGTCCGGTCTTGAGGAAGGCACAGAGCAGCTCGTAAGAGAATACTTTAATAGGCTAGCTTACGCCCACTAAGAACAGCTCTGAAAACTCAGCGGCGGCGATAGCAGCGAACGTGCTCGGCGGTCGTCGACTAACAGAATGCCCGCCGCTCTTAGCCGTGCTCGATTTTAAAGGCGGCAAGGAAAGTTCCAGAACATAGTAGGCACACTTGCGCGAGGCTAGGAAAAATCGAGATGGTCACGTAGCACCGACTGGGGTCCGGTCTTGAGGAAGGCACAGAGCAGCTCGTAAGAGAATACTTTAATAGGCTAGCTTACGCCCACTAAGAACAGCTCTGAAAACTCAGCGGCGGCGATAGCAGCGAACGTGCTCGGCGGTCGTCGACTAACAGAATGCCCGCCGCTCTTAGCCGTGCTCGATTTTAAAGGCGGCAAGGAAAGTTCCAGAACATAGTAGGCACACTTGCGCGAGGCTAGGAAAAATCGAGATAACTCTGGTCGCGTCTCGCGTCCCAGAAAATTGATACTGCGGCGTGCCTGCCGCGATAAGAAGATCAGACAAAAAGCAAGCTTCGCGGCAATATATATAAGCAAGGCTATGTTTGCATTCATATTTGTATAAAAATAACCAGCATATGCGCAAAACTGAATGCAATTTAAAGGACGTAACATGAAGGTCATGATCAAACATCCAGTAGTAAAGCGATAGATTGAGAGCCAGGAAAAGCGAAATTGAGCTGAGTACTTGGAGACAGGACAGAGACAGTGGGCCATGCGTTAATTGTACAGTTGCGGACAGAATAGTATGTACCAGGCTTCAGCAGCCAAACTTATATGACGCGTTTGGAAGTGAAAATTACCAAATTTTTACATTTATGGAAGCAAATGCAGTTCTTGCTCTTGTGCCTAAATGAAGGCAGCAGCCTTTCTATTTCTGTTACAATGTGCTAGGTAAGAGTCATTTCGAACCTGGAGCCTATAACCAAGATATTAAAAAAACATTGCACTGGCAAGGTGTGTGAAACCGAATAGTTGGATGCTGCTAAGAACCATGTGCGCTAGTCTGCAGCATTTTTACATCCAGAAAAAGTTCACTTTTTAAGCTAATTGGCTATTGTTTCATATATTTGCCCCGGGAAATCGCGAGGTAGAAGTAGCTAGCGACTCAAGATGCACGCTCTCCGAAAACAAAATCCGCCACTGACCGCAAAATATGCGCCAGCAATCTGCTAACCTGTTCGTTGGCTAGTTCCCTTAGGATGGTAAAAAACGCTACGTAAATGATGCCTTATTGAAAATATTTCAAGTGTGCTTCAAAATTTACTTTTTCCCCGGGCCAATATTTAAGAACTTAGGCTTATGATTCAAAGTAATTTTACAGAACGAACAAACTCTTGATATGCCACACGATTCTCAGCAGTGCAAAGATGGTTGAGCTGACACTTTCATAGTTATCGCCCAAGGCTTCCAAAATTTTCTATGCGTCCGAAATTTCAGGTGCGTGAGGAGTAATGGAATACCTGTTGCTAATCCGCTTTTCTTAACCGCGCAGTAAAAATCATGTCAGTAAGAGGATAAAAAGGCGCCTCGATCAAGAAGCATGCCGGGGACGCGTGAAGGAGGCTTGCGGACTTAAAAGGACCACACTCTGTACCTCATTTACTATTATTGCATACGTTGAGTTGTCTTGGAATCCACCCTGCTGTCGGCGCAAGCGCTTCGTCGTCGTTGGCGTCGGTACTGAATCATATTCTTCATTCCAAAATAACATAAGACGGAGGCACGATGAATGGTCAGATGGGGCATTTTACCCAGAAAAGCAATTGCAAACAGTAGCCAAATTCAGAAAGTAATTTTTAGGATTGATGAAACAGAATGGAATTATATCAAATTAACTCGATTACTTGAGGTAGAGCTAGGTAAGGAGCGAATCGGGCCGAAAGGCAAAAGACGCAAACCCAAGAGTTGGTGGGATGAAGAGGTCAAGAAGGTTATAGAGGAACGTCAGAAAGGTCCAGAAACACAGATATTCCGAGGAAAGGGAGGAGCCAGAAGCTGAGAGAGAGGCAAGATTCGATACCGTCATGAAGTGTAGAAGGCAAGCATCTTATTTCATCAATGAGAAAATTAGGAGAAACGGCTCCCAAAGTATGTCGAAAGTGTATGCAAAAGGTACAAAAACAGCTCAGAAATTTCGGAAATATCTCAACTCTATGAGTAATAAGACTAGGCTACAGCAAAGCGTTATAGGTACAGACCAGGGTATTCGGCTTGAAGAGGATGAAGCAATCTAACATATAGGAACAAGGATGACAAAAATTTTAAGAACAAACAAATGTTGCATCAGACATATCTTGGTATAAGTTGGTGAATATTTCCCTGGAAGTTCGGATGGCCTCCCAACAATGCATGAAAACTGGGCTTGGCTGCCCAATATTGCCCCACCGGTTGCGATGGGTAGCCAGTGTAGCCCGCATCATGGAATGCGTTGGTCAGTCTTGTCGCACCAATAACGATCGCTTAAAAGAAATATGCATATCCTGCCATATGTTGCTCAGCATTGGCCTGCCTGTTGCGACACGCCAAAATTGCATACATCCCCGTATACCTTGGTCAATAATCTCCCAGCAATTTTGATCGCTCGTCGACGTTGATCATGGCACTACTTGGCCTCTAAGCGTAATGTCGCGCGAGCCAAGTAATTTCATGTTCTACTTCATAAACCGGGCAAACAAGATCTTGCTTAGGCCGCAGTGCCCAAAAAGAGAGAAAAAAGAACAGCTGGAAATGGACCTTTCAGATATAGCGGTGAGAGCCATTCGCATATGCGAGCTCTCAAAGTGAACAGCGCAGAGTGCGGCTTAGTGGTTTGGCAGGTGTGTACGAGTCGGTCGCGTTATGTGTATGTACTCGGGCCATTGATGAGGAGGTTTTTAAGAGCGTGCACTCCTCGTTCCTAAGTCCCTCAGTTTTCCGTCATCGTCGTCGGCGGCGGTCGCAGAGTCATCAGCAGGACCGAATCTTCCATTCTGTCGCTCTCGATCGTCGTACGCTGGGTTAATTGAGTTTGGTTGAGCCGCCCCCAAGCTCGGGCAAGACGAGCGCCGTGCGCGCGCGTGCTCGTGCACGCTTCCCAATCACTCTACAGGACGGAGTGCGACCCCTGGTCCACCCGCTGTGACGAAGCGCGGCTTGATGGGTTGCGGAGTGAACTCGGCGCAACACCCGCGAGTTTCATGCATGGAAATTGCGGGGCCGTTGCCACACCTGTGCGAAGTAGGCACCTGCGGGAGCGGGGAATGGCCCGCTGGGTGAAGGGATCCCCAGGAGGAGAAGCCAACAAGGAGACGAGCTCGACGCATGCACTCAGAAAACAGAGAACGGATCCACGGGTGCCTGTATTCAGAAAGACCAG
The DNA here is from genome assembly GCF_052857255.1 of Amblyomma americanum. Classification (NCBI taxonomy): domain Eukaryota; kingdom Metazoa; phylum Arthropoda; class Arachnida; order Ixodida; family Ixodidae; genus Amblyomma; species Amblyomma americanum. The sequence goes on from NC_135503.1 coordinate 178,213,050, forward strand.
TTTCCATTAAAGGTTCATTGGAATGCGCTGCCACATAAATTCTCTGTTTCGGGCGGCCAGCATCTTGTGCCCTAAAAAGTGGCGTTCAGCTTGCGACGAGTTGGTGCAGAGTTTTAATCTATGGAGTCTCCTAGCGAACGAACTTAATTTTTTTTCGCAAGAACTTCGAATCGAGTGCCTTTGTGATTTTTTGAGCATGGCCCCAAGCCGCTGAACAATTTTGAGCATGCGCTTGAGTACAGAGGGCACGATCGGTATCTTTCGACTGACGCAGTGTGACAAGTGTACACCCTAACTTTCAGGTGGTGTGAGCGGTAAGGTTAAAACGTATGTGATATGATCCATGATATTCAGCATCCAACAACTCACGTAGCATTCACTAAGCCGTCATCGCTACACTACAAAATTGGAACTGTAAAAATAGAAGAAGTATGAAAAATTGTTTGCTCGCACTGCAGCGAACGCCCGAACATTCGATCATTTTACACACACGAAACTGTGATGTTTTTATTTACTCCATGCAAAGTTTTCACGCTACTGTATGGTGCCTAAGTCGTTTTGCTTCACCTCCTCATGCGCTATACCGACAAGATTTATTTGAATCTGACCACTGGCACATCTTGTGTGCCTCTTCTTTCCTTGATCGCTTATACAAGCTCATTTCTTTACTTACTTATTACAGATACCTTTAGCGCCCGGAGGCATTATTGCAGGGAGGGAAACACAATGACTTCGATCTGCTCGTTTGGCCGAAACTACAGAGGATAACAAAAATACAATAAGAATACAACTACAAAAATACAAATACAAAAAATACAAATACAAGTACTAATAGATAAGGAAAAGCATGCGCTGAAGGAGAACAACCGCGCTCCAAAAAAAACGCTAATTAAATGAAAAAACACGCGCAAGAGAACTGCGCGCCACGTCACACTTCAGATAAGAATGCGCGGAATTGACCTTCCGTGCAGCATTCAGTGACGCCGGCCGGCAGCGTGTTCCACTCATTGATAGTCTGTGGAAAGTACGAGGCTTTTTAAATATCTGCATTACATTGAATCTCTCAGACCTTCCACTGATTATCAAGCCGTCTAGAAAAAAAAAGTGAGGTTGAAGCAAGTACCAGTCTTTGTAAATGCTCAACCTTCCAAAATAGATGCGATGCATGATTTGCAACCGCAAATGTTTCCAATGGTTAGCTAAAGATCCCCAACCAAGGTGGTTTTTTAAGAGACGTGACACTAGTTGCAATGCTGTAATTATTGGACACAAATCTCGCAGCATTATTCTGGATGCGCTCGAGCACGTCAGGTAAGTAAGCAAACTGGAGGTCCCATACAGGGCAGGCATATTCAAGAACTAGTCGTATGTCAGTGAAATACAGGTGTTGTTTGAAATTAGACTGCTTTGTTGAAATTTCGTTTTAAAAAATTAAGCATTCTGCAGGCCTTGAATGTGATATACTCAACTTGCCTCGTCCACGTTAGGTTAAATGTAAAATAAGCTCCGAGATACTTATATTCAAGCACTTTTTGCAAGAGAACGTTATGTAATGAGTAACTTGTTTGTAAAGGGGAACGCTTTCGAGTGAAGAAAATAAACTGGCATTTTTTAGCATTCAAAGACATTTGCCATTTTGAGCACCAGCACTGGATGGAATCCAAGTTTTTCTGAAGTTTTCACGCATCAGAGGAACTTTCCTCAGCAAGGAAAATGACACAGTCGTCAGCATATAGCAGAGTTTTGTATGTAAGATCCAAGACAATATCATTGACGTAAATCAGAAAAACAAGGGGTCCAAGAACAGACCCCTGCGGTACACCTGAGGAAACAGTTACGCCATCTGAGTGCGAATCATTAATCAATACACGCTGCATGAGACGACGTGTCCAAGGATGGTTAGCTGTCGAGCTCCGAAGCGGCACTTCTTCAGGTTGAGTTGGAGACCAGCGTCGGCCAGGCAGCGGAGGACAGTCTCCAGGCGATGAAGATGGGATAAAAAATCTGAAGAAAAGATGACAATGCCATCCAGATAACAAAGGCAGGTGTGCCACTTGAGCCCACGAAGGAGGTTGTCCAGCATACGATCGAAAGTGGCACGAGCGTTGCAGAGGCCAAATGGCATTACGTCAAATTCATAGAGCCCATCGAGTGCAACGAAGGCGGTTTTCGAGCGATCGGCCTCCGCTATCGGCCCCTGCCAGCAACCAGAGCTCAGATCCAATGAAGAAAAGAACTGAACTCCCTGCAGACAGTCGAGAGTGTCGTCGATACGTGGGAGAGGGTAAACGTCCTTGCGAGTTATCTTGTTCAGGCGGCGGTAGTTCACGCAAAAGCGAATTGAACCATCTTTTTTCTTCACTAGCACAACTGGGGATGCCCCTGGGCTGTTGGACGGCTGGATCACCTGACGTTGGAGCATATCGCTGACCTGTTCATCAATTATGCGGCGTTCAGCGGCTGAGACGCGGTACGGGCGCTGCCGCAAAGGGGTATGTGCTCCGGTGTCAATAGAGTGGGTAACGGATGTCGTGCGGCCCAACGAAGGTTGCTTGTATTCAAATGAAGCGGTAAAGCGCTGAAGAATGGCGATAAGTTGAGCGTGTTGCGTAGGGGACAAATCAGCGTCGATAGAGCGTTGGAAAACATCATGAAGGGTCGACGAGGTAAGGAGTAGGTGTAATGGCGCTGATTGGAAGAGCAGTAGAGATATCAGTATCGTCGAGGGGTTGGGCATCGGTGGGATCGAGCAACCCGACCCTGCCAAGCGACTGTCCACGGAGTAAAGTTTTGGGGAAGGAAAACGGGTTGCGAACGCAAATAGCGATTGAACCATCACAAATCGTGAGCAGGGCGTGCGGCAGTAAAACGGAGTTTATGGTGGCACTGTGTGACACGGGAGCGTAAACAACGGTTGTGTCGGAGAGGGCGGCACTAGAAAGCGGCACAAGGGCGGAGGAGAAAGGCGGAACGTCGGTGTCTTCGGCGACAATCACTGTAGCGTCAGCGGGAGGCGGCACGGCAAAGGGAGCGTCAGTCAATGGCGATAACTCAAGTTCGGGACGAGCGCAAACGATGACAGCTTGATGGGCAGATAGGAAGTCCCAACCAAGTATAACGTCGTGCGAAGCCCGGGCGAACACGATGAATTCGATGATATACGAAACGTCGTTGATAAAGAGACGGGCGGTGCAAGCTGCTATGGGCCGGATATCTTGAGCGGAAGTGGTGCGTAGGGAAACGGAAGTAAGCGGCGTCGTCACTTTTTTCAGTCTACGGCAAAGATCGTAACTTATGACAGAAACTGCAGCACCAGTGTCAATAAGCGCGTCGACGGCTATGCCCTCCACGAACACCGCAATGACATTGGCAGGTACAGAAAAAAGTGCTTTGACTATTCGCTGGTGACGCAGTTCTTGCCCCCGGAACTGCGGCCTTCAGTTTTCCGGTTGGACGGCCGGTGGGCGGCGGGTCATCGGCGAACGAGAACGGTGGCGAGGAGATGGCGAGCGGCTGGAACAGATGTCATAGCGGGAAGGTCGCGAGGAGGCTCGTCATGGAACGCAGGCAGCGGAGATGCAATCTCGTAGGCTGGCTCACGACGATTGGCGTAGGGATGGGGACCGCGACTGCGGCACAATTGGGCCACGTGACCAGGCACGCCACAGGCGTAGCATATAGGCCGATTGTCTGCCGTGCGCCACGGGTTTGCAGGCATTGGCTGGCGCCGTGAAACAGGCCGAGGAGCAGGACGGGAAGGCCGCTGCTGAGCGTAGAGATTGAGGGGTGGCCTGTAGGCAGGGGCAACAGGCTGGGGCCTTGGCTGGGTCACGGCATCTGCGTATGTGAGAGGCGCCGCGACGAGAGGTTGCTGATGTTTAGCGGGCAGCACCTCAGCGACCTGCTCCTGGATGACGCGTAGAAGGCTGGGCGCCAGCGATGCGCTAGGCGGAGGCGGGCACGTGGAGACAGACAGCTGGCGTGCGACTTCCTCACGAACAAAGGTTTGGGTGTGTTGAAGTAGGGACTGGTAGTCCATGGCATCATTCCCGGTTAATGCCAAGCTTGAGAGACTGGCGTCCTGCAGGCCGGAACGCCGTGTGGAAAGGTGCTGTTTGCGCAGCTCATCAAAGCTTTGGCAGAAGCTGACGACGTCGGAGACACGCTGGGGATCCTTGGCGACAAGCATTGGAAAGGCATCGTCGACAATTCCTTTCATAATGTGTCTGATCTTGTCAGCCTCGCTCATAGAGAGATTGACACGTTTGCACAGGTCTACTACGTCTTCCATGTAACTGGTGAAGTTTTCACCAGTGAGTTGGGCCCGATTTCTTAAGCGTTACTCTGAGCGGAGCTTACGGACAGCGGGACGCCCAGGGACTTCGGTTAGGCCGGATTTGAGAGCCGCTCAGGTGGAGACGTCGGCCTTGTGGTCACGAAACCACAGATTGGCCAGGTCGGTCAAATAGAAAATGACGTTCGTAAGCCTAACAGTATCTTCCCAACGGTTGTAAGCGCTTACGCGTTCGGGGGACGCCAACCAATCTTCTACGTCGTTGTCATCCGTGCCACTGAAAATGGCGGGATCTCGTTGCCGCGCGGCGCCGGAACAGATGGCGGCAGGTAACGGGGGCGTAGCTTGGGGCGTGGTCTAGGGCATGATGGAAGTGGGAGGCAGAACACGGCTGCGGAACTCCAGGGTGAAGAGATCGCCGCACCTCCCCATTGTAGTATAAGACGTCAACTGGCCTTCAACCAAGAGGTCCTTCAGAAACCAGGAACCAGGTACGGCACGACACAGGAGCGTTTTTAGCGCTCGGCGCGTCGTCGGCTTCTTGTTGTTGTTCCCCTCACAAAATGGCACGTACCCAAAGGGGGATTGGCCATAACCAGGCGGTGACTATTTAAATTGCAGATTTCATATGGCAAACGTGGGATGACCTAACAAAAATTGTGTAACTGTTTCCATAGCAGAGGAGGTTGCAGCAGGTTAGGGCGGCCTAACAAACTGAAAATTAGGTAAGAGAATCGTTAAAAAAAGAGATTGAGAGAAAGAGAGAGAGTAGGAATTGAAAAAAGTATTTACCCAAATACTAAAGCTTATGCTGGCATGGGCAGTATGAAAGCCTATGAAGGTAGACGTTTTGATTCTAGGAGATAATTTTGAACGGCATAGCAAACATTCCCATTGGTATGGCCAAGCATAGAAGCACCAAGGGACAAACAACCGCAGAAGGCAGACGCAAATTGAGATTCTGCATTGGGACCTCTAATAGTCGCCTCCGGATCGATGAGTAGCGATGACAAAAGAGAAGAAAGTGCTCTATTGTTTCCGTTTCAACACAATACGTACATAATGGGGAGACCGCCAGACCAGGCCTGTAGAGGTAAAAATTTAGGTGCGGCACCCGGCAACGAAGACGCGTGAAGGAAACTTAAAGTTTGCGCGATCGCCATGCTGTGCTTCTCCAAGGGAACAGGAGGTGTTGGAAGTCGTCCAATGAAGTAAGTGCTGATGCGCCAAATTCTTTCATTACACTGTACATTCGAAAACGTGCCGCCGTGATGTAAGCAGTTGTAGGAAGGGGGTCAACAATCGGCCCACTCAGGGCTGCCTTCGCAAGAGCATCAGCTGATTCATTTAATAGAAGACCCTTGTGCCCAGGAACCCAAACAAATCGAATTGATTTGATATGTTGAGGGATCAGGAACATTAGTATTCGAAAGAGCTGCGATTCACTGCACGCAGACAGGGAAGTGCATAAGGATAACGAGTCCGTAACTATTATTACCGCTGATAAAGAGACGGGTACCTTGCGCGGAGCCAGAACCACTGCTAGAAACTCAGCCACACTGTGTCGTCTTCGTTTGTCACCGGCCGCTGGCGCTTCCCACGCCTGTCCTGTCCAACAATATGAATTGTTGTAAGTATTGTTTCGCACATACATAAACTCGGGACCCGCAATCTACAGAATACACGCCGTTATGGGTTAGCTCACGTAACACTTTCAGAAATTTTTAAATTAAGCTTATTTAGCCACAAGAGTGCTTTTTGCGGCATATTATTGTCAATTATGTAGCTCATCATAACACAGTTAAGAAGTGATAACTAGCAGGTTGGTTAACTAATCTAGAATAATTCACTTTTTCCCGATTACTGTTAGTCTCCTTAATTATTGAGAAGCGCTAACCCACCGTAATTAATAGCCAAATCAGTTCTTATGGTTTTGAAACTGTGGTTACCCTCGGCGCTGTGGCCCCGACAACTTTTGGCTACTGTGTGCTATTTAGGCTGGAGAAGTTGCTTGGCCTGGAAGCTTCTCGAAATCTCTCGTAATTTGGCGCGATGTTGCCAAAATTGGTTGGGCCAGAGCACCCAGGGCAACCGCGTTTTTGAATTTCAAAATGTGATATGGAGGTGTCCTACCGTCGGCTGCACGTGTCTCGGTAATTACGAAGCTTAACAGTAATAGTTAGAAACTTATCTACTCACTATTAGTTAAGTAACATGCCAATTAGCTCGTTTTAATTGTAATTTGTTGCATTACACCGTTGTCAATGTTACGCCGAAAAATCATTCTTCTAACTCAAAAAGCCTGTTTTAAAGAAATTGCAGAAAGTCAGGTGAAACACTCAGTATAGATGAATTTTTCATCCATATATTCTATCGCTGACTTTGCGCATGAATTTGTTCAGTGGCAGCAACCGATGGGTCATTGCGCACCGGCGGACATTGCATATAATTTTTGAGCTGTGCGTCTGCGTCGAAGCTCTCTCGAAGTGGTATCGCCGCAGCAGAGCTTGTCTTGAGCAGAGCTTTTGTGCAATAGTCGTACAGTGGAAGTAGAATTGGCATGCGTGGCATGCGTGGGTTTTAGCCCGCTGCCGTCTGTTTTTTTTTTTGCCTGTTCCTCCTCTGCGTTTTTTTCTTCTCTCATCTCCCTTCCTTTCGCGCATCTATTCTGTTTTCCCCTACGTCTTTTTTTCCCTACTGTGCCGGCACACGGACACAACCCCTCAAGGGGGTATTGTTTTGGCCCCTTCCTTTTTGACCCTTCCCCTCTGCCTCCAAAGCCCGGCCGCTTCCCTCGTCCATCTCGGCTGCTCCCTGCTGCCCTTATGTGTATCGTGACTCCAAGAGCACAGGCGGAGTTCGGCGGATCGGTGACGTCGCTCACCTCTCCTCTATTCAAAGTCGCCTTTGCCAGCCTCCACTTGACCGGATTACGCTTCACGGCAAATTAAGCCGCTCATCTCCTGAGGCCATTCTGTAGTTGATGTGCTCACAGCGCTCGGCGATGGTATTGCCTTCCGAAATCAGTGGCTAGACGTCATTCTTGTGCTGCCTGATTCCCTGATCGAGGCTTTTTGTCTAGCCAATGAATGAGGCCGGGCACGTGGAGCAAAGCATTTTGTAAACTACATACCAGCGTTTCTCTGTGGGCACGCGATCCATTGGTCTTGGTAGAAAGCGGCAGCTTGTTGAAACAGGTTTGAGACACGCAGATATCAAGTTTTCGGTAAAAAAGGAGAGGATTGCCGCGCTTATTCAAGCTTGTTCCTTTTCTTTTCTGCACTTTAAGACTTAACATGCATGACCAACTAGCCGCACAATTTGTTTTTTCGAAGAAGAAATTCTGTTTTTGTGATTTAAAATCGTCATTCACAATCATTTCCTTCTTGTTTTCAGCGCCGCCAGCTCGTCCAGCTAGGAACCCGCAAGCTGCCAGAGGTTGCTGCCATTGTTGTGAAGGCACATTATGGACCTTCCCGACCAGCTCAAGTTCAGCAAGAAAGCCTTTATTTTAACAAGGCTCTGCACAGGGCCTACAGGTGATATTTTTTTTCTTTCCTTATTGCATGTACTAGCTATCCTAGCTACTATTGCACAAAATGCATATTGCCAAATAACGTTTTCTTTTGCTGTTTGCATGTGCAAATGCCATCACCGAGAAGAAGACAGCTGTGCAGGAGGTCCCGGCATACATCGGCAGGGGCAGTTCACATCTTGTCACCGGGGTAGGCGGGCGGAAAAAGCGCATGGCTGAGATGCTAGCTGTCTGGGATAGCACCTGGGCCTACCTTCAATGCAGCCGCTCTCTCGATCCCGGGGTCTGCTCCAGCAGCGGAGCCTTTGACGAGGCGGTCCAGCCCTGATGAGAACCTAAAAGAGTAATTGCCTCCGCACCGCCTCCACTGCCCGCGTAGGCTTGCGACTCTTGGTAATGTTTTAATAAATGTTCAAACATTACACATAATTGCTGGTTTGCTCATTTTCAATGCGTGTAACAATAGAATGTGACATTTAAAAACTAATGGCATAGACAACGATTGCCAAAATGAAACACTCGTCATAGATGGGTTCGGCAGTGCGAAGCACAGAGGCCATAGTAACCAATGTTAGCGAATGACTAATGGGAAAGCTAGTGAATGTGCCTGGATGCATGCGGTGAAGAACCAGCTGGTGAACTTGGGTGGGAAATATTCGGTAGCCAGTGCATGGGTAGACGGATGCCTTTGCGAACAACCAGTGCATTAGCTTGGGTAGGCAATAGTGGGTAGCCAGCAAGTGTCCCTGGTTGCCTGTGATAAACAACCAGTGAATATGCTTGGGCAGGAAATATTGGATAGCCACTCAGTTTGGCCGGCTGCCTATGATAGATACGCCAAAGAGGATCTTGGATGGCAAATATTAAATAGCCAAGGAATGCCGTTCAGGCAATCAATAACCTTGTATGCCATTAATGGCGGCTGAATGGAAAGCCAGACGGGCGCCCTGGTTCAAACAGTGGGCGGGTAGCGCCCCAGTCAGATTCCATTATAGACCTTTATTGGAGCCAATTTTCCCCGGTATTCGACCAGTTCCGGGCCATTATCGCACTACTGCTTGGGCACATAACACAGTTTAAAACTACCGCCCCTACAGCATGTACAAAACAAATTCCAGAATTATTCAGCTTCGAACGAATTCGCTGCAGCTCCAAAAAAGTGTCCTCCTCTGACGGCGTCACGAACACAAGCCGGAAATATGGATGGATGGATGGATGGATGGATGGATGGATGGATGGATGGATGGATGGATGGATGGATGGATGGATGGATGGATGGATGGATGGATGGATGGATGGATGGATGGATGGATGGACGGACGGATGGATGGACGGACGGACGGATGGACGGACGGACGGACGGACGGACGGACGGACGGACGGACGGACGGACGGACGGACGGACGGATTGATGGATTGTGGGAGCGTCCCCTCTGAAATGGGGTGATGGCACCTGCCACCATGCTCGGCATTTTTATTATTTTTCTTTAACTGTGTTGTTACTTGCTATTAAAATTTGTCATTTGCTTTAAAAACGTTTTCCTACACTTCTGACCTTATGTCAACTCTCTGATTTTGTGCCACCAATCTTGCAACAGGTTTTTGCTAACTTCCACCGCGAGATTTATTTACATGACCATTGTTATCTCGAAACCCTAGAGCCTCAGGAAGGGTGACTGTGCCTGAATTGATATCGGGATGGATACCATAAGATTGGAGTATGGGGTATGCAACTGTTCCTGCATGTTTGCTACAGGCAGCATATGTCATCTTCGTTAAATTTTTTGTAGCTTCGCGTTCTAAGACATCCTGACCTATCTTCAGAGGGTAGGGCACTTCCTCTTGAGTTATCATAGAACTCTTCCTTCCTGATCTGCCTTTTCCGGCATCGATATAGTTCTATACTATGCTTCTTTTCCATTGAATCTATCCAATTTTTACCTTCCGCATTCTTAACCTCTCGTTTAATGCTCTTTTTTCTCCATCCTTGTTTCCAGCATATTTACTGGTTAGTTTCTTAGTTCTTTTCCGCAATCCGCCTTTTTCACGACGCGACTGCGCATGCGCCCATCCCCTGGCGGCGGTGTCGCGAAACATATTGGAAGGGTCGCGCGCTCCACTCGAGACCGGCCGTGGAAGTGTAAACAAACCGGCTTCCTACGCGGGGTGCGTTGCTGCAGCCGTCGGGCGTTCAGCGCGACGCATTTGGCGATACCAACGAAATATGTCGCATACGGCTGCAATGCCCAATATGTAAAGGGAAGCAAACTCGGATTTTTTCGCTTTCCGAGCGCTTCCTGGGACGTCCCAGCCTTCGAAGCGAAGCGTGGATAAAAGCAGTTTGCCGGCTCGACGTTCGTGGCCGCCCTTGGGCACCGTCAAGCACGTCAAGACTGTGCGGGAATTACTTTGTGACAGATACCGGCGAGGTACTGTGTTTAAATGCGTGTGCAGTCTACCACGAAGTGTTTTATTCATGGGCAGGAAGGCCTCGAATGTCACCGCAAACACCCAGACTTCGTTCCGACGTTTTTTTGCTTTCTCAAGCAAGAAAGCCAAATGGGCCAGTGCTGTGAGCCGCTTTGAACGCGCGATGGAGCGGGCAACGAAAAAGAAGCTACGAGAGCATTCACGCATGGTGCTAAAATTTTGTGATCTCCTATGGAAATTTCCTTGTTAATGCCACTACACCCTGGCCAATCCCCCCGTGTGGGTATGTGCCATGTATTAAGAGGCAGAAGAAGAAGAAGGTGTGTTATGCGTGTGTTCGAATCATATCCATGATGAAGAGCTCTGCGTGGTATCACCGGAATGGATCAATGTGCGCCCCTCGCGCTCGTCTTTCTGGACGCGCATGCTTCTTTAACCAATGCAGCGGTGTGCTGTGGGAAAATACAGTGAAATGCTAGCAGAGCTGCTTTGTTGCGAGTACGCTTGTGCTTTTATAGCTCGTGTGGCTATGCTGCAGCGCTTGAGATGTGAAAACAGTTGTCCCCAGTCGTTTTCTGTATTACGGCGTGCACGATGTAGTATCCACCTTTCATGAATGGCAGGCATATACAGCGGAAAACGCCAACCTCACTGATCGGGGATATTTCATTGAACATTATGTTCCGAATGTAGCCTTCATCTCTGAAGCGGCGGCCCTTGCTCAGCTGGTGTTCGCATCGCATGCCGGATGATCGGAGATACTGAAGAATTTGCTCTTCGGTGGGCACTGCAGCCTGCCTCGGACTTCGCACCCAGCCATCAGTCAATCCTAGAAATTCTCCAGGTACCAGGTGCTGCCCCGGACACGCCATCGTCGACAGATTCCAACAAAACGTGCTCCGGAGCGGCACTCAGTCCGGCCGGGTTGGGCGCGCAGTACCCTACCAGTGAGCTTTCAGCGTTGTACGCGAGGTGGCAGCACAGGAAAATGAAAAAGGCGGTGTGACGTTCCTTGTGTGTGCTACGAGGTTCCGCGTTCGACGGCCCGGCGTAGACGGAGACCCAGATGACAGCGGCATCATCAATTACCCAGCCATGCTCTTTGAGAGTGACGACCAGAACGAAGGGGTTTAAGCCCAACCGGACCCGACCGGACCCGCCGCCGCCGCCGCGGGGAAACGGGCTTTATCCTCCCCAATTGCCGTGGCGGTTCCAGGGGAGGCCTCCCGAGCACATCCCAGGACAAGGGAACTGTCAGCGGGCCAGAGCGCGCCTTACCTTGAGGAGCGAGTGTCAGTTGATGGATGGAGAACGGAGGCCGGTGACCCGCGGGAACTGTCAGCGGGCCAGAGCGCGCCTTACCACAGCCGACGCTATGCGCTACCTCGAAGACAACCTTCTTTCCCTCGGACTCAACACGTGAGGGGGGCGAGACCATAAGTGCGGTGGTGTGTTTGTGCGCCCAAGTGAAAGCCCTAGCCCCCCTCCTTCCCCTCCGGCGTGGGCGTCCTCACCCTAGGGAGTGTGGGGAGAAGAGGATATAAAAATCGACAAGCAGTACGGAAGCAGGACGCTCAGGACGACATCGTTCGCCAAGGGGGCCTTCAGCGCCGAAGCCCGACGGCGTGCAGCTTCTGCCAGCAACCGTTCGAGCTCAACTCCGGAGCCGCTCCATCGTCCCCATGAAGTCGTCGGCACGTAAGCTCGGACGCCCCAGCCTCTGATGTATAATCTTAATCATGTGTAATTATTGAATATATCTGTTTGTTTAAACTGAGCCATACGGTGTCTCTTTGCCTCTCCGTCCCGTGTGGACCTGCGCATTATGGGCGGTCATCACAGCGGATTGTGAGTCAACGCTTTTTCTGTATAAGTACTTAAATACCTTAGCTGCCCACCTCTTATCGTCCAATTTCTTCAGGCGTTCTTCATAGAGCATTTTACACAGAGCGTTCCGTGCTTACTCTGACCCTCAAAGAGACGCGACCGCCATCTCTAGGGTGGTGACAGTACCGGGTTAGTTTTCTTTTTTTTCCTCCACGAGGCCCATTATCTGCGTTTAGTCACATGGCCTGTTTGCTCCGTAACTGATCTACGCTGGCTTGCGCCTCGCATGGTCTGCGCCCGGTGCGGCTGCTGCTAGCCGCGCGTCGCTATTAATGTTCACTGCTTACATTTCGTCTAGGTATTGCTAAGTTCGCGCGCGCTCTACGCCGGGGGTACGAGAGCGCACGATGCTCGTGGTTGAGCTTTTGGGTGTGTTTCTCGGCCTAAACAGAAATCGCTTCTTTTCGGCGTTCCACTGGGTAAAGTCGAAGAAACTCAACATGCCTCGTGCCCCCTCGCACTTTGGCTTGATAATATTCCTCGCGTGCTTAATACGCGGCTGTGCAAAGTAGTTTGCAGGTCTACTTCGTCACACGTGTGCATGCCGCATCTCTGCAGACCGTTTATGCTTACCTTCTTGTCCTACTTGCAATGTTAACTGCAACCACTCTTACACGTCGCTTAGAACGCCTCTAAAACTGCGACTGAAGTCACAGTAACAGCACTGAATTTCGCGATGTGTGGGCCCCTTTGTGCTCGCCTTGAAGCCCCGACTGCAGCAGAAAGGCACCATATTACGAGATTTTCCTTTGAATTCTTTGAAAAGTTGTGTTACGGAATAAAGAATTAACTGATTGACATTCTCAGAAGAAATTGAAAAACCTACTTAACTTTGCAGCCTCTGCCTGGGTGTAAACTCCCACTTGTTTGGTCAAATCACGTCGTTAAATACGAAAACTGACTTCTGGAACCCAGAGTGGCTTTCCAGACGAACAGCCATTTGCCATTGCGTCTTTTTCGCGCAGGCTATACTTATGGTTATAAGTGCTACCAAACAATCTTCCTTCATTAGCAAAACTTACAGACGATTACATCACTTCCTAATGCGAAATTTGAGTGCAGCTCATCAGCCGTTTCAGCTCTTCGATATACTGAATCAAAGAATTCGAGCAAGACATGTCTGTACAATTACAGACACGCAGTGACGAACTTCGGCGGCTATGCATTTCGGCTTGGGCATGCGGGAGAAATGGTGCCAGGAGCGCGCGCAGCTAGAGCAGCGTCCAGCCTCGGCTGCAGAGCTGGTTACGAGGGGCAACAGCGACGCTGCGAAACGCAGGAAGGGGCGCCACAGAGCAGCAGTCTAAAAATTGTGGCTCCAATCCATGCTGTGAAGATGGTTGGACAGCGAAGCTATGCTGCTTGCATTCAATTTTTAGCCTGGTGTTTTTTGCTTACAACGACACGAAAACGCAACCGTAATCTTTACCGGGAAACACACGCGGGGAGCAGGAATGTGCTTCGCATTCTTTGCAGGCGTCGTTATCAAACAGTATGCAGTTTGCACTTCACACGAGGGCTTCGAATGACGTCGACCCCTTTCGAAGCAGTTGCTGACGTTATGTTTACGGGAACGTGTAGTTGTAATTGTCGGCATCGCGCGTCGGAAATGTTCATTTCCTTACGGCGCGGTTTGGGTGTCCACCGAGACGTGTTTGACAGGCGTCATGCCCTTTGCTTAAAACCAATTTTAATTTCATTTTCCTTGCCTTACGGAGCGGTTCGGGTGTCCACCAAGATGTGGGCCACAGGCTCATTTCCATTCCTTAAATTGTCTAACGGGCAACTTCGGACGTCGCGCTGAACGGACGATGGCGTTCCGTGGACGCCTTGGCAACGCTGCAATGCGCTGTCGCGTCCCGCTCTTAAAGACGAAGCTGAAGTTTTTGTTCTTTGAATTTGTTTTTATATAATTTTTCTTTCGCTTTTTTATTACGAATGCTTTATGATTTGTTTCATGTACGATTTCTATGCTGCATTTAATATTTTCGTTGAATTTTTATTGTTTTGGTTGTGCTGTTATTGTTATTTTTATTTATTTTTATTGGTTTTAGTTTTATATTACGATTCCTTTATGATCAGTATGATATAACACTTCTGTGTTCTTGGGTACTTTTCCATTCCTGGAGTGTTTTGCTGATGAAGACAACGAGACGCGAGAGAGAGAGAGAATGAAAAGGAAACACAGGGAGGTTAACCAGATGTGAGACTCCGGTTTGCTACCCTACACTGGGGATGGAGGATAAGGGTTAGAAAGATGACAGAGAGGAAAACGCAAAAAAAAGGAACGTGCACACATGGAGACACACACACACAAGGCGTTCCAGTTAGTCTTTCACACAGGCCGGTAGATTGTAAGAAGAGCGAAAGCGCTTGCACGGCCTTCTTCTGCGACGGTAGGTCCTTTCGATGTTGTAGAATTCTTTTTTCGGATAGCGGTCGGTCGCCCAGTTGGTCAAGTTCGGGGCTAAGGCATGCCCTCTGTCGACTGTACTGCGGGCAGGAGCACAATATATGGCCAATTGATTCTTCATGACCGCAGTGGTCACAGGTTGGGGTGTCGGTCATCCCTATGCGGAAGGCATAGGCTTTAGTAAAGGCAACACCCAACCAAAGTCGATATAAAAGCGTGGCGTCTCTACGGCGAAGCTGTGATGGCGCACGAAGACTTAATGCTGGATCAAGTGAGTACAGTCGCGTATTTCTTAAATGTGGCTCATTCCATTGCGACTCGGTGCACTGCCGAGCAAGTAGGCGGAGCGTTCTTGCCGCGTCAGTTCTAGAAAGAGGAATTGGGACGTGGCGCTCCTCAGTATGGGCTTAGCGGGCAGCGTGATCCGCCCGTTCATTGCCGATAATCCCGCAGTGACTTGGCAGCCACTGGAACGTTATTTCATGGCCGGCATCACTTATATGGTGTAACGTCTCTGTAATATGGAAGATTAGTTGTTCGTGCGGTCCGCGTCGTAGAGGTGACAGTAGAGACTGCAGTGCCGCCTTCGAATCGCAGAATATTGTCCATTTGTGTGGCGGTTCATCACCAATGTGATGAAGGGCAGTTAAGAGCACTGCGAGCTCTGCTGCCGTCGATGTTGTCGCGTGGGTCGTCTTAAATTTGATTGTTGTAGCTTTCGCTGGAATGACGATTGCCGCCGCGGAGCTGCTTGGAAGGACAGATCCGTCAGTGTAAATATGCGTTGAGTCACGGTAGTTCTCGTACAAATGTAGTAGCGTGAGCTGTCTAAGGGCTGGTGATGACAGATCAGCTTTTTTCGAGATACCAGGTGTGGAGTTCGCTGACCTTTCTGCGAACTCGTTGGTCTTGTGTTCTCAAGGAAGGCCGCTCCAGTGGGGTCGGAAGTCCCCAACAAAGGGGCCCGTCCCGTCCCTGCCTCCCCTTCGTGCGGCGGACGGCCTCGTTTACGCCGCGCCGTCACGGGGATGACCCTCCGGGAAAAACGCTAACCATGTACAGCTGTCGACATGTGGTTGTTAAGGGGTCGAAGAGGTTTCTGGGGCGCACGAGATACGGCTGAGTATTAGCCCAGTGACCGGAAACCCACTATTCCCGTAACGACTGTGTTCGTCTCGCGCGGTGTATTCTGTAAACACTTTAGGGATCGTTTTGTCGCGTGTGCGAAAGAGATAGGAAAGTGGTAACGGCTGGGCCGTGGGTGCCGTGGGAGAGGGTGGTCGCGTTTGTGCTGTTTGTCTATTTGATTGCAACCTCTCCTTTCCCAAATGTTTATTCAGCACTCTTTCCCCAATCTGTGATTAGTTGGCCGAAATCCTTATTTTCCCTTCCCTAACCACTGATTGGCGAGATGAGTCGTTTGTTATCTTATTGGTTGCTGTCCCCGCTAAGGGCGGAGACAGAGGGTTTAAAACCATGCGCTCTCGGTTGAGCGGGGGCTGAATTCGTCTGATCCACGATTTAGTCATGTAAATAGTTTTCTCCTTGCTTTGTTTCTTCTCGTTTTTTTACCTATGTTGTAAATAAATAGTTAACCTTCTCCTTTCCTGGAGTAATGTGAATGTTTGCGAGTAGAACCACCGGGTCATCAAGAAACCCCGATTTCATCAAAGTAGTTTCCTCTCATCGCCACCGGAAGGGGAAACTCAACTGGCGCAGTCGACACGATCGCAACTGGCGCAGTCGACACAGGATCTCAACTCCAGGTATTGCGAGGTTGATTTTTGGCTGAGCGAGGCACCATGGAGGGATCGAAGGTCTCGCAGCCGGAGTGAAACAAGCTGGCAATGATACATCATATGCAGTTATCGTTTGGCTGAAAGATGTGTGTGGCCTGTCCGCTGGTAGAGAGGCTAAATGGTGGCGAGGATTCCTGGCTAGATGCCTTATATGGGTCCTGAGTACTTCAATTTCAATTTGGGTCTTTTCAAGGTGGTCGCTATTGATTGTTATCGTAGCCACTGTTGAAGCACTCCGAGGCAGGCCTAGACAGATCCGGAGCGCTTGACCCTGAAGACTGTA
Source organism: Amblyomma americanum (assembly GCF_052857255.1). NCBI lineage: Eukaryota > Metazoa > Arthropoda > Arachnida > Ixodida > Ixodidae > Amblyomma > Amblyomma americanum. The sequence continues at coordinate 178,229,691 of NC_135503.1, forward strand.
TTGTGCGTAGATTCGTTTTGCCTGTGTTGTTAATTGCTGGCAAGCTGTATCGCAGAAATCCTAGAAAAAGCACCCTGTACAGATGTAACATGGCACTAGGCGACATTCCCCAGGTCTTTCCAGCGAAAAACTTGAACTGGTGGCAGATGCCTGTCAACCGTTTTTTCACGTATGATATGTGTGGGCTCCATGACAAGAACCTGTCGATTATGACACCTAGAAACTTGTACGATCGGACCTGCCGTATTATTTGGCCATTTATCATTACACTGACAACGAGACGAAAATTTCCTTGGACGGTACAGGTCAACAGCTTCGCTGTAAAAAGAGATCAAGACGACAACTACGTTTGTATTTTCAAATGCATTTTGTACGCTCGCGAGCCACCCTCAGTCTGCATATGCTTTTTAAGCCCCAACTCGATGGGCACATCCTACGCGTACGCGCGGAACGCCTGCGTGCCCAGCGCCGCGTCGCGACGGGCGTCGCATTAGGTGCGCATCTCCATTGCCTGTCGCTGACTCGTGCGCGCACTAGCACGTTGTTGCTAGACCTGATAGATTGAAACTGGTCGAAACAGTTCGACTGCCACTTGAACTCTTTAGCTTTTGAAAGTAGCAAGGCAAGTTATGTAATATATGCACTGATTTGCAGTTTTCAAAGCTTTTCATGCAAACAGGCACGTATATAAAGTTTTCTCAGGTCTTAATTCTAACCACAGCATTTTCGCCATAGCATCGCATTGACGGCATTTCCCGCCAGCTCGCCAGCATTCTCGGTGTTGCTCATACTTGTGCCGCAATCATGCCAACAGTGTGGGCACGAACGCAACGAAATGGACTTGTACTGCGTCTGATTCGAACAGTTCTTGTTCTCATTAGGAGAAAGAGGCAGAATCGGGCCCAGCGTAGACGGCCACTCTGGTGGGTTCGGCCCGTGTTAGCGGTGCGCAAGCAAGGAGGCCTCTATCACACAGCGGTAAGTTGTTTCGTTCATTTTAGAGAGTATAGCGTCGGTGTAGAGTTGGGCAGCAGTCATGCTCCGTCTGAATGGAATACTACAGACACAGTGGCTAGAAAACAGTGATCTGTTACTTTGGTGAGACGGGCATTCCTACCCTTTCAACCCTTTAATGGCTCTCTGAAAACAATAATAAAGAAATGGATCAGCGAGGGTGACTGGACCAGCAGACTTGCTGAGTTCAGCTAATAAAAGATAGGGTGCTAGGTGCTTAAAAACGTTTGGAAATTGGAAAACAAAACAGTCTTCCCAGGGACAAAAGCGCCAAGCCGCAGTTAAATTGGTTGTTTTTTTTTTTGGTGGAAAGGAAATAGCGCAGTATAGTTAAAGGAAACAGAAAAAAAATGGAATGATTAAGCCATATAGCAAGAAGGGCTGGGAACTTTTAGCAAGAAAGGCAGATGACACAAGAAGGTAAGAATGCAGCAGCCGGAAAATAAAAGGCGGAAAAAACCAGAGGCAAAAGAAGCCAAGAAAAGTAGGAATATGACAAAAGTAAAAAGACGTTACTGCAGATAAACGCTGAAATGACTAAGAAACAGTGCAGCATTATGTGAGAAGACAGCAGTGAGACAGAGACAAAGGGACGAGAAGGAAAGAGATGAAAGGAGTAGCAGACAGGAGAGCAGCCTATAAACGAGATGCGCACGCTGCACGCAGGAGAGCTGAGATGCAAACAAATTATAAAAGTGATGAGAATGCAGGGAAATAGATACCTCAGCAATAAAAGTAAGAGAAGGAACAGACATGCTTTAGAGGCAAAACTGCAAATGTCTTTACGCGGGAAGGAATGGCCAGAACAGCGCAGTATTGAGAAAAAAGCAAACGTGCATAGCACACTATAGCACTTTCAACGGCGGACCGTGGGACTGGCCGTACGCCTCGGAGAATTCAGCAGAAGGGGTGAGCGCGACTAGAGCAGTGTGCGCGGTTCGGACTGGGTGTTCGGTTTCTCTGAGCTTCAGCTGGCGTTTTTAGTGATTTTGTATCTATGTGCTATAACCAAGCGGAAACGAGCAACATCATCGTTGAATTCGCGCGGTGCCCGCGAGACAACAACAACGTGAACACCGGCGTGCTGTTGGCTCCTTCCGTTTGAACGAAATTCTCCTGATTGGCTGTGAGAAGCGCATTTCCTATTGGTTACAAAAAGGGTCCCCAGAATGCTGGGCGAAGGAATTTAAGGGCGAGTTTTTAGCGCGAACGGGGAGATCGGAGGAGAGGTCGCCTGTGAACGCCCGTGGAATAAAGAGATAGTGTCCCGAAAAAGTGGTCCAGTCTGTTCCGCAACGTGTCGCCGGATCACTGAACCATCAGAAGACTTCAAGATCAACACCATCGATCTGTCGATCACAAACATCGATCGATCAGTCATCGATCATCCCAACATCCATTCAAAATTAACTGACGCAGTCGACAGGATGATTCCGGGTGCTTTCTGCGGAGTGGACACGGCATACTATGGGACACTAGATGAGGGCAACACCGTGGTGAGTGGCCCCGCCGCTATGGCTGATCATCCTGACAAGTGGGCGTTGTTGTGGAGAAAGTAAGCGAGCTTCTGGTGGCGGGCTTCGGGAGCTTGATCTAGAAATGTTCTTTTGCGCAAATAAAACGACAAACGAGAAAGGCGACACACACACACAAGCGCAAGTGTGTGTGTCGCCTTTCTCGTGTGTCGTTTTATTTGCGCAAAATAACATTTCTAGATCAAGATGAACAACCAACTCGCCCAACAGGAAGTTTTAATGAACTTCGGAAGCTGTTGGGAGCGAAGAGAGGCGACATCCTGGTGCGAAGCCTCTGGAGCTGTTTGAGTCGAAGAGGGGGTGGCAGTTGAGGAGAGTTTTGGACGAAGACTGCTGCAAATCTGCAGAACAAGGAGGCAACGAGAGGCCTTCGAGAAAGAGAGTGCTGCAGCCGTGGGAAAGGACGAGGCGGCATCTGACTGAGAGGCTCGGAGAGGTTGCAGGAGCCATGGGCAGCGACGCGACGGCAGAGTGAGTCCCCCTTCCCATTTGCTTGCCACTGTAGCGCTCAAGCTGCAGGGTTAAGGAGCAACAGGTGTGATGGCCGCTTTCAGGTGTTCGAGTGGTATCACGCCAGGTACGCATTAGGGTCCAGGCGAGGTAGTTACCTCGAAAATGAACCTCGATGTCAGTTTGGAATCTCTGGAGCGCGAACTCGCCACAGCCGAATAAAGGTACAGGCAGATGAAAGAATCTCTCCAGAAAGAGCAAAGTGCGCAGAAGGCGGTGGTACTGCTAGAGCGAGCTCAGAGCCGATCAGCCCCTCCAGGCAGAGGAGATGACAGCGAAGCGCTGAGCATGGTGACAGAGAAGTTGGTTTGTTGCTGCAGCTTAAAGCTGGTACGGATGGAGAGCGCTTCAGGACAGGCGCAGGTCCCGGCAAACAATGTAGAGATATCATGCGCTGAGTTACCGGATGTTGCTCAGTCAGCAATCCAGGTTGAAAGAAAACAGCAGTTCCTACCTGCTGGCTTAAAGATGAGTCCGTGGAGAAGGCCGATAAAACCCATCCGGTGGGCGACGGACGCGAGGGCATGATGGACATTTGCGCTTAACCTGATGAGCACGAGAAAGGCGGCTCGCCAGGCACAGGTATCCAGTGCGAACTTTCTTTGCGCATCGACGCGGAAACAGTGCGTCAGAGGTGTTTCACTAATGGCGTAGTTCAAACAGCGAGCTCAGTGGTAGCGGCGTCGCTTGAGGAGCAAGTGTCGCAGCTGACTAGAGCTGATTCTGAGACAGCGAACACAGGTACAGACACTGCTACGGTGGAGAGATTGCCATACGGCGGATCAGCTGGTGGGGACAGTGTCTGCGTCCTTTACCGTCAGCAGAGCACGGAAGCACGGCGAAACTTTGCGGCGCACACCAGATCAGGATCGTGCAATTTGCCTATGCAGCTCGAGGGGCTGGCGTCCAGCGTAAACACTCTACAGCAGTTGAGGACGCAAATCATCAAGAAGCAGTTGCGATCCTGTGTCGACTGCGCCAGTTGAGTTTCCCCTTCCGGTGGCGATGAGAGGAAACTACTTGATGATGAAATCGGGGTTTCTTGATGACCCGGTGGTTCTACTCGCAAACATTCACATTACTCAAGGAAAGGAGAAGGTTAACTATTTATTTACAACATAGGTAAAAAAACGAGAAGAAACAAAGCAAGGAGAAAACTATTTACATGACTAAATCGTGGATCAGACGAATTCAGCCCCCGCTCAACCAAGAGCGCTTGGTTTTAAACCCTCTGTCTCCGCCCTTAGCGGGGACAGCAACCAATAAGATAACAAACGACCCATCTCGCCAATCAGTGGTTAGGGAAAGTAAAATAAGGATTTCCGCCAACTAATCACAGATTGGGGAAAGAGTGCATATTAAACATTTGGGAAAGGAGAGGTTGCAATCAAATAGACAAACAGCACAAACGCGACCACCCTCTCCCACGGCACCCACGGCCCAGCCGTTACCACTTTCCTATCTCTTTCGCACACGCGACAAAACGATCCCTAAAGTGTTTACAGAATACACCGCACGAGACGAACACAGTCGTTACGGGAATAGTGGGTTTCCGGTCACTCGGCTAATACTCAGCCGTATCTCGTGCGCCCCCGAAACCTCGTCAACCCCTTAACAACCACATGTCGACAGCTGTACATGGTTAGCGTTTTTCCCGGCGGGTCATCCCCGTGACGGCGCGGCGTACACGAGGACGTCCGCCGCACGAAGGGGAGGCAGGGACGGGACGGGCCCCTTTGTTGGGGACTTCCGACCCCACTGGAGCGGCCTTCCTTGCGAACACAAGACCAACGAGTTCGCTGAAAGGTCAGCGAACTCCACAGAAGCCCTCAGAAAACATGGCTCTGTCCATCATGAAGGCACGTGGCCTGATTGCGCTGACCGCCGACGAGGGTCGTGAGTTAGATATACCGCGGCGTACACGGAATGTCAGTGCGCGGACCGCCTCTGCCGCACTGATATTCCGTGGTAGACGGCGGGTGCGAGTGTTCGACCCGGGAGGCGCCGCTGAATCGTAGGCTGGTTTGGCCATGCCCACTCCACCTTTAACCGCCTCGCCATGTCACAACAAGGACCCGTGCGCTGACAGGCAACACGGCTAGCCTTGGTAGCATGTCTCGAGATGATACAAAAGGATCGAGTAAGCGCGGATGCCGTAGGTTGGTGTGGGGGATGAAGAGCCCGAAGGACTCAGTGTTGAGCGATTACAGACATGGACATGGCTGAATGTTGTTGTGCGGCAGTTATGCCGATTTTACATTGTGTGCTTCAGTGACTATGAACTTCTCGGAACTGTCTTTGTTGCACGTTACAGAATGTTTGAGCACCCTGAGAATGATGTCGTGTCTTGGTTGCAAGTTGAAAAGTATTTGTCATCAGCACTGCATGGATTAAGTATTGTTCTCTTACATTGTCCAAGCGATGAGTGTGAGTGTGCACGGAGAGCCGAGAATGTTGTTAAAGGGACTATGCAATAAATTAATTGAGGTTACAAAGAGCAGACGAGAGATTGGCATTCGATCATTCGTCAACCCAGTGCAAAAATTTCTGTGCTAGCATAAATAACAACCAAGATATAGACTTGCTGTTCACTGTAAATATTTCAGATTCAGATTTTTCAACAACACTTGGTTGCCGAGGAGGCGAACAAAAAGGCAATCAAAAGTTGCCTGACGAAGCGTCCGCCCCCTTTACACTCAACAACTGAGCAGTGGGCAGGTTTAACCAAAGAAAAACAGATCATAACACCAAAGAGACATTGCATATAACATTATACACGAAAACATAAAAAAACAGCACATATTCATTTAAGGTACACAATTAAGAAATGCTGTAAAAAGTATATTCGCGAGTCAACATTGTTACACAATATTGCACATAAAATACAAATATCGGTGTGACTGAATATACCAAAAGGAAAGAAGAGCTTAACTATGCCGGCCAAAGTAAGGTTTTCTTTTCTAATAAAAACATGGATTTTTCTTTTTTTTAATATAGGGCAGATATGTGCAGAAAAAGTAAGCCATTGCTATGTCACAAAAAGAAATGGGTTAACTTTTTGCTAAATGCTTTCGTGGAACGACTGTTGTGAATGGTTTCTATAATACCCGGGTACTTATTTAGAAGATCAGCGATTCGATATTTTAGCGTTTGTGTACCGTAGTTCGTACGCACTAGTTCTTTTCTACAGGTCATATGCCGAAGGTTATGGTCGTGGTCTCTAAAGAAGAAAGTTTGCGAGGACCCAGCCGGGTCCATTTTTATTTGATCATATATTTTCAAAGCTACTCTTTTGTTCATGATATTCGTGATAGTTAATATCTGATGTTTTTCGAAAAGTGGGGCTGAGAGGGCTCTATATGGAGAGTTTTCTATTAATCGTATGACTCGTTTTTGTAGTATAAGCAGGTTTTCCATGTTTGCTTTTGTCGTAGTTCCCCATACAAGAATACAATATTGCAAACGAGAAAAAACTAGACTATAATACAACTGCTTTTTTAACCACATTGGTAGTAAGTTCTTTACTTTGAAGATAATTCCGATTGATCTGGAAATAACTGTTCGTATTTTTTCTATGTGCAGAGACCAGCTCAAATTTTCTTGAAAAATAACCCCCAGAAATTTGTGAGAGTTTACTCGTTCTAGGTGTTCCCCATGAAATTGTATAATAGGTTCTCTATTGATGGCTTTATTTCTGGGACGGAAAATAATGTACTTTGTTTTATTAGTGTTCAAGGATAATTTATTAATGTTAAGCCATTGTGATAGGTTGTTTAGCCAGCTGTTTGTTTGCCTTTCAAGGATTTCTAAGTCTGTTCCAGAAAAAAATACATTAGTATCGTCTGCATACAGGATTATATCTGGCGTGAGTGGAATATCGATAATGTCATTAATATAAAACAAAAACAGTAAGGGCCCTAAGATGGAGCCTTGTGGGACCCCGTATTTTATTGTTCCTTGACTTGATTTTGCCTGGTTTATCTGCACGTATTGTTGTCGACTATCTAAGTAGCTTTTTATTAAGTCAAATGCAATTCCTCTGATTCCATAGTTGTATAACTTTTGCAACAATATATTGTGTTTGATGGAATCAAACGCTTTCTTGAAGTCAAGGAAAAGTCCTATTGTATGATATTTTTGCTCAAAGTTTCTGATTATTTTATCTTTAGTATTAAGTAACGCTTTTTCAGTGGACTTGTCTTTCTGAAAGCCATATTGTTGTTCTACAATTATACCTTCTTGTTTACAAAAATTTAATAAGCTAATGTAAATAATCTGCTCCATAATTTTTGAAAAGACTGGCAAAACCGATATTGGTCGGTAATTATGTAAGTCGTTTTTGTTTCCCCCTTTAAAAATTACTGACACTTTCGCAATCTTTAGCTCATGAGGGAACACCCCAGTAGAAAGGATTAAATTACATATGTGAGAAAGAAGACGAATAAAAATTACGCTCAAACTCTCCGCCCTCAACTCGTACACGCGGGGCACCAGAAAAAAATAAAGAAAACAGGTCTGGGACTGGGCCCCGGCCAATAATACGTCATCCGCTAACGTTTGGTTTGCAACTTTCGATTGTCGCACCCGGCGCCCCAGCAGCAGCATCGGCAGCGTCTCCGCGGTCTCTCTTCGCCTTTCTGGATTGCGGCGCATGTCGGATTCTTTTGCATGTCGTCTGTTGTTGCGGACGAAAAAGACACTGCGGGTGGCTCGGGAACTTCCGACAGAAAGAGGCGGCAGAGGTAAATTTAAACCATGTGCGCGAAGGCAGTGACCTCGCTCGCGCTTGCCCGAGGGGCTCGCGCGGACAAGCGTTTGCGGGTAGGTAGGCTGGAAACACTGATTGGTAAAAAAAAATATGATGTCACGCTCGTAACGTCATGGTGACGTGACTTTTAATGACGCCATGAGCGGCTGGGGACAGATACATTTTTCCTAGAGTTTTCTCTGAATTCTCCACGTTTTTGACAGCGCGCGCGGGATAAAAAAAAGCGCATCTTCACTCCCACCCCACGCCACCCCTATCTTCCCAGTTCGACCACCTTACCGAGCGGTGTGCAATTGAAGAACGATTGCCTAAATGCTCCCGCCATTCAAATTTACCCCCCACACGACACTCTCCCGAACTCGGATGTTTTGCCGCCTTTTTTCTTTTTCTTTTGTGTGTCTGTGTTTCCATGCACAATGCACGTGTCTCTGTTAAGCTAACTGTGCCGCTGATTCCGCATTGACTATTCGTGCCGAAGACGCTCCAGGGAAGTTTCCTGCCATGTCTGCATTTTATTCTGTTTATTTGTTTACTCGTTTTGGTCAGCGGCACGCGAGTACATGCATCTATAATTCATATTTTCCGCGAATCCGCCACTGTCTGTTTCTGTACTGGCCGCCGCTCTGCCTTGAGGGGCGCCTATTCTACCCTCGCGCTCCTCGTTTTTCTTTTTTTCTTTCTCTATTTTTTCTGCCCGCTCCCCGCGGCTGCTCGGTGGACAAGGGGCGACAGCGCGTTTTTCTTTTCCTCTTCATTTCTCTTTCTCCCTTTCCTGGTATTTTTCTTTTGCCCATCTTTCCAGCATCCGATTGCTTGTTGCTCTGTTCGTGTGGCGGACATGTTTGCCAATTCCAACTCCTGACAGGCTGACAGGAGCCTGTCAGGCTTCCAGAGCCTCACCAGGGTTCTGTAAACATATCTTGAACCGCGGTGGCGCTCAGTCGTGGCTGAGAACCGGCGGTCGCATGTGCTGAGCGCGGTTTGAAACGCATCTTCGCACGTGAGATTTCTGTCTGCGCATGCCTAGATTTTCTGTACATTTGTTTGCTTTTCAAGGAATAAAGTCTGATGAGGTTAGCGCTTGTCCTACGTCGCTCTTCTTATGTGTGTGTGTGTTTTTTCGGTGCTACTGTTTTCCTTTCTGGATCGAAATGAAACATCTAGCCCAAATAGAGGTTCTAAACTATACGCTGACCTTAGACGCCGCGCGACTGCACAAGCATAGCTTTGCGCAGGCATGCAGAAAACTCAGGCGCCAGACGCATCTAAGTAGGTAGAAACAAGTGCCTTCCACTGGTTTCATGGTATTAGTGGCTGGCCCGGGGTTTCCAGGGATGTACGAGGGGGCGTAAGATCCCGTGAAACTCATAGTAAAGGTTTACCTCGTCTTCACGTTGTTGTATTTTAGATGCAAGATCGAACGACACACCGAAGTGAGCGATGTCATGCTGACGCCAAGTTTCCGCCGACGCCCCCCCCCCCCCCCCCTATTTTTCCTGCGTCACGTATACGTGGTGTCAAGCAACATGCATATGACTGAAACTGAAAATCTGAAGAAGCGGACCTGAAAGTACGAGAACCGAAACTGAAAATAAGCGAAGAGAAACTGAAACTGCCGCACAGATAATTATCTGATGGACACAACAGTATTACGTATTACTTAACCTCTTCATAAAAACGCTGTTTGTTCTATAGCATTAGCAGCATTAGTATATGTTTGCTAATAATGACACCCACGTAATGAACATGATTTACCAACTTAATCAGTGTTGGTTCTTGTGTAACACACGAATAAATTATAGGCATGCCTTTTTGTATACGTCAGAAATCAAAATGTGAAGCAAGCCTTGAAACTGCCCGCGCATTTCTCATAAAAAGGGAAAAAAATTATCTTGCTTTTATAGCATGCGTGTCATCTATATAAGATGTGATTGTAATCTTGAGCTTTAACTTGAAATGACCCATGCTGGCTGACATCAAAAATCACTTTCTTATTTATTCAACACACCTCATAACTCATTTCTGTCACGAAAGGAATGAAATGCTTTACTTATATCTCACTGCTATGGTACAGCCATGTTTCATTAAGGAATATTTTTTTACGTGTAGCACGGTTTGTTCCAGAAATTCAGCACACCCACCAATGTTGCGTTCCCGCGTGGTTTTCTTTTTTATTATTTGAGTATAGGTGAATAGCCAACCGATTCTTGGCCGATCGCCCAGTGTGGGTAGGTACCATCTTTTGATAGGCTAACCACATCAACAACATTCGTCTTTCACTTCCAATCATATATGTGCTGCACTATACCTTTTCTTCTACTTTGTATTGATTCCATCCATAATGATCCTCAATGCTTGCAGATCTTTACTATGTGCCCACTTTTTGTTATTTCGACAATGATGGCACAATATGTAATGAAGAAGTTAATATAGTTCACCACTTCAGTTCGCAAAAGGACTATGAGAGAGAAATGCCAAAGCACTCACAGCCAAAGTACTTTTCACATACTTCTAAGCTGTGCAGATAGAATGACTAAAAAGGTAATTTTCCCTAAACTCCGGCCGGCTTTCAGGCTTGTTGTGAGAAATGTTTGTGTAAGCATGGAGAAAGGGGTGAGCCGCAATGCTGTTATGATTCATGGAAGAAAAAAAAAGTAGGCATGGGAGCCATTGGCCACGCTATCAGCTTCCGCAAGTTAGGTTCACGGAAGCTCCGCTTCAGGTTGATCTGATCTCCTTGCAACGAGTTGCTGATACACAGGCTGACCCTGTCTTCTATTACGACCATGTTTACCCGTTCCATGCGAAACATATGGCCGCAAATATCCTAAATGGTCTAGTGGCTGATTTATTGGCAAGGTCATCTCTCAGCGCTCCTGTAATCTATGCCGGCCCTCACCTCATTCTGTTGGAAACTTCACGTTTCTATTGGTTTCAACATATTTCAACCGGCTTCAGTGATTCGTTGCTCAATACCGTGGATTTTCACCACTTAAAGAACCCATGAAATGTCCGGTGGTGTAAATCAAGGCGTTGTGAGGTGTCAATGACGCTTGTGCGATGCAGAATCTCTCACTTAAACTTTGTACTTACGCAGATGAGGGTTCGCTGCGACAAACCTTTGTGACTCATGTGGGCAAGTTGAAACATGAGATCATTTTCTCCTCTCTTGCCGGCGGTTCGCAGTTCAAGGAAAGCAGTATTTGGAGGTCCCTCTTTCAAGGTGAGTACTCCCTCTCTCTCTTCCAGTTCTTCTCTCGTTCGGTGCGAGCGCCAAGGAATTCCCGTTAAGCAAGGTGTGCTACTGTGCGAGTTGGTTTGACATTGTGAACACTGAAACGCTGGTAGACGACGGACGAAGGGAGAACGAGACACACAGTGCGCTGAACTAACCACTTTAATATCCAAGGAACCCGATCCGCACGTTTTTATACAGTGACCCAAGATTAGCCAGTGATTTCCGCACGTTTTTATACAGTGACCCAAGATTAGCCAGTGATTTCCGCACGTTTTTATACAGTGACCCAAGATTAGCCAGTGATTACGCGCGCATGCGCAATTCAAAGCAAAAAAAAAGAGCGAAAAAGCAGGGGCAGCTCGCAGGCGCATTTTAAGCCCACACCATGCAGAAACAAAAGACACAAGGGTGTCCGATCCACTACGGCTGGCCAAACATCAGGCACACCCCCATTCACGCCGAAATCAAGACGTGGCAGCGAATGGGAGAGGGGGCGGGGGAAGGGACGCAATAACAACTCTTGGCAAAAAAGTAAATATCTACACACACCGGTAGTCCTGTGCGGACGGCGATGACAGGGATAAAAAGATAAAAACAATAAAATACAGAAAGCAAAGAGGCAAAATAGACATTAAAATCTCGGAAAGCGTTGTGAAGACATGCATATTGAGAAGTGAAAGGGTGGTTGGAATGGGAAAACAATTAACAACCTAAAAGCGAGCGATGAAAGCCAACGAAGAACACGGCTTAAAATGATGCAATGCTAGCCAACAATGAACACGGCCTAAAAGGGGATTAGGCCGAACCATAAAATCTACCTAAAAGAGCAATGATGGCTAAAGCTAAGAGGGGGGTGAAAACAAGACGAAAAGAATAGCAGTGTTTGTGGCTACCTTCATGATTGCATAAGTGCGACTGATCGGTTACCTTGTTAGCTGTATACAAAATTATTTCGCATGTCCAAAATGCTTACTTCCATTCGTGGTAATTCATATTTCTTAAATTTAATTGAATTTTCCTATTTTTATCTTGATTCAGTCTTCTGCGCAGCCGCCTCACGGCTTCCCCCCCCCCCCCCCCCCCCGTGCAAATCCTTCATTTTCAATCTCCACTGTACCTTGGCCAATCCCCCCGCGTGGGTACGTGCCATATTTACTGAGGTGAAGAAGAAGAGTGTGAACCATTGTGTGAGGTCAACAACAACAACAATACAAGCACTATCTGTACTTGTGCTGTTTTTTTTTGTCCGTTTGCATTTTAAGCCATTAATAGGTAGAAAGGCATGCACGTAATGGGCATACCCTGTGCACATGAACTTGCGGAAAGCTGGTCATGGCTGTCAAAGCATTGCCAACAAAGCAACAGGACCTTCAAGAAACAGGATATGGTAGTGACCCCTCACATGCAATTATTTTCTTACAATTTGAAAATGTGGCAAGTTACAGCAGTCCCGTTGTTATATTGCTGCAAAACAAGCTAGCTCATTTATGCGGGAACATTTTTAGAGGCTGCCAAAAAGGAACATGTCAAAAAGTTAAAAAAAGCATCCTGTTTCATTCATGATGTTGATATGTGTGGTAAACGATATGAACAAGCATCTCTTTGTTGGTTAACTGTTCTGCAATCCACGCACTGTCATGCAGTACATGCACGATCACAGTCCAGTGACTGCAGAGCGGGCTGCAAGCAGTAACTTGCAAAAAACTATACTATGCAGCAAGCTTCTTTGTCCGGTATTTGTTACATTTATCGAACGACCACATGGAATTGGTATGGTTATTTCTACACAGTGCATTTCCTAACGACTCCTTTCTGCCATACTGCACTTTTTACCCAAAAAGCTTCCTACAGATGGTCATTTAAATTGTTATGTAAAAAGATGCTTGTAGCAGGTGTGTATGGCCGAACAAAAAAATGTTTATATTATCCTTAATTCTTCAGTGTTCCTGATTATCACGACAAGGGCATTTATATGTTGGTACAACTTTATCAGGCATCACAATTGATGCACCGATGTGTTTGGTACACATTCATCTTCAGACATTTCATATCTGTTGGGTCAAAAAATACGAAATAATAGTTGACTGCATTAGTTTCGACTGAGATAACTAGCATCACATAGTATGCTCTTAAAATTCCTCTAACTGTTGTACAGAAGTCTGTAATTGGCTTCATTGTATAGCTTCATACTTGTTTCATTTAAACTGCGCACACTGCTCTTTTCACCGCGCATGGCGACATGGCACGCGGAGCCCCGTGGGAATGGGCTAGGAGGATTTGGAGGTCCGCTGCTACTTCGCTGGAATCCAAACACAGCTAGGCACCTGTAAGTCACGGTTAATTCCGGAAAGGCGGCTTTACCCGCTTCCTTTCGTCGTCTTGTCCATCGTGCGTCGCGTCTCCCGGCAAACCCGACAAAGGGGAGGCCATCCCCCCTCCCCTCCTGAAGCGGGGGAAATATTCAGCAAATAGTTTCCTACAGACGTCCTTTTTTTTCGTGGGGTCAACGAGGGGTCGAACGACAGACCCAAGCAGTGTGAGGCAACGTTCTCTGTTCATTCTAGAGACGCAAGCTTACACTGACAAATGAAACCTTGTCTTTCTCTTCAAAATGCAATTAACTAGGAGTCCTGTCCAAAACCATTTCAGCTTGTTATCTGGGTACCCGCAAACTTTGTTTATGTGCGTGTAACTCCAGCCCTTCTTCACCTTTGTCATTGTAGCCGCTATTGTTTCTCAAGTACCATGTACCATCTTGATATTAGCAGCTCCTAATACAAGCCTTCTGCAGGGTTTGAAGGACCTATTTAATTGGCAATGAGGAGAACACGTGCCCAGAGTGGAAAGCGCCCGATCTGCCAGGAAACACTGAGGCGGCCCCGTGAAAGGCCTTTGTTAAGGATGACAGCCGTTTTGTCCCTCTTCACTTGGCAGCGACGACACAGCGTGTGCGGTCCCCATGGTTTTGCCCCAGCGGTCGAATCAATCTTCGGACACGACCGTTACCTTCGACATCTGTTTTTATTTAAAAAACACAGGGACCAAAGTCGTGCTGTATGCAGTGCGATCACCGCGTGGTTCCATTGACGGCGAACAATCATCCACCTAGCCCGGCTCTTTGGACGGATTCAGGAAACGACTGAAAAGAACAAAAGTAACGAGCAAACAAAGGTGTGCTGCATACAAGTTAGAACTCAAAGGAACGAAGGCGCGCTGCGCTGGGTTAATGTTGTAGCGAGGTCTAATTTGTAAATTTTCACGGCTGGAGTCGATTTCGACAAAGCGCGAGTAGTCGCTACGGAAATAAAGGCGCACTGGAGCTGGGTAATTCTGTAGCTACTAGCACGAGTTTTTTGTCTCTACCGCCGATTTACACACCGCGCGATCGTCATAACTTTTCTTGGACTTGTTGAAGCTGACAGCGATCATAAAATTAAGGGCGCCGACTGTAGTGGCAAAGGATTGCCATTGAAAAGAACAAAGCCGTGCACTTTGTCAACCCGGCAACGAGGCCTAGCGCGAGTTTGAGCCGACTTGGACAAAGCGCGAGACGGCACGCGTTTCTAACGCTTGCCAACGCAAAGAAACAAAGGCGCGCTGCGCTGGGCTAATGCTGTAGCGTGGTCTAATATGTAAATTTTCACGGCTGCCGTCGATTTCGACAAAGCGCGAGAAGTCTCTAAAGAATTAAGCAAAGCTTAACTGCACTGGGTGAATGCTGTATATCTAGGCCAAGCGCGATTCCCACAATGCGCGAGTCGGAGCTTCTGGACTTACCGTTGAAGCTGATAGCGATCCTAAAGGGCCGATTGTAATGGCAGAATCACCGCGGCCACTTTTACCCCGCACTTGCCACTGCAAAGGAAAAAAGGCGCACTGCACCCTGCTGACCCTTGTTACGTTTGGAGACGCCAACATGCCAAGAATATTAAAGCCACTGGGACTCATCAATCTACCGAGGCTTCAAAGGGCCGTCGATGTGGTTGCAGCGCTACGAGTGCAGGTGGTGGCGTCTACAGGGGTCATTCCCCCCCCCCCCCCCCCCCCCCCGCTGTTTAAGGGGTGAAACGGCTCCCCGCTGTCTGAGAAAGGCTTTAGAGAACCTGTCTTTTGTTCTCAACGCCGGACCTACCCGGGACATTTTTCTCCCGGAGGGGACGACGGGGAGCCGGCGAGCGGCGGAACTGCAAATCAGCCGTGACAAATGCGGCCGGGTTTAACTAAGCCAACGTCTCTGGAATCTTCGTGCTTCGAAAACAATTTCGACTTGGACTGTGCTTTCCCACGCTCTACGTGAAAGCTTCTGCGAACTGCGGTGGGATCCATTCGCCCCCACGCTACCGCTGTGAAGTGCAGGTGACTGACCTTCGACGCTCTCAGTGGGACCCCCTTCGGGCTATTCATCACTGAAGCCTGGACAGCGCGGACCCCAATCTGCCAGAAGTGGCAAGAGTGTGTGGCTGGGGGCGGACCCGGAAGACTGGACACGTGATCTACATCACAGTGATTCGACGCATTTTTAATGAACTAGATTCCCCAACTAGGGACCTGGGGACAGCGGACCCTATTTAAGCAGCGATCTGGCGTGTGTTCGCCAGCTCCCGATTCACTCTTTCAATCTTTGTATAAATGTAAATAAACCCTTCAGTCTCTCCTTCACCTCGAAGACCCTCTCATCTCTTCGTCAACCCCACTACAGCAGTCTCCCGATCCGGAACCCGGAGACACCGACCTTGGCGAGAGACGGCACAGGCGAACCAGGGGCCCGCATCTAACAACTGGTGGCAGCGGTGGGATCGAAGCGAAATCCCCCAAGACTGGTGGCCTGCTACGGGATGAAGCCCCGCACCTAACAACTGGTTGGCAGCGGTTGGATCGACCATGCGGCGTGGTGTTGCTTCCGTGGGTGAGTGCTTGAACTTTGCTTGAGATTCGCCAGGCTTCAAATGTTTGGGTTAATACTTTGAACTGCTGGGAATTGAGGGAAGTTGTTCAGTGAGACAAGTGTGTGTAGCTCACGTCAACAGTTGTTCAGCAAAGTCAAGGCTCGGAGCAGTAAACATGGATCTAATGAAGTTGCCAAGGACAGATTTGCTGTCATTGTGCGAAGAGTTGGGTGTAGACGTAGGGGTTAAGATAAAAAATTCGGACATTTGCAAATTGCTCTTGGAAACCGAAGAGGAAAGAATAATTATCGATACGTGGGAACTCCTCAATGATGAGCGAAAGAGAAAGGAAGATGAGCGAAAGCAAGAGGAAAATGAGCGCCAACGGCTAGCGGCCGAGCGAGAGGAGCGGGAGCTCAGAAGGTTACAGCTTGTGCATGAAATGAAGAAACTGGATGATGAGATCTCGAGAGGCAAGACTCCAGAGAGAGTGAGTCAGGCCGGATCGTTCCAGTTGGACAGACGTGACGACGTAAAACAGTACTGTGAAAGAGCGCATAACCTGCATGAAGATTGCGGACCTGTAATGTTGAAACGCTGTATCGAAAGCCCCGCGTCGACAGAGGACGAAAGCTCCATTGCAGGCGAGCAGGGCGTTTCAGGGGTAAGCGCTCAGGCCGATAAGCGGGCGGTGGAGGACTGCCTTCAGGGAAACGAACTGCCCAACTCGGGGGCAGCGGAAGGTCCGTCTGTCAGCGGTGTGGAGCTGACACTGACCTGCGAAGGCAAAGCGGCCAGTTTGCAATTGGATGAATGTCTCCGAGGTGCCTCTGTAAAACTAGATCAAGCTAGTTGTGATCAGGAGACACAAACGGAAGTGTCTAAGCGTAAAAACTGGAAGAGGGCACCGACCAAGAAAAAACTTTTGAAATGCCAAGCCCTAAATGCAGGGGCGCAGACAGGTGCTAACGTTAGCACAGATAAAAGTGCGGCAGAAGCGGAAGAAAAGACTTCCCGCATGGGACCTTGTAATTTTGCAGCTAAAGTTACTGGTCAGGCGGCACGCGCAGATGCTTCTGAAGGTAACCCCAGAAACAGAAAGAGAAAAACGCGTCTACCAAGCAGAACAGGAGCGATGTTCTTGAAAGGGCATCGGCCAGCGTTAAGACCCAGACAACCCCGACCTGACAGAAAGGCGGTAAAGAAAAAGGCAAAGTGGCAGGAAATATCAGAGGGCGCTAGATTGCGGTACACCCGGCGCATGCGAGCTCAGGGATCGAGCAATAAAGACCACGCATGCAGGCGTGTTCGGCGCCCACAATTGACAAGGATGGGTCCTTCACTTTCCGCACTGTATTCGAGGAAGCGCGCAGGGCGAAAGGGTAGGCGGGCTTGCTTGGGGCGAGAACAGAGAGCAGCTTCTCGCTCCGGTCGCTGTCCGTCGCCCGGAATCGGTTATCGGCACTGCATGGGCTACCAGGGCCTACTGAGCGCGTCGAGGGACTGTGGAGAGGACAGTAGCGATCAGGAATGTCTTCTTTCAGTTGCCCTTTGTCACGAGTTGACAGTCGTACAATCAGTCAGAGCGCGACCCCGGAGGGCGCGGCTGAAGGACTAATCCTTTCGACGCGGGGGTGGTGAGCCATGTTTGACCCCGCGTAGCAATTCGAAGTAGCTGTTTTTTTTTTCCTCTTTTTTGTGTGCGTGTAAAAACGGGGAAGGAAATGCTACTTTGTTTTAAGTTCAAAAATTTGGATTTGATCAAGTGCTACTGTTTTCGTAAAACTTAAATAAAGGTGATTGTGCCAGTGAGTTAGAAAGGACGTGTGTCAATTTGAGACGCTACCAAGTGATAAAGGCACTCACAGGAGTTCAGCGAAGACATTTCCCGAGTTGATGATGAGCTGTTTGCTTATGTAGAACCGTTCCAAGCAAGCAAATTTCTTTGTGTTTGAAAATTTGGCACAGGTTTGCTTTTATACATTTAGTACATTCAGACATGTAAGACTTGGTCGAGATACCAAGTGCTTTTCGCTACATAACGGCAGTGTTGCTAATGTCAGGCGAAGGCAAAGATCCGCGACCTTGCGTGGACTACAAGAAGCTGAATAACGAAGGACCAGTTGTACCCAATACCGAACATCGAAGAAAGGATCGAGACGGTTAGCGCGGCACAGTACATCTCCACCCTTGACCTAGTGAGAGGGTACTGGCAAGTCCCCCTCTCGGAAAGCGCGGGTCGGTATGCAGCATTTATTTCTCCCATGGGGGTATTCCGACCTTTGGTGCCCAGTTTTGGGCTAAAGAATGCACCTTTTAGCTTTTCAAAGCTAATGGACATCATCCTCAAGGACATGCAGGATTTCGCGCGGCCTTACCTTGACGATGTGGTCATTTTTTCTAACTCTTGGGAAGACCATGTTTCCCATCTCAGGAGGGTACTGACGAGTTTGAGGGACGCTGGGCTAACCATTAAGGCCGAAAAATGTAGTTTTGGCTGCTCACATGTCACCTATCTTGGTCATGTTGTCGGTACAGGGACGAGGAGACCGTCAGACCTCAAGATAGCCCCTATCGCTGAATTCCCGCAGCCCCGAACTAAGACGGATGTACGGTCATTTCTCGGTCTTGTGGGGTACTACCAAAGGTACATACCCAACTATTCACAGCTAGCAAGTCCTTTGACCGATGCGCTTCGCAAAGAAAAGCCGAATAGCGTTATCTGGGACGCAGCAAAAGAAATTTCGTTTCAGAGCTTGAAGAGCGTGCTGGTTTCGCGGCCCGTGTTACGCGCGCCGGACTACAGCAAGGAATTCGTGGTCCAGTGTGACGCCAGCGACCGGGGTATGGGGGTCGTATTAAGCCAAGTCGGAGACGACAATGAGGAGCACCCTATCCTTTATGCCAGCAGGAAGTTAACCGTAAGGGAAGAAGCCTACAGCGCTTCGGAAAAGGAATGCGCTTGTCTGGTTTGGGCCGCACAGAAGCTAGCCTGTTATGTTTACGGGGCGAAATTTACTTTCGAGACAGATCATTGTCCGCTTACATGGCTGCGTCAAATGTCGCCCAAGAATGGCCGCTTGCTTCGATGGAGTCTAGCCCTCCAGCAATATAACTTTTCTGTGCGATACAAAAGGGGCAAATGTCATGGCAATGCCGACGGATTGAGCAGGTTATTCCCATAATTGAGGTATCCGTTCGGTGGCAATTCGGTGCCTTTTCGTATTTTTTTTAGGTGCTAGTTAGCTTTGTTTTGGCGTGGTGTCCTATTATCCTTTTTCTTTTGCTTCCAAATTTGCCACCTCTCTTCAAGCCGTGTTCGGCGAATCGGGCTCTGGCAGCGAATTTGGCAGACATGGAAGCTGTTCTTAGTAGCCGAGATTACTGCTGTCAGCTACAAAATTTTGTGCTTACGTTTACATTGACAATGCAGTAGTATTGCAAAACAGCCTGGCGGCTCTCGGGTGAATTTCGTGCACTGCCTGGGGAGTGGCGCCATGTTGAGTGGCTGATTTCGACTAATGCCTCCGTTGTCCGAGGTTTAGGACTCTACTCTGTGCTTGCAGACAAGATGAAGAAGGGCCTCCCACGCTACAACTCAAGTCATCTCTCCTCGACAGTGATTGTGACCACTGGCCGATCGAGATTGTCCTGGCCGCGGAGGAGCTGTTACGTTTGGAGACGCCAACATGCCAAGAATATTAAAGCCACTGGGACTCATCAATCTACCGAGGCTTCAAAGGGCCGTCGATGTGGTTGCAGCGCTACGAGTGCAGGTGGTGGCGTCTACAGGGGTCATTCCCCCCCCCCCCCCCCCCCCCCCCCGCTGTTTAAGGGGTGAAACGGCTCCCCGCTGTCTGAGAAAGGCTTTAGAGAACCTGTCTTTTGTTCTCAACGCCGGACCTACCCGGGACATTTTTCTCCCGGAGGGGACGACGGGGAGCCGGCGAGCGGCGGAACTGCAAATCAGCCGTGACAAATGCGGCCGGGTTTAACTAAGCCAACGTCTCTGGAATCTTCGTGCTTCGAAAACAACTTCGACTTGGACTGTGCTTTCCCACGCTCTACGTGAAAGCTTCTGCGAACTGCGGTGGGATCCATTCGCCCCCACGCTACCGCTGTGAAGTGCAGGTGACTGACCTTCGACGCTCTCAGTGGGACCCCCTTCGGGCTATTCATCACTGAAGCCTGGACAGCGCGGACCCCAATCTGCCAGAAGTGGCAAGAGTGTGTGGCTGGGGGCGGACCCGGAAGACTGGACACGTGATCTACATCACAGTGATTCGACGCATTTTTAATGAACTAGATTCCCCAACTAGGGACCTGGGGACAGCGGACCCTATTTAAGCAGCGATCTGGCGTGTGTTCGCCAGCTCCCGATTCACTCTTTCAATCTTTGTATAAATGTAAATAAACCCTTCAGTCTCTCCTTCACCTCGAAGACCCTCTCATCTCTTCGTCAACCCCACTACAGCAGTCTCCCGATCCGGAACCCGGAGACACCGACCTTGGCGAGAGACGGCACAGGCGAACCAGGGGCCCGCATCTAACAACTGGTGGCAGCGGTGGGATCGAAGCGAAATCCCCCAAGACTGGTGGCCTGCTACGGGATGAAGCCCCGCACCTAACACCCTGCAACAAGGCCTAGCTCGAGATTTGATGCCTGGCGCCGATTTCGACAAAGAGAGGGAACACGGCCACGAAACGGGACGCCCGTGATCTGCCAGGAAACAATGAGGTGGCCCTAAAAAGGGCCGTTTGCCGGAGCACTTTAACGTCGACCTGCAGCGGCGTGGTGGCGCGGTGAGCAGTAGGCCCAGCAGTGGTCCGTCTTGTGCCCTTTTGCTCCGCACCGACGACACCGGTGCACGACGTACACCTCTCCTGGTCTTGCCCTTGAAGCCGACGCGATCCCTGGGACGTAGATCTTGACGAGGGCCGCGACGGTAACCTTTGACATCAGGTCGATGCCCCGGTCTCCCGCCACGTGGTGTCGGTCCGCGGCAAATAAGGACAGCATCGGCTTGCCAGAAGCATCCAGGAAACGATGCTGCAAAAAAATGTTAGGCTACAAGCGCCGCAATTTTGTAAGTTCTGCACGAGTAAACTTGCGAAGATGTTGTTTATCCCTTACCTCGGGGTTGAGAATGTGCACGCACAAGCGCTTCAGCGTGGCTGCAAGACGGCAGTTCAGCTGGCGACGCCGGCGGTCCTAAAATCGCGCCTTATGTGCGTCGTCGTAAGGCGCGGAAAAACTTTGAACACCAGCACAACGCTAGCCATGTGCGCCTGCAGCAGCAAAACGAGGTCCTGGAATGCGCAAGGCATGTAGGTAAGCGGTACAGCACTTCATGAAGCGAAATTTGAGATAAAATGCGTACCTTTATGTGGCTGGAGATTTCTCGCGGGTCAGCGCCTTATGTGGGTCGTCGTAATGTCGTGGAAGCGCGAACTGTACATAACTTTCAGCTGGCTGTCGCCGATGAGCTCACCACGCAAAAAAGCCATACCTGGACAGCTCCCGAAATGCGCGCGCCGCCGCCTAGCCTCACGAAGGGAATGCCCGCGGACCACGCACGCGCGGCGGACGGCCGGACCTAGCAATTCCCTAGGCCCTCTAGGGACAGGCCGAGAGAGGCGCGGCGACCCCACATCCGGCTGAGAACGAGGGCGAAGCGAAAAAACGTATCGAAGACACGATCCCACCGACCAATCGGCGTTTTTAGCCTGCCTGCTCTCAAACGCTTCTCTCGCGCGGCGGCACGAGCAGACGACTTTCACGGCTACCGGAAGTTCGCCGTGCCGTCGTGGCTGCCTTGGCTCCAGCGAATGACAGCATGTGGTGGCCTGCAGACGTCATGGGTATAGTGACGTCTTTTTTCACGATTTTAGTTTCAAAATCGGTCACTACGGGCGCACCAATCGGCCCGCGAATTTCGAAAAACACGGTTTTTAAAAATTCATAACAAAATGCCGGCTCAGTTTCGAGTACTCATACTTAGTGTAAATGCTCCTTAGCATCATTTCTAAGCATTGAAACAAATACAAGAGACTTTTAATTCATTTCATAGTCCCTTTAAGACGCGGCTTTTTCTAGTTAGATGTGGTAGCTGTGTGTGTTTTCGGTATTCTTTTCCGCATGTCTTATTTCGTGCGTCCCTCCGCACTTTTTTACATTGTTGTAACATGTTTTGTGTTGTGCGTACAGCAAGTGTACACACAACATTCTCGGTAAGGAGGAGTTAAGTTGCCGAGTTGTTGCTCAGGGACCGACCGCGCGCGCACTCCGAAGCCGGTAGCTTAGCCCCTTTGGTTTTGTATGCATGGTTAGTTTCTTCTGTCGGGCTCCTCGAGAGGCCGCCATCCCGTCGCCGCCGGAATCGGTTTCTTTTGAGACAAACGCGGCAGATGGCGGCAACGACGGTTGACCGGCAGTGAGGAGGCCGTTCTTGTAAGGTCGCACTCGGGTCGCAAGACGCGGCCGACGCGCGGACCCCTAGGGGGTCGCGTGTAAATTTATTGCTTTCGACGGTGTACCATGGGACTGGCCGGACGCCTCGGAGAAGGCAGCAGAAAGGGGAGCGCGACCAGGGCAGTGTGTGCGGTTCGGTCTGGATGTTCGGTTTCCCTGAGCTTCCGCTGGCGTTTTTAGTGATTTTGTATCTCTGTGCTGTAACCAAGCGGAAATGCGCAACATCGTGGAATTCGCGCGTGCCCACGAGACAACAACTTGAGCACTGGCGTGCTATTGACTCTTTACGTTTCAACGTAATTCTCCTGATTGGCTCTGAGAAGCGCATTTCCTATTGGTTACAAAAAGGGTCCCCAAAATGCTGGGCGAAGGGATTTAAGGGCGAGTTTTTGGCGCGAACGGGGAGATCGGACGGTAGGTCGCTTGTGAGCGCCCGTGGAATAAAGAGATAGTGTGCCGAAGAAGTTGTCCAGTCTGTTCCGCAACGTGTCGCCGGATCGCCGAACCATCAGAAGACTTCAAGATCAACACCATCGATCTGTCGATCACCAACATCGATCGATCAGTCATCGATCAACCCAACATTCATTGAAAATTAACTCCAGTCATACATTTTCCCCCAAAAAACCCTGCATTTCTGGTTAACCAAAGCTTTGGCACTGTTACTCTAAAGTCATCACTATAAAGAGACACATAGCACCCTGGTTGTGACAGTAACCAGTGCGACTGACTGCAGGTGCCAGAGAGAATAATGAATATTGCAGTCGAAGTTAAAAAAAAATAAAAGTGAGAGCAAAAGCTTTGTATAGCCTGTCCCCATTGAGTGGACCCACCCTGTCACATTTTCTAAAGCTCCCCTCCCCAGCTGCATATAGCTTAGGCCCACGTGCTTTGCACTAATATTGTACTGTAGGTAAATGCAGGCATTATCAGCTGAAGGCCTTAACCCTCGTAGAGGTAGAGTTCCAAGTGTGAGCTCACCGAGCAAGAAAGTGCACTAAAAAAATTCACCATAATGGGGATTTTTTGTGTGGTGTACGAAACTGAAGTAACAAAGCACTGCAACATCGAAGTAAACTAGGTACGTGGTTGCACTAAGGCGGGATAAAAGCCCTTGTGCAGTCATTTCACTGCTGATGGCGGCCCAGGCATATGCAGACGTTCTTCAGTGTAGCAAGCGCACCAAAAGAAAGCCTCTGATTGCCATCTGATGCCGATTTTATCATGTAATCTGGCTCCTCACTACCTCCTTTCTCTTGCAGCCTGTAGTTGGATATAACCAGAGAACGATGCGGAAATTTCCCCTTAAAGGATGGCCTCCAACCAATGGCGTCGATCGATTCTCGCCACGTCGTGGTTAATCTCTTTAGACCTGCTAGTGTGACATCGCCATGGGGCGGCTGATGAAGGGGGACAAACCAGGGCTTAATCAGACTAACCATGACATTAGAAGAAGCGGTGAGCGCCATTGGTTGAAGGGCCATTTTTGAGCGGCCGCTTTGTTCTTTATTTGTTTCTTACTATAGAATGCTCCGATGGCACTCGTCATTTTTCCGTCTTCATGGCGCACATGCTCACGCACCATATTAATTGCAATACAGGAAGCCCCCATTTAGCTGCCCTCTAAAATGAATAAATTAAATTTTATGTAGCTATTGCAAGCTTTATGTTGCTGTGGAAGTAAGTTACGCTGTCTGGAATAAAACATACTCCTTGTCAAAAAATGTATCAATACTCCTAGACAGCTTGACGTTGCACTGGTATTGATGGCATAAATTTACGCTGCTGTGGGAGTGAGAGTTAACCTCTTTGGACTAAAATATTTTCTTCATGAAAAGGTGTAACTATAATCTAGGGTAGCATAAACTTACACTGCCTTTCAAGACCAAGGAGGATATATAAAACTTGCTGGAGTGGAAGCCGCCTATACGCGCCTATGGGCAAGGGTGAAGCCGCGCCGAACGGCCGTCGGCCATCTTACCAGAGGCAAAAGGCAGCCGCGCCTGTCCGCGCTTCTACTTTTTCGCGCTGCTCATGAAGGCGCTCGCATTCAGAAACCAATGAAAACAAGTGCTTCTGGTTGTAAACGGTTATCTCCCATCAACTATAGCAGCCAACTGGCGTGATGAAGGCTATTTAACTGCGGAAATATTAAGGAGAAAAGCATAGCGCAGCCGCGCTTTTTCGCGTTTACAAAGCAACGCTAACGAGCGGTTCTAGTATTAAACGTCTATTTTTCGTCAACCAGAGGGAAACTGGCATGTACAAGGCAGTTTTCCAGCTCAAATATTAAGCAGAAAAGCTTAGCACTGCCGCGCTCGTGCTTTTCCGCGCTGCGGATGACGTTGCTCACATTTACAGAGCAACAAAAACGAGTGGTTCTAGTTATATACATTTAGTTTCCATCAGCTAGCAGAAAATTGGCATGTAAAAGGCAGTGCAACTGTACAAATATTAAAGAGAAAAGCGTAATGCAGCTGCGCTCGCGCTTTTTCGCTTTGCTGATGCAGCTGCTCCCATTTAGAAAGGAATGCAAATGTGCGGTTCTAGTTGTAGTCGTTTATTTACCATCAACCAGCAGCCAACTGATATGCAGAAGGCAGTTCAAATGAGCCGATATTAAGGAGAAAATCTCACATACAGTCAAGAACACCATGACAAACACCCTACTGGTGACTGAAAATAATCACCCTCGACAAAAGTGGTCTCACTTTGTTTTTGATCAGTTCACGGTTTCGTTCTTTCGTCATGTGGTGTATTCTCACTTGTATATATTCTTCAGCGATTTTTTTGCACAAAATATAAATATGGTTATCAAGTGGATCAAGATCAAGGATGTGGTCCTCCAGTTTCTGGAACCAGTTTCTCTCTGTGCAGGTGCCCAGGACTTCAAGGATGAGGTGTTTTGATCTTACCGTCACCATTTTAATAGTATCATATTCTGCCTGTAGCCGTAGCAGCCCCTTTTCAACTGCTTCACACAGGCCAACGACGTCTTGTGACGGTGAAATGAGTCCACCTCGGCTCTTTTGCCTAATTAAAGGTGCAAGTTCATCCGAGTGCAGGGCTGCGATGCACACTTCACATGTTACCGTTGAACGAACTTTCTGAACGACGAAACCTGCAATGTACGGCACTACAGCACCGACAAAAGCTGACAGGCTTTCTGGGCAGTCAATGCGATGGGTATAGTTGTGGTCGTCGGCCTGCAGGATTGATGACCTGCGCATATCAGTAAGCATGCAACTTTCACCTACCAAAGCTCCTGTAGTTGTTGGATTTAGAATTGAGACTATGTCTTGGGAGCAGTTTCCAGAGCTTGATAAAGTCACTTCTGTCTGAACCAACAGACGCTTGTATGCAGCCATGAACTGCGCAGCGGTTGGGTTGTTGTTATGACCACCTCGTGCACGTATGGACCCGAAGAAGTTTTCGGCGTGATCTTGGCTAAGCTTGTGCGTCAGCAAGCATTTCAGCTTATCCTTGCGAACAAGCTCATCGAACAATTTTTCTGTGCTGGTCATGCACACCAAAAATCCAACGAACCCAGTTTACTTCAGCCCTTCTATTACTGGACGCCCTGCCGGGTCTCTTAGTCATTGTATGCAGGCACGGGCCTCGGAAAAGAATAGCTTCCAGTTGACTTCATTCTGCTTGCGAAGAGGTGCCTTATAGGACCTTGCAGTGGGTTTCGAGAGTTCATGATGTCGAGCAAGCGATCAAAAAGCCTAATGAACTTAGCTGTTGCAGTGGCACCCTTGAACTGTGGCAGCTTGAGCCCTTGTTCGCAGAAGTCCAAGGCGTCAGCAACTGAAGCACTCAACGCTTGTACTGCATGTCGTACTTTCATTTTTTGCTTTTCCCACTAGACATGCACCTTTGTGAGCTTGTTTCCAAGCCGCAACCCTTCTCCACGTTGCAATGCCTCCAATGCCAGTATAGAAGCCCACTTCACGTGATTTCCTTCCATGTCAATAAGGTGGCTTACAGCTGCCAATTAGTTCCGCATAAGCTCGATGTATTAATAATGAATTCAGTTTCTCGAACATTACTAGCGATGAAGTTGCAAGTGTTGTGGCGAACATGCCCACGAATAAAGCGGCCGGGCCAGACGGCATAATGGCTAAGGTAATCAAGGACAACATTGATTTGTTTTGTGTTCCTTTGTGCAGAATATTCAATCACGCGATACACTTTAGCTTATACCCCGATACTTTAAATGTTGCAAAAGTTGTTCCGATATTTAAAACTGGTGACCCTAACAACCCGTCTAGTTACAGGCCAATATCTGTACTGAGTGTCGTCAATACCATTTTTGAAAAGTTAATTGCTTTCCAACTGAAAACCTTTCTTGATGCTAATCATATTATTTGTCCTCAGCAACACGGATTTGTTTCTAGCAGGTCCACGTCCACGGCTGTAGTTACTCTATCACAGCTTATCCTATCTGCTCTTCATAATCATAATGTTGCTGTAAGCGTATTTATAGACATCAAAAAAGCTTTCGACACAGTCTCACACTCCATTCTTTTAATGAAACTGGAAGCATATGCTGTGCGTAGCGGGGCACTTGAATTCTTTAAAAGTTATCTTTCTTCACGACAGCAGCAAGTTGTCCTCAAACAGTTCAAGTCTGCATACCAAACTGTTACGTGTGGTGTACCCCAGGGGTCAGTTCTGGGACCGCTTTTATTTTCAATCTTTATTAATGACCTCCCCAATGCAATACAGTGTTCTCAAATTTTGATGTATGCGGATGACACTGCACTTATCTTTACTGGCAACTCACTTGAGTCAATAGAGAAACTTATTTTTACAGGTTCTATTTACAAATAATATTTACAAGGCAGGTCGAGAGGAGCCTGGTGCGCCGGCGGCAGGATACTTGACTTTCTCTTCTACTTCCAGCCGCCGCACGCCTTCTTTATTCCTCAGAGCCCATGCGCAGCACGTGACATTTCCCCGTTCGCAGACGAAGCCCTCTGGGCCAGTCAATCAATCGGGGTCCCGAGAGTGGAATGGCTTCAGCCGTGCGACATGCACGACCTGGGTTGTCCTTGAGCGGCGTCCTTGCGTTGATTGGGGAGAGATGACATAGTTGAGGTCATTGAGGCGAGCAACAACGATGAGCGGGCCTGTGTAGTGGGATAGCAGCTTTTCTGATAAGCCACGCTTGCGTAGGGGCGTCCACAACCATACAACGTCACCGGGCAGGTAAGAGACATCCTTGCGCCGGCGGTCATAACGCTGCTTAGAGCGATGCTGTGATGCCAAGGTGCGTATCCGGGCAATCCGACGGGCTTCTTCAGCGCGACATAGAGTGTTGGCAATAGAAGGCTCGGTGTCGAGAGAGAAAGGTAAGATGCTGTCGAGGGAGCTTCGAGGCGGACGGGCATAAAGAAGGAAGAATGGGCTGTAACCAGTTATTTCATGCCTCGACGTGTTATAGGCGTATGTAATGAAGGGAAGCACGTCGTCCCAGTTCTTATGGCGGGAATCGACATACATGGCCAGCATGGTCGTGAGTGTCCGATTGGTACGTTCAACCAGTCCATTAGTCTGGGGGTGGTACGGCGTCGAGTGGCGAAAATGGCATGAACTAAGACGCAGAAGCTCTTCCACAACGTCTGCCGTAAACTGGCGACCGCGGTCACTGATAACAACTCGAGGAGGTCCATGCCGGAGGATGACAGCACGAAGAAGGAAGAGCGAGACCTCAGCAGCGGTGGCGCAAGGTAGGGCGGCGGTCTCACAGTAACGGGTGTGGTGATCAACGCACACTATAATCCAGCGGTTACCGTTGGACGAGCGGGGAAACGGGCCGAGCAGATCGAGTCCAACTTGTTCATATGGCGTGCTTGGAGGTGGCAAAGGATGCAGGCGTCCAGGCGGAGAAGTCGTGGGAAGCTTGAACCGCTGACACTGCACGCAGGTGGCCACGTAGCGCTGAACCATGTGACGCATTTTTGGCCAGTAAAAACGTTCTTTGATGCGGTTAAGGGTCCTGGCAAACCCCAAGTGCACAGCCGTGACGTCATCGTGCATTGCCTGCAGAACAGAGGAGTACAGAGTAGCCGGAACGACGAGGAGAAAGCGCGCTACTCCAGGCGAGTAATTCGTTCTGTAGAGTAAACCGTCGCGAACGCAGAAAGGGCTTGCGGATGTCGGGTCACGGGCTTCGGCAAAAAGCGGCGCCAAGTGCTGATCCTTGCGTTGTTCCATCTGGAAAGTGCCAAGATCTGGAAACTCTTGGGAAACGGCAGCGAAATAGTCATCGAAGTTTTCATCATCGGAAGTAGTAACCGTGAGCGGCAGCCGCGAGAGGCAATCTGCGTCGGCGTGTTGGCGGCCACTTTTGTAAGACACTTTGAAGTTAAACTCTTGGAGGCGTAACGCCCAGCGGGCCAACCGACCGCAGGGGTCGCGTAGATTGACCAGCCAGCACAGAGAGTGATGGTCTGTGACGACTGTAAAAGCACGTCCATAAAGGTACGAACGAAACCGTTGTACGCCGAAAACAACGGCGAGACACTCTTGCTCTGTTACAGTGTAATTGCGTTCCGACTTGCTGAGGGTGCGACTTGCATAAGCGACAACGTGTTGATTGCCCTCATGGCGTTGGATAAGCACAGCACCCACGCCGATGCCGCTGGCGTCAGTGTGGAGTTCAGTCGGTGCTGTCGGGCAAAAATGACGCAATATTGGCCGCGAGGTGAGGAGAAACTTGAGCTGCCGAAACGCGGAGTCGCATTCGGGAGTCCAGTGGAAAGGGGTGTCTTTCTGCAGGAGACTTGTAAGCGGGTAGGCTAAATCAGAAAACTTGGGAACGAAACGCCGAAAATATGAGCAAAGTCCTAGGAAACTCCTGAGCTCTTTCACTGATTTGGGTTCTTTGACACTGCTTACAGCTTCAACCTTCTGCGGGTCGGGTCTGAGGCCATCCTTGTCAACGAGATGACCAAGCACAGTAATTTGGCGTTCACCAAAGCGACACTTCTTCGAGTTCAGCACGAGGCCCGCTCTCTCTATGCAGTCTAGGACAATGGCTAAGCGGCTGTTATGTTCGGCGAAGGTCCTACCAAAAATAACAACATCGTCCAGATAACACATGCCAACTTGCCACTTCAGGCCACGTAAAAGCGTATCCATAAATCGTTCAAAAGTGGCAGGAGCGTTGCAAAGGCCGAAAGGCATAACAATAAATTCATACAACCCGAAAGCACGTGACACTATTAACAATGAACTCCAACGTATTTCGACCTGGTTTCGTAATAATCATCTAACTTTAAACACTGAAAAAACTAAATATGTTATTTTTCGTTCAAAACAAAAGTGTATTGAATCAAGTGATTTTTCTATATGTGCTGACAACAATGTTATTGATAGTGTGCCTTCTTTTAAATATTTATGGGTCATGTTTGACGGCCACTTGTCTTGGAAGGAACAGGTGCACAATATGTGTAAAAAGATTGCGTACGGTTGTTTTACCTTGGCTAAGGCACGGCGGCACTTTCCACCTGCTATTCTTAGATCACTGTATTTTTCATTATGTCACAGTCATCTCAGTTATTGCAGTGAATCATGGGGAATCACATACAAAACGTATTTAACACCATTGCTAAGACTACAAAAACGTGCCTTGAAAACCATGGGATTACCTTCTTCGAATAGTTCGAACAATAACATTTTTGACGCAATGCAAATCATGTCATTCACAACCCTACGCGATTACAAAATAGCTCTTATGGTTAATAATATTATAAATACCAACTACCCCTTACCTCTTGGTGCATTCAGTATTCCCGTCCGCAACACTAGACAAGCCAGCAATGGCAATTTTAACCTTCCAATTTGCCATAATGCGTACGGAGAAAGACGAATAGAATTTACAGGAGCGAAAATTTGGAACTCGTTGCCGATTGAAATAAAGCAAGCTAGGAATTTCAAACTGACATGCAAGAAACATTTTTTTGGGAATGGAAGCAAGGCTGCAAAGTTAGTTTTTCTTCAATGTGTTTGTGATTGCTGTCCTATATGTTATTTTGTATTGGACCGCTTACTAGCCTCATTGGCTATCGGTCCAAATATCTGTGTATACATTTTGTTTGTGTTACTCAATAAAGACTTCTTGACTCATAATCATGTGACAGGCATCTAAGATAAACTGAATGTTTTTGGTGCAGTCAGCAGGGTTGACAAAGCTTGTACAAAACCGGTGAGAACACGGTAGATGCTCAGCGCCTAAACATTTCGCCATAGTGAAGTTAGAGGAGGCACCATCAAATGTAATAGAGATGACATTAGCATGCACTGACTCAAGCTTGTCAATGCACTGCTTAGTCAGCTCCGCCCTCTCGGCACCAGTGAGTGTGTCGATCAAAAAGTAAGCGACAGGCATCTTGATTCTGACATTTACACCAACAATCATGTACACACACACATTTCTCGCTTCAGGGAGACTGTCGTCATCTAGCCCTGTTCCAAAGTCCACATACCCGACTATTTTGTTTCCAACAAGTTCTACATGTTTTCTTATGGCCATGTCGTCCACGATCAGAGCGCAGTAGAACGGCTCATTCCGTGATTGTGTAAATTTTTAAAGGAAGCAAAATGCTTCATCTGTAAAGCCAGGAGCTCCGTGGACTGAGCGATGCCATTGCCTAAGTGTCCGCTGTGAAGGAAGGGCATCATTGAATTTGGACCTGACGTAGTCATACGCGGCCGGGGAATAAAAATGCAAAGTCAGCGCGAACGCGCGGAGCTCGGGTGTGTATACACCCTTTTGCTTGTTGCCCGCTCTGTTCAGAAGCTGCTGAATATCACTTGAAAATGAAGACGTGAACACCTGTGATCCTTATTCTGAAAGGAGTTTTTGATCTCTGATTTCCTTGATAATTTCTTGCGCTGTCTCATTTCTCTTTGTGAGGCTTCGCTTCGTTTGCTGCAAAGTTTTAACTTTCTTTTTCAGCTGAGTTATTTCTTCCTCAGAGGCACTTACTTTTTCTTTGTACCATTGTTTGGTGGGTGAAGGCACAGGTGGCTCTTCTTCAGCTTCAGACTTTTCATGCTGCGGTGAGCAGTTATTGGCTGGGGTGTCTTCATGCTTGCGGCCTGGACGCTTCCTTTTCACCTGAAATAGACGCCATTTGTACATCTGATGAGTCTCAAGTCAGAGAAAAATAAGAGCAGTTGTAAAGCTATGCCTCGTTTGCTACCACAACTTACTGCTTCATAAAGGTGGATGTATGTTATTTTCAAATTTCGCTTAAGCATCTTTTCAAATCATTAGCCTGTTTATTTTGTTTAGCATCTGAGCTTGCATATTAATTAGATCTCTTCACGTCACCACCGACGCGCGCTTACTGAACAGATTTGCAGACTGAAGCCGCACCTGCAGCCTACGGTTATGAGTAGCAGTTTTCGTACTTTTTATCCTATGAAAATGAAAAAAAAATGAAGCTGTGCAAAATCTAGGCGCAATAGCGGTCTCTATCCAATGTCATGGTTACAGCCTAGCTGAGGCGACCCTGCCAGACGGCGAATTTGATGTAATTTTCATAGAATGTCATTCAATTAGATGTGACAATGGTAAATTTAATGACATTAGTTGAAAACGACATCCGCGGTCTAATGAGCTCGAGAAACTCAGTCGCATTTCTCGCTTTTGCAGCTGGCAGGGCACACAGTGTTGATTTTTATCCGGCTTATCACGGTCACTTCTTTTCAACGAAAACGAGACCGCCACAAATACATCGCGCGACGTTCTAACGTACTCACGGGCTTCTGTAGATGCTCCGGAAACGCAGGGAACACAGAAGGAACACAGCCCGCACGCAGTCGCGTTGTCCGTCCGGTGCGGTCGAAGCACTCCGGCGCGAAATGCACACAGCAAAGGCGATCTCCATCTTTCGCATGCCACCTTTCACAGCGAATAGCCCGCTCCCACAGGCTCCGCAGCTCCGGATATTTTGGAAACCTGTCGGCAATTCCAGGACTATTAGTCGTTGCACACACACACAACATATCAGTTGACATCCATCGGCAACGCGAGCGTAGTGGCTCAATGAACGTGTTCTCGTATACTTACAGGTGAAACGTGAGGCCACAACCCTTCTTCAGCCTGTTCGCACATCCGTAGGCAACGCAAGAGGCAACCATAATCAAATCGATGGTGTTTACATGCCCCTCACATCAACTTGCACTGCAGACCAACTCACGAAAACAGCAGCGCGAGCCGGTGCCGCTGGCGCCGAGCGCGCTTTCTGCCTCTGGTAAGATGGCGGACGAAGGCTTCGGTCGGAGCGCACCCTCTCCACTCCAGCAAGTTTTATATATCCTCCTTGTTCAAGACGTAACCTTACACTAAAGAAAGTGTAATGTTTATACTGTTTGTCTTGGACTAAAACATAGTCTTTCTGAAAAGATGTAGGTATAATCTTGGCAGCATAAACTTACACTGGCTCTCAAGGTGTAACTTTACACTAGAGAGAGTGTAACGTTCATACTTTTTTGTCGTAGACTAACCCCCGAATGCAGAAATGTAACTTGGCTCGCGCTTCGACTCAACTTCGGCAAGTCGAGTCGAAGCACCAAGGCGGCTTCAGAACGGCCAAGTTGGGTTTCGTGTTTCATAGATGCTCAACCTGACTTGCTGACCACCTGCCTGTTTACATCGTAAGTAATAGTGTGCCTGTATTAAAATCAACCTGTAAACAAACAAATGTAAAAATAAGCAGATCACCCCAACCACGTTAGAAACATTTCGACGCAAAATAATGAACGTCAACTGGGAACCAGTTTTTGCTGCATTGACTGCTGACATAGCGTTTAGTTGTTTTCTGAAGATATTCGCTTGTATATATCGTAACAGTTTTCCGTACAAAGATGTAAAGAAACCAAAACGAGCTCGTAAACCCTGGATTACCTCGCATATTCTTCGAATGATTGCCAGGAAAAATTCCCTCTATCAGAAATTCTTACAAAGTCGCAGTCCAGAATCGTGGGCAACGTTCAAGAGGTACCGAAACAAACTGAACTTAACTTTAAGAAAAGCGAGGAATGCATATCACCTTAACATGTTCGCTGGTCTGACCGATCAAAAGAAAGTTTGGAATAGGTTGAATCGAGTCTTGAACCCTAACTCTACAAATACAATTGACAGTATTACAATGGAAGGCATTAGTTATAGTGGACTCGCACTCGCAAATAAGTTTAATAGCTATTTCAGTGGACTTTTTGATAGTGAACACAACAATATGGCATTGGATTACATTACGAATCATACAAGTAACAGTATTTTTATAACATGTTGTGACGAAAATGAGGTGCTTAATATATATAAAGGCATGAACAATACAAACAGTGAAGATGCTTTTGGACTGAAAATGAAACCTGTTATGTACGTCTTGGACATTATATGCCCAATTTTAACTTATATTTATAACTTGTCTATGACTACCGGCATTTTCCCTTCGGACATCAAAATAGCAAAAGTAGTTGTTCTTTATAAAGGTGGTTCGAAAAACGATCTTCGTAATTATAGACCAGTGTCTATATTGCCTATTTTATCTAAGGGCTTGGAAAAAACAATACATTTACGACTTTCCAATTTTCTTGAAAAATACAACGTGATAACTCCAAGACAGTTTGGATTTAGACCTAAGTCCTCTACTGAAATGGCTCTCTTGAAGCAAAAAGAAATAATTTTAAATAACATTGAATGTAAACAAATAACCCTTGGAATATACATAGATTTCTCCAAAGCCTTCGATATGATTCATCACGAAACTCTTCTTCGTAAACTTTCTGCATACGGTGTCCGGAACAAAGCACTATCTCTTATCACCAGCTATTTAACTGACCGATATCAGTACGTTTCTATAGATAATCATCGCTCTACTTAAAATAAAATAAAGCATGGTGTACCTCAAGGTAGTATCCTTGGTCCCTTATTATTTAATGTATATATTAATGATTTAGTACAGATTGACTCCGAAACACAATACGTAATTTACGCTGACGATACTACTTTATTTCTGACCGGCACCAACGCGAATGATATAGTAGAAAAGGCTAATAGCGTGTTGGGAAAACTTAACTCATGGTCTGAAAAAAATTCCCTACTAATAAACACAATGAAAACGAAGGCGATATTTTTTAGAGCTAAAAATGTCAAATGGGCTGTACATACAGATTTAGTATTGGGTGGTAATATAATAGAAATAACTAATGTTGTAAAAACACTTGGCGTTCACTTCAATGAATTTATGTTATGGGACTACCACATCGAGCAAATAGAGAGTAAGCTAGCTCGCGTTGTCGGCATACTCATAAGGTTAAAGTGCATGATACCTACTAGGACAAAACTTGTTATTTACCATGCCCTCTTTGACTCTCATGTTAAATATTGTCATTTGGTTTGGGGTACAACGACGCAAACTAATATTCAAAAGGTTTTGACATTACAAAAAAATGCAGTCAGAGCAATTGCGGGTGCCACATACTTAGCACATACGAGTGCTCTATTTGCAAAATACCGCATTATGGATGCAAGGGTTATTCATCAGTACCGTGTAATTCAGCAGTACAAATCTCAGGTACATAGTGACACCACATTTTTTTCTGACCTTGCGAATCTACGGAAAAATACCGCTGTTCACAACACAAGACACTACGATTATTGGTATGTACCTTGTCCACGCACAAATTACGGTTTTCAAACACTCAGGTATGTGTTGAAATCTTTCCTTAATAGAAATGCTTTCACTAATCAATCCATTCTTTCCGTTTCATATAACGCTGTCAGAAATATGTTCTTACAAAACAATGAATCATATCCAACTGTAAAATAAACTAAGTATCCATGTGCTGTGATTAAACTATCATTTGCGTGTGCGTAACTGTACCGAGACTATTCTGGTGATCTGTTATGAAGATATTGTACATATTTGTTATTTCATGCATTCTTTTGTTATTGTTTTACTGCTGCTTGTCATCGCCGGGCCATGCCGCTACGGGAGATGGGAGCTTTGTCAAGCCGCGTGCGCGGCTTTTTTTCCTTTCTCCTCAGCCATTGTACATGACTGAAATAAATGCAAATGCAAAAAAAAAAGTTAAGCGCGTGCTTGGAAGCGAGGGCGCATTGCTCGTCTGGGGATGAGAGTATTGAACAATCTATTATAATAATGCCCATTTTGCTCCTATAAAACAACGCATCTCGTTCAGCAGTCATAAACAGGCACTAGGTGTGAGTGACCTGCATAAAATTGCTAACAATAAAAACTACATTTCAGTGCTACCCACTGCTTCCACTTGATTGACGTTTTTGGCTGGCAACGTGCTCCACATTGAGCCAATCCTAGTTGAGCCATAGCCAGTTTTTCCCATGCTTTTCCTGCTCCCAGCGGAGACCAGCGCCTCAGTTCACGTTCCAGGAAAAGCAATTGTTATTGTGTTTTGTTAACGCACGTCGGCATATATTAGAGTGCAAAAAAACCGATGTGTCGTTGCTGGCAAAAAAAAAAGCCACTTGGAAGGAAATTGCCGGGCTGTTTAACAGCAATCACGGGGTGACCCGACGTGACCCCAATCAGCTCAAGAAATGCTGGGCCAACCTAAACAAAAGTCGAAGGAAGAGGACGCGAGGAAAAAGAGAGATCGCCACAAGACAGGTGAGCGCGGCTTGCAGGCCGTTTACAAATGTTTGTTCCTGCATGCTTTGTATGCCATGGATAAAGGCATGATTATTCTACTTCGGTCGGCGTAAGCAACGTGTACTGGAATGCATAGTTTTTTAGGAACAGTGTGATAACACGTAAATGGGCACGTAATAACGTTTCGGTGCAGTGTACTCTGCTTTATTTACAAACGCAGATGAATGCAGCCTGCGTTAATCGTGTAAATAATGCCCAAGCAGTATCCTGTACAGCCTCCGTAATTTTTAAAAACTACAGAGAATGTTTGCTACATTCAAGTCAGTACGAAGGCATGCGATTTCTGCTGCATAGAAGACTATGATGAGCGGGCAGTGCAGTGGGACGGAGGGCTCGCGCCTGGCCAGCTGCGAACTGACAACGGACGATTTTGCTCGGAGTTGGTACCATTCGCATACTATCGCGCCGCGAAGCCAAATTGGGTGCACCGTAGACCAGACGGGGTCTACACTGGCGACCTTCATGTTCATGAGGAAACTTGCCGCGCTATTGACAGTTGCTTGGTACTGTTGAATATCCGGAAGGCTGTACATACAGCTACCTACCTTTACTCATTCCTGGCACTGCTGGGACGGGTGGCACAAAAACGTAGCGAAAACAACACACAGTTGCATGCATTGGTGTGCCTTTGGTTGCTTTTGTGTGGCACTTCATGAACAAAATATTTTAATGGCGCATTGTCTATAAATTAAGAGTAGCTTCACTGTGTGCGGTGTCTTTTTTCTTTTCAGGAGGAGGGTGTACTGTGAGCGCTCAAAGTGAGCAAGTCATTGCTGTTGCCAGCCACATAATGACCAGGGTAGGCAACCAGAGTGACTCTGATGGAGGCATCGACCTGCCACCAGTGGCAAGTTTGCCTGTTATAAGATTGTTGCAGCCAATGGTGGATGGAGCAGGCAATGAAGAATTCCATTATGCAGGTAAAGAAAGCACTTTGCATGTTGTAGAAAACCAGCACTCCTCTCTTTATATTCCTTTGATGACAACGGCAGCGTGTACTGTCAATTGACGCTGTTTCAATGTTTTTTATTGCCTTGAACCTGCTATGAAGACTGTAATGTTCATCTACAACAAATTATAAAAATCTCATTTAATACAACACTGTGGAAAGCTGCTCTACATGTGGTTGGCTGAATGTTTGTGCAGATAAAGGCTGCATTGGTTGACAGTGCGAAAGGGTGACCTGCTCCAAGCTGCATGTTGTTGGACAGCACTCTGAAGGCATTTTGACTTGACGGCTTATATTCATGTGAGTGGTATGCTGTGTTCCTGTAGCGGAAGGCGAGGAGTTGGTTAACCGTCGGACACCGAGGGAGCAAGCATTCAGTGCTGCAACCTGAACCGCATTCATTATGACATTCTCTCCTGATGATGTTTTTGAGCCTTGTTTGCCATTCCTGCCTCACTTTAAACGAATGCCAACTTTAATGCAGTTTCATTATGCATGCACTCCTTCACATAAATTTTCATATTTCTGTGTACTTGTACATGATGGTGCTCCAGGGATGAGGTAACAACATTCTTGTTGTGAATAATGGTGCAGCTTGCCTATGTGTAATGCTCAAAGCCTTTTCGAATTTGGCTGCTAGTTTCAAGGAAATTGTTAGTTTTGCAATGCAGAGGTTTCACTCGAAGCGCATGTTTTCTGTAGCCCACAGACTCAGGCTGCAGTATTTGTCACCTTTCTTGTATGCCTCACCTTGGCATTGGTGTCGCATATATGCGGCGAAGCAAGCAGGCAGGCATTACAAGGAAACCTTTGCAAAAAAAATGAAAGTGGATTAGCTCAGCTACTCCAGGATATACAAAGTGAAAGCTGTCGGCGTTCATTGGCATTGACAAAGTTCTAGACGCTGATGATTTTGAAGAAAGGAAGGGCGTATAACTGGCTCCCTGGGCCAGAGGACACGCATGAGTACAAACTAGCAAATATACTAAAATTGAAAAGAAACCCATTGAATGAGCAAAAAAGCTGCAGGTGCAGAGTTAGAGGATAACCACATGTGTAAAACTCGGGGCCTGCGTGACTATCACTACTGTATCAGCAGAAAAAAATAAAGTGAGGTCATCAGGCATAATTCAGAGTGAAAGGTGAGGAATATGGCAGAACAAAACAGAATGACTAAACTGGGGCCCCCAGAAACAACGGCAGCTATTTGGCGCCGAGAAGGGCAAGTGGTGCCTTATATAAGAACATTATAAAGCTTTCGTTATAATGTCTCTTCACCAATTGACCCAACAATCTGTGCTGTTGAGGCAGACAGCTAATGTGTTGTAAGCTTTGATTTGTCCAACTAATTTTTACCTTTTCTTATTACAGAAGACGACTGGCAACCTCCGCTCGTGGATGAGCCGCAGTCACCAGCGGCTGCTGTTGGTAAGAGTGGGGCAACTCCAGAAGCAATTGAGCAGGAGAGCAATCTCTTTTTTCCTGCTGTGCAACCTGCTGATGCTTCCAGCACAGCTGCAGCAGGCTGCAGCAGTGCTACAGTTGCTTCTGGAGCTGCCGCTGGTCCCACTACTGCTGAAGCAGTGGCCACCGGTGACGCTGGCAGGGCTCCAAGAGGGCGGATGGCCCTTTTAGAAAGGTCTCTGGCAGATGAGAACGACTATAGAGCGGCCTTACTGCACGAAGAGCATGGACTGCGTCTGCAGCTGATGCGAGAGGACCACAACAGTATTCTGCAAGAGCGGCAGGAGAAAAAACTCCTTGATATCCAGAAAAAAAAATTGGAATTGGAAATCTTAGAAATTGAAAAACAAATCAAACTTGAAGAGCTTCGTAGGCTGCGAAAGGCACCAGAATAAACGGTGCCTATGACTGAATGAAACTGGAATGCTGTGTGAATGCTTGCACAAATATGATGTGGCAAATCCACATAACTACACTTCATTTGCACATGTACCGTTTCAAGCACATGACTCGGTGGGAACAGACATACAGCCAGGTCACCACCTTGCATGCAAGTCTGACAAGCTATCGCATAGCAGGAGGCAGGTAGGATGGTTGCGTGGTACTTATGCTGCTATGGCTATATGGATCTTTGGATGCAAACAGCAATTTATTCATAGAAATACGCT
The DNA here is from genome assembly GCF_052857255.1 of Amblyomma americanum. NCBI lineage: Eukaryota > Metazoa > Arthropoda > Arachnida > Ixodida > Ixodidae > Amblyomma > Amblyomma americanum. Next base: position 178,268,907 of record NC_135503.1, read on the forward strand.
TTGCTGTATGCTACAGATATGGCTGCTTTAGGAAGGAAAAACCTCCCCTGGCATTGCTTGCAAAACCAACCAGTAGAGAAAATTGCAGGCCACATTGTTAAAGTTTCCATGTATAAAAGGTCAACAATATTGGCTCACGCAAGTCAACACCACAAAAATGCTCAAAGGCCAACACCGCTCTCTACTCCTTCCATTATCTTTGCTGTCTCATCTAACCTAAACCCTCGCAGCTAGTGCCTCCTACTCAAGAACCGAAACCCTTAAAGAATGCGATTCCTCCTATGCTGTCTACAAGGTGGGCCCATAGCTTGAGTCAATACAATGCCACAGCCTCCCGCTTTGCTGAAGTAATCTATTGCTTCAAAAATATGGCCACCACATTCCTGTGACAAGCCGCACTAGGCATGACAAAAAAAGACTATAAAGAAGCATGCATCAAAAAAACACTTGCTGATGGCACCCACGTTCTGCTATTTCGAACCCCGCCAAACCGTGTAACAATTTCAAAACATGCCAGTTCTCGATGAGTGGAATCAGCACAGTTCCAAGAAGGCCGGCTGAAATGCAAAGCCAGATTTAAGCTGTGACAGCCAACTAGTAACTGCATGTACAAATCAAAAGAACCTCTAGTCCAAGTGTTTGCATGTAAAAGATTTCACTACAACACTTGCGAGCTAGAAGTAGCTACCTAGTCATATCACAAACCATTCATTGAACCCACAAAACAAAAAGTTGCAAACACTACTGGGGTCATAAATTATCTTTCAGTGGTCCACCATGACTGCGGCAGCAAGGCGTTCCCAAACATCAGTAGTGCCCGCACACAATGATCTCGACTAACTGTTGGTGTTGGCTCATGACGACTCACTTTATGATCTAGGGTTTGTATTCAGCCATGCAAAGCAAGGCACCTAACAAACACCAGGTGCATTTGGCTCGAGGACAATGAATATTGAGTGCAACTGCTCGCAGACAGATTGTGTAGCCTTAGCAACAATTACAGGAGTGCTATGTACGACCATGACCTTTACACTTGGAAATTAAAAATGCTCACAGGTCACACACTGTAGGTTGGTATGTTTCACCATGACACAACAATGCCTGGAATCCTCTCCGCACATATGCTGCTTCTTTCGCTTCTTTCTCTGTGCCAGTTACTGCCCGTTATGCAACTTTGTTGTAAGAGATTGAGCTGGACGAGGCATGTGGATCATGTCAGGAAGCCCATTTCAGACCTAAAGAATCGACCTTTTGCACCATACTATGACAACAACCAACTCCCACTTTGAACAGAGACGAGAGAGAGCGACAATGCACAACAAACCAGTCGAGCATCTTTCCTGGAAAAGAAGGCTCCAGTGTGACAGCTGAAGGTTTGACCGTTCTACACCATCTTGAAAGCAAACCAAATGAAAAGAATACACTCAATTTTTTTTCCTCAATACTGCCAAAAAAAAGTGAGAAATTTAATAACTGATTCATAACACACCTCTGTTGGCAAGCCAGAAAACAAAACTTCGCAGTGATCTGGAATTTCATCATTGTAGGCAATTGGGAACGTCTCGTTTTGTTGTAAAAGGGATATTTGAAATTAATGATTGTGCAATGGGTTTTCCGGGCAGAAAGTACAAAGCGCAGAACAGCGTTCACAGACAGTCAACGGTTCCAGCAGCACCAACCCGAAGCACGCGCTTGCCGAGAGCAGTCCCGCTGCCACATGGGCACTTCTTTGTCATTACAATTGTGACATAAAAACAAATTTATACTCAACACATGGAAGACATGCAAGAGCCCAAGCTTGGAGTGCAAGCCGGGTGAAAGTAGGAAAGACGAAGTAGCAGAACTACTTGCTGTGAGGAACCTGAATTCCATGCCGCTACCAAAGCAGCCACACAAATGTTTGCTCTGTGGAAAGGTTCACAAGCCCTGCGACTGCTCCACCTAAGGCCTAACTGTTGTACTTTACCAAATCTGGTAATTTTTCACATGCGTGTAAGCAAAGCCGCCAAGGCAGCAGCTCTTAAACAAATGAACTGAGCGCCATTAAGACCCTCAGCAGCAGGGTCAACAAGAGCTTTTCTGGTATTCGCCTCCTGCAAGATCAATACAGCGTTCATGAAAAATAGCATTTGAAATAGAACACTATAGCAAGAAATGCAGAACCTACAAGTGGAAGAGTAGCAGTTTGTTAATGCAACAAGCTCGCAACTTAAAAGCTTCCGAAGCTGAGAAAAAATTCTAGTGTAAAGGGGTGTATTCGCAGGGAAGGTCTGCGGTCATAGATCAGAGAGCGTCATGATGAGCACACTCTCAGGAGTCACTCAGGATCCCCAGCTGCACTTCGTCGACCTCTTCGTCCAGCCGCTTGAACTGCTGCTAGTCGTTCCCATTGCTCTAACATTTCTTTAGTTCCTGCACAAAATTTGGGATACGGGTGGCATGAGCAAGTGCGCATTATAAACATGCTTTATTCAAAATGCATGGGACAGTTTTGAGGACTGTGCATTTCTTACCTATGTGAAGCTCTTCTGGATGAGCACCCGTCGTGCCTGCATTCCCGACAAGCTGTCGCTGACAGCATCAACAGGTGGCAGGTGCTCTGGCCGCCTCGCTGCTGTCGTGCTGGTGCGAGCCGGTGGAATGTCCTGGATGGGAGCGCTTTCAATAGGAGGCTGTGGCTCCTTCATCAAACATGCAAAGTTCTGCAGGGCTGCACACGCTGTGATGATCACTGCAGCTTGTTTCGGCTTGTGCTGGAGCCCCATATCCAGACAAGGAAAGAGGCGCTTCCAGACACCAAATGTCCTTTCGACCACATTCCGTGTCTTTATGTGGGCTTTTTGGTACCTGCACGTATAAAGGAATACTGCATTGATTTAATGCCACAGCTCGAAAGTGTGGTCAAGCTTTGTCAACTTTGTCATGCACTGTCATTGGAAACATTAACTAACCTTCCTTCCGGTGAATTTGCACAGTGATTGCGTGGTAATATAGCGCCTAGAATGTAGTGCTACTCTTCATGGAGCATGGAGAACGAAGCTGCACTCTTCATGGAGTACAAAGCTACATTATAAAGCAGTACTAAAACAAAATGCTGGGCCTCGATCGCATATTCCGAAGAGACACATTTCGCTCTGCGGGACGCCGTAGTGAAAGGCTCCGGAAATTTCTACCACCTGGCGTTCTTCAGCGTGCAACGACGTCGCACAGTACACAGGCCTCCAGCATTTCGCCTCCATCGAAATGTGAACGCCGCGGCCGGGATCGAACCCGCGTCTTTCGGGCAAGTAATCTTGTGACTGTACGTTCGTAGCACCGCGTGGAAATAAATAAAATGACAGCACGTACACAACGCGAACGAATACGAATGAGCTGAACAGTTGTAACTGTTCAGAGAATTTCAATTTTCATTGCTCACCTGCACATTGATGGAGAAATAGCCTTTGCGGTTTCGGTAGACTTCCGCATCTGCACCACCCGGGCTGTTGATGCGGACATGCGTGCAATCTATGCAGCCGGTCACACCAGGGAATTCACCGATCTCATAAAAGTCCCGCATCAGCTTTTCAAACTGCGAGACGGCTGGAAACTGCACCAGCATCGGGCGCAGGTGCTTGGCAATCAGCAAGGTGACCTTGCCAACTGCGCGGCACACCGTGGGCTGCGAAATCCGCACCAGATCCCTGGTGACGGTTTGGAAAGTACCGGCCCCATAAAACCTCAAAGCCAGGAGTAGCTGCAGCATCGGAGGAACAGGCTGTCCGCTGTTGTCGGGACTTTCACGCAGGGGCAACACGGTGAGCAGCTCCCGCACGGCGTTCTTGGAAAACCGATAGCGGGCGAGGAACTGCTCGTCGTCGTAGGGCTCCATGGGGTTCCCCCGATCTCGTAACGCTGGCCGTGGAATCTTCGGCAACGAATGGGCCTCAGAAAATACTGCGTCCATGGCGTGGCAAGCTAACTCGAACGCAGCTACCCTCCGCGCGACGTCCGATCGGTAGGTGGCCATGTTGGAAAATACAACGAAGTCAGCTTCAAGCAAGCTCCTCAGCCGACTTGAAGTTGGACCGAACTAGGATCGAGCCTAGCCGGTTGCAAGTCGCACTTCAAGCCGAGTTTGGTTTATGAAACACGATGGAGCTCACTTGAGACTGACGGAAGTTAAGTTCGAGCCAAGTTACATTTCTGCATTCGGGGGTAAAACTTAAGTCTGGAGCAAATAGCGTGATACCCTCCTAAAGGTGTCAGCTCAGCGATAAGTGGTTTACCCCCAAAAAGACTAATATCACACTTTTTTTAGAGTGCTGTACGTCGCGGACGCTCTGACCAGGCCGAAAGGCATTCTGGTAAACTGGAAAAGTCCCCTGTGACGATTGAAAGCAGCTTTCTCTCGGTTACTGGGAGTCATCTCCACCGGAAAGTATCCTCTGCTGGCATCGAGCGTAGTGAAGTGCTTCGCTCCACCAACATTAGACACGATCGAGAGAAGTGGGTACGCGTCCTTCCGCGTCACCTCGTTCAGGCGTCCATAGTCCACACAAAGGCGGGTAGTTCCATCCTTTTTGGGCGCAAGCACCACTGGAAACCCCCCGGGGCTGTTTGAACGTTCCACAACGCCTGTGTCGAGAAGTTCGTCCAGAGCGTTATCGAGTGCTTTCGAGTGCCTGTCACACGGGCATTTCGAAGGCCCTCGAAACGATAGCCTATCGACTCAAAGGCGATCGAGCGCTGCTACACGGGCAGTTTCAATGGTCATCGAGTCAATAGTCTATCGAGTCAACGGAGCAGCGCGGAACTCCATCGAGATTTCGAGGGCCTTCGAGCGTTGCCCAAGGTTGCTAGCGTTGCTTCGAGCGGCACCAAGCGCACTTTCGTACACGACACATTCACGGTACAAAAGCATGAATGAACATTATTCGCCTAAAATTTAATTCAAGCCGTCTGTACAATACTTTTAAAATTGTATCAGACTGGTTTTAAGCGCATTAATTTTTCGTTGCGGTCTTTGCGTTGCTTGCATACTTAGCGTTGACAACATGGCGGCGCTCTGCCCGCCCGCTTCACAGCGATAACAGCCTCGTCGCTAATCCCTCAAAGCAGTATCGTTTTCTAAGCTGTTGTATTCGTCTTCGATTCGCCCATTCTTACCCTTGGATAAAGCTGCAAGAGACAAATAGCTTTTGTTTTTCAGATATCAAAGCTATTTCCCAGGTCTTAAGCCTGACGAAGCCGCGCTCCAACACAATTGGACTGGATTGGTTTATTATTTATTTATTTTATTTACAAATACTGCGGTATCAGCGGGTCCAAGCAGCTGGGCAATTCGTACAATATTTTCTCCCGATTAACATCAATTATAAATAAGCTCTTGCGTTTAACATGTGAATGAGAACAAAACATGGGAAGAGAACAAAAGTGAGCAAGCACGCATTTCAGTTATGTAGAACGATTTTTACGTAATCTCACAGAAATGAACTTGCGCACGCTACCCCTCAGAATAATAACCTGATAAAATTACGGAAAAACCGTCCCAGAATGTCACGACGCAAAATACAGTAGCAGCGCCTGGTCAAAATTATCACTGGAAAAAATTAGAGAAGGGAGACCTTTTCACTGACTAACAGTACGAGGAAAAAAAGAATATTTGTACAAGTTAGTACGGGGATGGAAAGGCAGCAAATTGTGAGCGTGACGGTGCCTTGACACGCGTGGCTCGTCTTGTATTAGAGTAGCTACAGCAGTGTCTGCATCTGTCCGTCGCGTACGTGCAATTAAAAGGGATCTAAACGACATGCGCGTATGCATGTATTTCAGCACTTAGTATACATTTATCAATTTTTTTTTTGCAAGATCCGAAGTAGCGATAGTGGCGCCACACAAGCTTGGCGTAAGACACGAAACCATTTCAATGGCCATTGAGATTAGCCGTGTAGCACCGACACAACTCCTTTGAGTTCGATGGCGATTGAGAATTTCGAAGACCCTCGACTCGATGGCCATTGAAACAAGCTGACTGGCCGAGGATTGCACTTCCACAAAACGGCGTCGCCTCTCTCAATTTTGTGCCTAACCAGCGTAGTGTAGCCAGGCCGCTCCGTGAATACAGCGTCGTATTAGTTCAGGAGCAGACACAAGCGCGCTTTTTCCTCAACCAACAAACCGCCTGAGTTGCCCAGCAGCGGGTGGGAAGGCCTGCATGCCGCCGCGGCGCAGAGCGGAACCGCAGGGGGGACATGAGGTCGCACGGGTGGGGAGGAGTTCCCTTCCGCGCTTTTCCTCTCGGCGCGGTCGACCGGCTGGTATGGCAGCTCGGCCGAAGGGCTTCCGAGGGGCTTTTTGGGGCGATCGTTGCGTACGTCTGCGCGCATAGCATCCGAAAGCGAATGTGCTTCTGACGCTTTTGGCGGTTTAACGAAAGGTTTCAGGGTGCCACATGCACGCTCCCTATATCCTCCTTTGCAGACGTCAATAACAATGCCCGTCTTGGCGAGGAAGTCTCTACCAAGAATAATGGGAACCTATAGGCCGGGGAGGTGATCGAAGCGCTGGCGCCTCACTCGTTTCTCCCACCGCACCACAAGCCGCGTGGCACCGCTCGCGTGCGCTGTGCCGCTGTCTAATGGGAAAGAGGTTGCTCGCTCGCAGTCGGAGTCCGTTCCGATGGAGATGCTCGCATACCTCGTCGCGAAACAGGGATGCGCTCGCTCCGGTGTCTAGCAAAGCCATGAACTTACGTCGAGCAACCGTAAGCTCATTAAGCGGGACTGGCGTGTCGCTGGGTGGTTCCAAACGACAAGCCAGTGGGGCTAGGAGTTCGTGTGACCCACTGAGCACCGCTGTTGACGCCGCCGGCTGTGCAGCGTTGCACATCGGCGGCTCCGTTCGTTTCCCAAAAGCGCGTGCTCTCGGTTCACGGGGCGTCTGCATTCCCGGGCGCAGTGCCATCGTTGGTTGCACCGGTAGCAGAGGGTGTTCGGCCGTTGCCGGGCGGGGCAGTTGTCGCCTCGCGCCGGTTGACCGTTCCTCCCTGACGGGCGTACCGTCGTAGTGGCACTTTGCTCTAGCGTCCTCGGGTCGGCATGTCGGTCCCGATTCTGCGTACCTTGGCCAGGTGCCGCGTGTGTTGCCCGCATAGCACACGTGTACGGGTCGAGAGCTCTGTCAGACAATTCCCAACCGTTTCTCAGTTGCCCGTCACTGAATGCAACCGTTTCGGCACCCCGGGAACGAATGCGAAAAGTGTCTCCGTTCCAGGGGCATCGCGGCTCAAATGCCTGCGACGCTGGCGGTGGTGGCCGATACGCGCGGGAGGCGAGTATGTCCGCCTCTATGCGCTTGGCTGCCGATGCGAGTTCGTCCAAATCCCTGAACTGCACGCCTCGTAGGTAGGCTGCGAAGGTAGGGTGAGCTTGCCGCGTGACGAGCTCTACCTTCTCGCCGTTCGGAGCTGAGGGGTCCGCGATACGATAAAGTTCGTCCATCGCCCTCTGGATTCGTCTGGATGCTGAGTACGCAGCTCCAACTCGCGCCGCAGACGACGGTCGTAATCTGCGGGTAAGAACTTCTCGCGAACCCTCGCTCGGAACTCCTTCGTTGTGCGTGACCGGTGGCCAGTAAGGCGGAACCAGCGGGCAGCCTGATCAGTCAGTGAGACTGGCACGACACGCGCCAAAACCTCGCCATCGGTAAGCCCGTCGCCTGCTGGTAGGTCAGCATGCGATCCAGGTACTCGTTGGCACTGACAAGATCATGATAGCCGCCGTAGTTGAGAAGGTCCACCCGTAGCCTCGGTCTCGCCGCTGGAGCGGCTGTTTGCAGGTTATTCTGCACGATACCCGTGATGCTCTCTATGAGGCGCAAGGCGTTGCGCAACACAGCCTCTTGGGGGTTTGCCTGGCCAGGAAGTTCTGGCTGAGGGGCCGCGTGTTTATAGATTTTTCAAGGGCCTTTGACCTCATAAATCATCAGCTACTCATCAGGAACCTAGAAAGATATGGTTTTCGGGGTGTGGCTGCTTCGTTAATCCGGTCATATTTAAACAATAGGAAGCAAAATGTAGATATAGAGGGATTTTGTTCGGACTCGCTAGCAGTTTATTGTGGCGTGCCGCAAGGCAGTATTTTGGGGCCATTCCGCTTTAATCTCTACGTGAATGACATAGTAAGCGTAGCTCCAGCCACAAAATTTATCATTTACGCAGACGATACGAGTCTATTCTTTTCAGCAAATGATACCGATCAAGTAATTCGCCATGCCAATGAAAGCCTAGCTAAACTAGAGAAATGGACTGAAGAAAGACTTTTAAAAATAAACAAAGGCAGTTTTATTTCACGCCAGAAATAAACCTATATCAACTAGTCAAACTATCTTGCTCAAATCAACCCCAGTTGAAATGCTGCCTTGTATTAAAACATTAGGTGTTTAGATTTCACGAGACCTTATCTTGGGATGCAAATATTAACCTAGAACTGCGCAAGAAGTTGTGGGAAAAGGCTAAGCCACACCGTGACAAACGTGAGAAGGTTTCAATGGCATTTGATAAACTTTACATCAACAGCCGCATATTTGCATGGGATGACGAAAGAAATGACATAGTTCCATTAGAAAAAAACTACGATCTAAGCCGGCCGCCGTCGCAGAACACCCGACGCAGGGTGCAATCAAGGACTTAACAATACTAAACATAAATGCCCGAAGTATCCTCAACAAAACTGATCACCTTGAGTACTTACCACTAGAGCACGATCCCGATATAGTAGGCATCACCGAAACGTGGCTGACGGCAAACATTTCGAATGATGAAATCGCCCCTCCAGACTATTCAGTAATACGTAAAGATCGCCAGACACGTGGCGGAGGCGTAGCGCTACTAATAAAACAACACTTTTCCTTTGTCATCCTCCCAGATGTAGAAGAAGCCGAGGACATATTTTGTAAGCTAGAAGCCCATGGTGCTCATATTGTCATAGGTTGTGTTTATCGTAGCCCTTCTTCAGGGCACGAGAGCATAAAAATAATTCAAGAGTTCATGCAACGTCACATTCGCAGTCCCAATACTCGAGTTGTACTCATGGGTGATTTTAATCTACCTGAGATGGATTGGACAAATATGCACCTCTCATCCCCTGCAACTTATGCGATCGTCGATTTAATGTTGAACTTTAACCTTCGCCAAACTGTATCATGTGCAACACGGACGCAAGATACAACAAAAACAATACTTGATATTATATTTCTCAGCGATAATTTTCCCCTAGACCAGTCCCAGACTGACATCATCAAAGGGATGTCTGACCATGATATTCCCATATGCGTACTACCCCTGGGGATCACTATCACGCCTCGAACTGAATTAACAACGGTGCGTAATTTTGACAAAGCTGACGATGCTAGCATACTCACTTATCTCGAACATGATTTTCATTCCTTTTCCGCACTTTCATGCAATACAGATACAGATATTAATGCTCTCTGGCTTAAGTTTAAGAACACTGTAGGTCACTATATCTCATTTTGTACCGCTGTTAACAAAACGCCCTCGAACAAAAAATCCTTGGATTACACGTGAGGTTATTCATGCAAAACGACGAGTTAAACGGCTCAGGCAGAACATGAAATCCAAAGGAGTAACCGCACTTGAAACAAGTAAACTGGCGCATGCTACTTCAGACTTTAAGCAAAAAGCAAAAATGACCAAACAACGCTACTTTCAGGTTACACTTCCTAATTTCCTCACGAATAATCCGCGACGGTTCTGGAAACATTTTAGCACCAACAGAAATAATACTTCACACTTGCCAGTTGAAGAAAAGATTAAAAAGGCAAATGCTTATAATGATTACTTTCGTTCAGTTTTTACTGTAGATAACTGTGTTATACCCAGAGCAGAATTATGCAGTGGTTCGAAAATTGGTCCCCTTAGCATTACCGACGCTGGTGGTTTCAATCTTCTGCTCGGTCTGGACAGTAAAAAAGCAAGTGGCCCAGATGAAATTCCAAACGCCTTTTTAAAACGATATGCCGAACCCTGCAGCAGGTACCTAGGTCTAATCTACCGTAAATCCCTTATCACTTGCAGACTACCAGACGACTGGAAAATCGCCAAGGTATTGCCGATCCATAAATTAGGCAATACTTCTTTGGTTTCCAACTTCAGGCCGATATCACTCACTAGTACCGCATGTAAAATACTAGAACATATAATTTCAAAGCACCTAACAGAGTTTCTAGAGTGCAATAACTTATTGTCGCCTCATCAGCATGGATTTCGCCGCGGCTTATCAACAGTTACTCAATTAACAGAAGTTGTGCATGACCTAGCTTTAAGTATTGACAAAAACAGCCAAACTGATATCATATTACTCGACTTTGCTAAAGCCTTCGACTGCGTATGCCATTCCAAACTAATCGTAAAACTACGGGGTTACATCGGTGATGGGGAACTTTTGGCTTGGATTGAAGATTTCTTGTGGCAACGTTCCCAACTCGTTTTGTATAATAACATTCAATCGGAAACGGTACCAGTCACATCCGGAGTTCCTCAAGGGTCTGTCCTTGGGCCACTGCTGTTTCTTATATTTATTAATGACATTACCACCGACATTACCTGTAACATCAAACTCTTTGCAGACGATTGCATAATTTACAGAGAAATCAGAAGCCATCAAGGTCATGCCATATTTAACAGATCATTGCAAAAACTTTCGGACTGGTGTAGTGATTGGCAAATGTCAATTAACAAAGTTAAATCTGTAGCAATTGCAGTAACTAGAAAAAAGCAACCATCAAATTTCTTGTACAAAATCAATGGTACTCCACTGGCCTTCGTCAATGAACACAAATACTTAGGAGTTACATTAACTAACGATCTTAGATGGGGCAAACACATTGACAACATTACTTCAACTGCATTACGAAAACTATTCTTTCTTAAAAGGTGTGTCCGTCTTGCGCCAACACAAACTAAACTTTTAGCTTATAAAACGTTTGTTAGGCCTGTACTAGAATATGCTAACACTGTTTGGTTTCCTCAGTCTGTAACCAATATTTCGCGACTTGAAAGAATTCAACGTAAAGCAGTGAGGTTTATTCACAACAGATACAAAAAAAACGACTCACCAACACAACTAGCTGAAATCTCCAGGCTTGAAACGCTGTTAACAAGGGCAAAGCGCGCGCGACTAAAATTTCTTTATCAGCTCTTTAATAACAATTTTAAGATCGATTCATCAAAGTACATTTCACTGTCACTAAAACGTGCATTAAGAAACCAGCACGCGTATACGCTAACCGAATATCCTTATCACAGTGACACCTTCAAAAATTCTTTCTTCCCGCTAGTAACAAGAGAATGGAACCGTCTAGACGAATCCTTAACTAACGCCGATTCATTTTCAAATTTTTGTACCGAACTAGAAGCCGTGTTTTAAAACTCGAGGAGTGGTAGAAAGATTTTTTCTGCATTTTTGTCTATTTTAAGGAGTACACGACGTGTTGTGCCCATGTTGATGTTCATGTTTGTTGTGCCCATGTTAATGTTCATGTTTTCGAACGAGCATGTTTTTTTCTTCAGTTACTAGAGCAAATATGTCAACTTCTTTTGAGTTTTTTTTTCTGTGATATGAACTGTCTAATTTATAGCTGTCTTTCGCACAGCCGCTTTTAGAAATGTTATCCTCTGCTGTGATACGTGTTATGCCCACCTGCTAAGGTCTCAACTAGAGACTGGCACTATTTCAAATAAATAAATAAATAAATTGAATTTCTAGATTTATTTCATATTTCTTTACCAGGCTTCACTGTGTACTAGCAGCATTTGTGAAGTAGTATACACAGTGCAGCCTGGGAAAGATATATGAAAGAAATAAATCTAGAAATTAACCAAGTAAGATATTGCTAGAATAAAAATAGTTGAACCATAATGCACAGTCGTGGCTTCAATTGTAAAGCAGCAACAACCAGGATGTAGTTTAGCCACATTGCAAATGTAAATTGCATGCATTAATTTCACCAGTACCTGTGCATATGCATTAGACACTTATCTATGAAATTTTATTCTTGCATTGAGAATGTGTAAAGTGAAGCTTAATCCACTGAGAGAAATGCTGTGATCACAACCTTGAAATGTTTTTAGCAACACATTTAATCATTTTTATTTGTCCAGGCAGCTGAGACGGACAGGAACTTCAGCTGGGTCGCCTAGTGTCTCATGGATCTTCTACTGGCAGCTCCAGTTTCCTCGGCTGCATTCCCATCAACGATAATGGGCGAGTCGAGGAAAGTTTAGAGGTAATTTGTGATTTATATATCATTGCGTGTAATCTGTCGTTCAGATCACTTCAGAATTCTATTGCTGCTCATTTCTCAGTGTGGAACTTATACTCATTATAAAATGCTGGCCAACAATAGATAATAAAGAACAGACTCAATCAGTTGTGTAAACCACTCCCACAAACATGGGCACTGGCCTCCACGTCTACATTTTTGCCTTGTGCTGTTGTTCTTTGTCATGAAACGTGAACCAACTAGCCAAGCAACTCCCACTGCTGGTCCATAAACCCTTGTTTTTTTCTAGCAATTCTGCATATCGGTAGTTAGCTGGTTGTTTCCCCATATACTTAATGTTACCATGCCGGAGCAAAGACCGCTTTGTTGTACAGGGAGTTCAATGTGCATTGCTGGTTTAGGTTACGTCCTTTTTTTTCAGGTGGTAATCATATGTCAAAAGGCACACACTGCGGATGGATACGACTAAGTCTCTAGTAAGATGAAGTTATGGTACGCACCAGAATTTCAGTGCCTTTATTTGCGTGATATATTAATATTGCTAGTCTTGTGTGACAATTCAGCTTTCACACCTGTGCACATGCAACTTCACCTTCATCCTTCTCTCATAGATACTCATCTTCGTCCACTGATTCTATTAGCAACTGGGCTTGAATACAGTGGAGTAATACAGCAACCTGTGGATCATAAGCTGTTATTGCGAACTGCTGTTTCTCTACAGGGACACTGAAGGGAAGTAGCAAAGTAGATAATAAATTTCTATGAGATATCTTTAATGCCCATGTAATTCAATAAAACAAAGTGGTGGGCTAGTTGGTGATTCATACTTCGAATGAACGACAGCTTAAAAAAGGACAACCACAGAAGAGAAGCGTTCTTTGTGTCGTGTCCTCTTATGTGGTTGTCCTTTTTTGCGCTGTCTTCGTTCGAAGTATATAAGTAATATCTGTATTGTATTGCGTTTTTGTCTATAAGCTCTTTGTGCATGCTTTCCGTATTTATTGCCATTTCACATACAATACACTCAATTGCAGGTTCAGTTCTCTCTATTCTTTCTGTATCATTCCATTTTTCGTGCTGTTTTTAAGCCTTGAATGATGAACCAACTGAGCCAGCAATCCTTCCTTTGGAAACATTGGACAGACTTGGGGGGGGGGGGGGGGGTGGGGGGATGATAGATTAAGCTACTCCCACAACCATATGCATTAATGGCAATGGGGAGCGAAAATGGCACTTGCGTCTTCAAATCGCAGCGCTTTGTCGTGCCAGAGTTCGCACCTCACCTTCCATGTACTTCTTTCTGTTCAACTCAACCCCATCAGCTGGGTTTACCCTTGGTCAACCATGCCCCACATGCTTGCAAATGTTTACCATATTGCTTGTTATTGACTTTGATCAGCTTGATATACTGTCTTGTTCAGCTGTTCATTCATTTATTTATTTGTACATACTGCGAGCCATAACTTTGGCCGAAGCAGGAGGGCGCACAATTATAAAAGCCATAAAACCATTAGCCGCAACAGCCACAAGTCATTTAAAGGACAAAATCCAACATTCATCACAACACCAACACTAGGAGCCGTACAAAAATCCTCCAACTCATTCACAAAATATTTCGAGTCACATAAACCTAAAGGAAGGCGACTGCACTCCGCAACAGTATTCAGGAAAAAACAACTGAACCCATTGGTCCATGTGTATGTTGGGGCTAGGGAATGCTGATGTACATGTCTGGATCTTCATATATCTATTTAGTTATGTTCAGGAAAACAAAAATTTGAACCGCTGCCTTCTTTTCAGTTTGACCATCACAAGTTTGTGTTTTTGTAATATATTGTGGAAGCTGATGATTGCATTACATTAAGACACATTTAACCTCTTTTCTGAGATGACAACATGTTGTCTTGTATGTTTCATCATGTGCAGCTGCCAGTTGTTAATAAGGCACCAGACGGCTCAGAAGTGCTCCTGTCATGGGAGGACAGCCTGCCTGAAGGAAGCAGAAGAGACGACCTCTCACAACTTGCGGCCAGCTCCCCATTTTGCAGTGCCAGTGCTGCAGTACCTGTACAGCAAAGCACAGGCAACAGCAGCGGCGACACAAGCAGAGCCAGTGCTGGCGGAAGCAGCAGTGCCACAGCAGGGGCAAGCAGCAGTGCCGGTGCTGGCACAAGCGCCAAAAAAAGGGAACCCCAAAAGAGGCGCCGCAAGCGACAAGGATCTGCTATAGAGCAGCTAGTTGCCGTCCATAAAGGAGAAAGCGAGGCAGCAGCAAAGGCCGACCGCAAGGCACACAAAATGCGCAAGATAATGGTGCGCCTCCAAGGAAGCGAATGCCATAAATGCAAGCATGGTGCAACTGCTTGCAAAATTTCTCGACAAATAAAATATTGACTCGCTCAATAAAGAGTGATCAAAACAGCTGGAAGTTATTTGATATTATAGCATGTGATGAGATGAAAGATCTTTTACTGCTGAAAGTTTTGTATTGTGTTTTAAACAGTGAATTGTATTGTGCGGGCTGGCTATCGTGGTAGCTTGCAGTATTAGTTATTAACAGAGCCCATGCTTACACTGCAGGGGTACACAAGTGCAATTATCAAACAAGTTTTGCAAGTACATTGCTGCTGCTCTCGCAGTAACACTCCACCTGCTTCTCCACTCAGAACCAATGGCTGTTGCATGTTCACCTTTGCTACAAGGTTGATATTTTTCTTCCAACATAACTGGTTGTCTTGGGGGGGGGGGGGGGGGGGGGGCAAGTTATAGAACAGCGGGTATTTTGACAACAGCAAAATAGTAATGACATGAAATTGTTCACAGAAAGTGTACTTTGGTTTAACGAGTTGGGGTGGGAATGTAATGAAATTTATCACACTGTAGGTATTTCAAAGCTCTCACCATTGGGTCACATATGCTTCACATTTTTGTGTTTGCTTTGTGTGTGGATGATGTGTGCAAAATTATGAAGCTTCCACCTGCGACCGACATGATTTCGTTACCTTCATGAGCAAAAGGAAAAATTTCTCGCAAATATTGCTTAATCTTCGACTAGATATAAAATGTGCACTGTAATATGATTATAAGTACCAACAGCTTTTTTGGTCAGAGATATCCGCTTCCATTGGGCTAGCATCAGGTGCATGCAACAGCCTAGCGAAAAAATATGGTGGTACCCAGGGGGCCCTTATTGGAAAGGTCTACTAGTGAATGCATTTCATTCACTATATTGCTTTCAGCATAAAGTTAAATGGCGCAACGGAACAAACACAGGAAGACAGAGAGACAGAAAAAGTGCCACTGCTGTGTCTTCCTGTGTTTGTTCCTTTGTGCCATTCAACTATATGATGAACCAACTAACGCCTCAGCAAGCACTTCTGCTTTCAGAAGTAGGAGTGCTAGACTAAAAGCTTGTATTGCTTGGCAAGCTACCAACAAGTTGCTGATTGGCAATGTGGCAAGATGATGGCCAGTTATACACGAAAAAATAAGCAAATAGCAAGTGATAGAATAGCTGCCAATACGCAGACCATGTGACAAACAAAACAATGAAAAAGGCAGTACAATGGCAATGAAACCGCAACATAAACAGCAGTGCTCAACAAGAATCAATCATATAAAAATGGAAAGCTCATGCTGGCATTTTACTATCGTCTGTGAGCAAAACTGTTTGCAGAAAGAGATTTGTTTACAAGAAGTAATGAAATATTCATTATTAGTTCATTACAGATGGTTGCATGTAGGTGGTTTGTTTGTCATAAGGAGTACTAGTAGTTGGTACGAACCACTTCGTTTTGTAGTATAACAAGAACCAATAATTAATATTAGCTATATAATGCAAGACTATTTTCTGAAAGCCTGGCCACGACGGCGGCTTTTCAATGGAGGTGCAAAGCAAGACACTCGTGTACTGTGCAATGTCAGTGCATGTTAATGAACCCCATGTGGTCGAAAATTCTGCAGCCCTTCACCACGGCATCACTCATAGCCCAAGCCGCTTTGGAATGTTAAACTCCATAAACCAAACCTACTTTATGAAGAACATGTAGGTTACGAAAATTACACTAGTTGTAACCCTCATAACCTTCACCCCAGTAGGGAGTATGAATCATGTGCGTGCAATGGTAACCTTTTAAGGTGAGCCGAACCCCGTGTCTGCTCCTTCAATAATGTTTGTGTAGCTCTGTTCCCTCTTGGTAGAGGTGTCCTTCTTAGCTGCTCTTGAGTTTCCCACGGACTGGGTTCTAGCTCAAGGCAAGGTGCTTGGCCAGGGCGCCCCGATGGCCACACCTGACGTCTCTTCCCGGTTTCTTGTGCACACCGGCTGAGGCCGCCTTTCATCAGCGCTCTGCACCACACCAAACTAGCTTGAATCACAGCGGTCACTGAGCTGCTCACAGATGTTGTAGAGCACACAAGCAGCACGGATCACATAACTGACGTTGTGGATGTCACACTCAAGGCTTTCAGCACCATTCTAAAGCGTGCCTTGGCACATCCAAAAGCATTTTCGACAGCACGTCTGGCACTCGGCAGCCAGTAGTTAAAGGTCTGTGAGGGGGACCCAGAGGCACCTGGAAGGGGTACAGCTTCATCAGGTGCGTCTGCAAGGGGAAAGCTTGAACACCAAGAAGAATTGTGCCAACTCCCACACCTTCAATGAGCTATGTTTCTTGTCGGAACAGCTCACTAGCCAGAGTAGCTGGCAGTCGAGGCTTCTGAAACAGTGCCGGGTCATTGTTCCTACCAGGCTCCCAACATTCGTGCATAGGAACCTGTATGTGTGGTCGACCACCGCAAATACAGCGACACTGTACCACCATTTATGATTGTATTATTCAGCAGCTTCTTGCTTTGGGGGCACACCTCGATATGACAGCGATCCACTGCACCGACACCTTGAGAGAAACCGCAGACTGCTGTGAATTTGCACATGTGCTCGTAAAGCTCAGCTGGTGTTAGGAAGTGCTAAGATCGTGCTTCCAACTACTCCACTACTACGGCGCAAAATTCGTGAAATAATAAATTAACGCAGTAACTTCTGTGAATTTACACATGTGCTCGTGAAGCTCAGATGGTGTTTGGAAATGCGCGGCCGCTATAGCCAGCATGCACACGAATCCGGCAAGCGTTGCATAATTCCTGCAGGCCTCCGACTGTCTCGAGAACTCCCAATTTAAGCTCCACTGCTCTGACACGACCGAAACTTTCGCTCTGCGCGGCCGCTACAGCCGGCATGCACACGAATCCGGCAGGCGTTGCATAATTCCTGCACGCTTCCGACGGTCTCGGGAACTCCCAATTTAAGCTCCACTGCTCTGGTGCGACCGAAACTTTCGCTCTGCGCGGCCGCTATAGCCGGCATGCACACGAATCCGGCAGGCGTTGCATAATTCCTGCAGGCTTCCGACGGTCTCGAGAACTCAAAATTTAAGCTCCACTGCTCTGACGCGACCGAAACTTTCGCTCTGCGCGGCCGCTATAGCCAGTATGCACACGGATCCGGCAGGCGTTGCATAATTCCTGCACGCTTCCGACAGTCTCGGGAACTCGCAATTTAAGCTCCACTGCTCTGACACGACCGAAACTTTCGCTCTGCGCGGCCGCTATAGCCAGCATGCACACGAATCCGGCAGACGTTGCATAATTCCTGCAGGCTTCCGACGGTCAAGAGAACTCCCAATTTAAGCTCCACTGCTCTGACACGACCGAAACTTTCGCTCTGCGCGGCCGCTATAGCCAGCATGCACACGAATCCGGCAGGTGTTGCATAATTCCTGCACGCTTCCGACAGTCTCGGGAACTCCCCATTTAAGCCTGAGCCGGTGAGCCGCTAGGCGGTGTACGCATACTGGTGTGGCTTACTTCAAAAAAACTGATATTTGAGCTAGTTGGTGCACACTTCTGGGAATAACAGCGCTGAGACGAGGGACAAAGAAAGAAGACAACAGGACCGGCGCTCAGAAGCTCAATTCCCAGAACCTCAATTACTACAGCATTTTAACCACTTTTTAAAATGCAGGAAATTTTGTATGTGCTAGCTTCTTTCGTGGATGGTTATGAAAGATTGCATACATTAGACGAATCGGTGATCTTATAATGTTTTTGTCCGTGCATACCCACTGCGCTCTAACGAGCCTGCAAGGCACTGAGAGTAAAGTGATTGTGTTTTACTCGCCTCTGATGTGAGATTGCATAATTGAGGCCGGCAAGAAATTGCCACTGTGGCATGAGAGAGAATTCGGGCGGGGCGGGCAGCAGCGCCTCTGCCTAGGCAGCTCTTGGTGGCTCCGAGAGGAGCCGGTAAAAAAAATAGCGACAGCGGGTGCTGTCGCTGATTTCGGCGTTGCAGAGTCGACTTCAATGGGGAGTGCAGATCGGCGACAGCGGCTGCGTGGCGATTGTTTAGAGCGGGTAGCGCCGTGCAATCGCCTCCATCAGCCGCAGAAACGGGTCCTGGCACTTGGTGCGACCGTTGATGGATTGCCACCACTGCCAGGATAGGTGCGACTGCAGCAGGGCCCGGGAGGTCTTCTGCCCGTTCCGCACAAGCTTACGCTTCACCTTCTGCCACGCACTCTCGATCCTCTGAGTGCTGGCCTCTGTGAGCGGGTCGACGAAATTGGTGGTGTGGTTGACTGTGTGCCAGTCTAAGTTTAAGGGAGCTCCGTTCCCGTCTTGCAGGCTGGGGTGCAGTTGTAGGCAGCCCATTCGTCGCTGTAGACAGTGGTGCCTGGCATGATGTTGGCGGCGATGATTGGGCCCAACGTTGCGGCGTCCCTTTTCTCCACTTGGAAAAGTCTTAGCTCTCCAGTCTGTGACCACACCATCCCGAACACCCACGGCCCTTGTCGGCCACACCACCGTAATTGTTGCGGTGCCTCGGGGGTACTGCATCGCCGGTCAGGAGCCGACCTCTGTTCGCATTTCGCTTCCCCCGCAAAAGTGCCTCGTCTATCTGCACCTCCTGGCCGACTCCTCCCATGGGGGGCCGCGCTTGGAGCTCTTGCTCGAGAACTTCTCGGATGTAGTTTGCCAGTCGCTCCTGGCGTCGTTCCTCAGCTTGAAATCCTTCAACACGAGCTCCCGTGTCTGGGTAGAAGTGAGGCCCTTCGCCATACAATATGTTATCCATATTATTTCCCTCGTTGCCAACTTGACATTGGGGCGTCCGAGGCGGTCTTTGCATGCAAAAAAAGAGCCGTCGCCTTGCGCGCCTTGCAAAACGGCGGTGCCGTTCAGCTGGGATAGCTGCCTTCTACACTTGTTGCAGCGGAAGCTGGGTCGCTTCCCTTTCGCAGATTTCCTATTAAAAGTCACCACTTCGCCTTCGCAGCTAGGACTCTTGGGGTTAAAACCAAGGTCCTTGCAGACACCCCAAAACTCCGATGTCGCAGGCCGGCCTCGCTAGTTGTTCGATGGTCGAGCAAGGGTCGACTCCGGCGTCAGCTTCAGTTCCCGGAGGAACGCTTGCTCCGACTCGAAGCTTCTGATGGCCAGATGGACCTCGCCAACCGATGGGTCGATTATTGCACTCGCCATATAGCTCTGATGCTAGTGCCAAAAGGAGCGGTGCAGGATGACACGAATGAACGCTGAAAACTCGCAGACTGAGCTATATATACATATATGTTATGGTTGGCACCTGGCCCCACATGCAGAAAGGAATTCCTGCTGCCTTCTTCTCCTGCACCTGACACCACCTGCTGAAAGGAATTTCACCCAGCCTTTTCTCACCATTCTCTCACACACGTGTGTTTGTGTGTGTGTGTGTGTGTGTCACTTGACTGAGGGCCGAAGAATCCCGGCTCTGTTAAGCGCATCAAGAAGGCATGCGATTCGCACACAACGAGCACGTGGCGCCGCTTGGTCATGGGCAGCATTCCCACGGCAGTATCCCCGTGCTGCCCAAGCTGTGCGTCTGGGCAAATATGCCAACCACCTCACATTCCGCGTGGGCCTTCTTTTGCTTTCGCTGGTATTCTCGACTTCGCCGAAGCGTCGCGGGCCTCTGTATTCCGTCCTGCGAATAGCCAGCGGATTAGTGGTCCCGCCAATTAGCTTAAGAATTTGTCATCCTTCAAGGGGCGACGGGCAGGTGCGGCGGGGAAGGGAAAGGGAAAGTACCAAGTGATAAGGGCGAGAACTCCTGCGGGGAGAGGGTTTTCAGAATGTTTCTTTATGTGTTTCTTTTTCTTCTTCGCCAAGCCCCGGGCTCAGAGTTGGGCCCAACCTTTAGGGGCTCTGGCTACCTCCATTGGTTAATCGAAGCTTAGGGCGGGCCCCGATATATGACCGCCCTAAGAGACAGGACTTGACTATAGTGTTTTCATCGCGAAAAGTGCTGAGCACAATCATAAGAAACGGAAAGGGAAGCGCACAACGCTAAGATTTTTTTTGGATGCCCCTGAAAAAGCCGGCATTTGCCCGCAAGCGCAGCCGCCCGTATGCTTCTAGAAACCTGGAGCAGTACCACTACGAAACAGAGGAAATAAGATTGGCAGCACATGTGACACTCGTTAAAAACGAGTCTGGAAAATTGCTGACCACAGGCTGTGCTGTACAAGATGCTGGTGGTAAATGTGATGCATTCAGAGCCGAAAGTTTAGCACCAAAACAGCAACAGACAGGCTCACAGGTCCGAAACAATATTGGACTGATAGAAGAATATTTCTTCATTTCGTGTGCGGATACCGTTCTTAGGCTTTTGCCGTTGTTAGGCTTTTACAAACATGTATAACGTTTTTCGCAAAGCTAAAATGGTGGAAAGCAAAAGTAGTGTGCGATAAGACTTTCAGTGCTGCAGAACCTGAGAGGTTTTCGGAGAAAGCCGACACAGAGTGATACAGCTTGATACAGTTACAGTTACAGAGTAATACAGGTGCTGTTTCCAATGAATTTTTTTTTTGCTTTTTCTGCACTTTCTTCTTTTCTTTTTGCGTGCTCAACATATCACACGACATATTACCGAAAATGAGAAAATTGACACTCCGGAATTAGTTGAAAACGCGCTGTTTTGTCCGGTCGTTTGTCAACCCTTGAGAACATAAAAGCGGGCGTTCAGAGAAAGTATCCGTTCACTACATAGGCTCGAACACTGCCAACATCCAGCCAGGTACCACTTTTTAGAGCGACGAATGGGCAGCCTACAACTGCATCCCCAGCCTGCAAGACGGGAACGGAGCTCCCACACCACCAATTTCGT
The DNA here is from genome assembly GCF_052857255.1 of Amblyomma americanum. Lineage (NCBI taxonomy): Eukaryota > Metazoa > Arthropoda > Arachnida > Ixodida > Ixodidae > Amblyomma > Amblyomma americanum. Next base: position 178,290,397 of record NC_135503.1, read on the forward strand.
CGACCCGCTCACAGAGGCCAACACTCAGAGGATCGAGAGTGCGTGGCAGAAGGTGAAGCGTAAGCTTGTGCGGAACGGGCAGAAGATCTCCTGGGCCCTGCTGCAGTCGCACCTATCCTGGCAGTGGTGGCAATCCATCAACGGTCGCACCAAGTGCCAGGACCCGTTTCTGCGGCTGATGGAGGCGATTGCACGGCGCTACCCGCTCTAAACAATCGCCACGCAGCCGCTGTCGCCGATCTGCACTCCCCATTGAAGTAGACTCTGCAACGCCGACTTCAGCGACAGCACCGGCTGTCGCTATTTTTTTTTTACCGGCTCCTCTCGGAGCCACCAAGAGCTGCCTAGGCAGAGGCGCTGCTGCCCGCTCCGCCCGAATTCTCTCTCATGCCACAGTGGCAATTTCTTGCCGGTCTCAATTATGTGAATCTCACATCAGAGGCGAATAAAACACAATCATTTTACTCTCAGTGCCTTGCAGGCTCGTTAGAGCGCAGTCGGTATGCACGGACAAAAACATAAGATCACCGATTCGTCTAAAGTATGCAATCTTTCATAACCATCCACGAAAGAAGCTAGCACATACAAAATTTCCTGCATTTTAAAAAGTCGTTAAAATGCTGTAGTAATTCAGGTTCTGGGAATTGAGCTTCTGAGCGCCGGTCCTGTTGTCTTCTTTCTTTGTCCCTCGTCTCAGCGCTGTTATTCCCAGTAGTGTGCACCAACTAGCTAAAATATCAGTTTTTTTGAAGTAAGCCACACCAGTGTGCGTACACCGCCTAGCGGCTCACTGGCTCAGGCTTAAATTGGGAGTTCTCGAGACCGTCGGAGGCGTGCAGGAATTATGCAACTCCTGCCGGATTCGTGTGCATGCCGGCTATTGCGGCCGCGGCGAGCGAAAGTTTCGGTCGCGTCAGAGCAGTGGAGCCTAAATTGGGAGTTCACGAGACCGTCGGAAGCCTGCAGGAATTATGCAACGCCTGCCGGATTCATGTGCATGCCGGCTATAGCGGGCGCGCAGAGCGAAAGTTTCGGTCGTGTCAGAGCAGTGGAGCTTAAATTGGGAGTTCTCGAGACGGTCGGAAGCCTGCAGGAATTATGCAACGCCTGCCGGATTCGTGTGCATGCCGGCTATAGCGGCCGGGCAGAGCGAAAGTTTCGGTCGTGTCAGAGCAGTGGAGCTTAAATTGGGAGTTCCCGAGACTGTCGGAAGCGAGCAGGAATTATGCAACGCCTGCCGGATTCGTGTGCATGCCGGCTATAGCGGCCGCGCAGAGCGAAAGTTTCGGTCGCGCCAGAGCAGTCGAGCTTAAATTGAGAGTTCCCGAGACCGTCGGAAGCGTGCAGGAATTATGCAACGCCTGCCGGATTCGTGTGCATGCCGGCTATAGCGGCCGCGCAGAGCAAAAGTTTCGGTCGCGCCAGAGCAGTGCAGCTTAAATTGGGAGTTCCCGAGACCGTCGGAAGCGTGCAGGAATTATGCAACGCCTGCCCAGAAACCGTCGGAAGCGGGCCGGCTATAGCGACCGCACCCTTCGCGAAGGGTGTTAGAATTATCCACGGCATCTGAAAGCCCAGCGGCGAACACGCTACAGCGCGCGCCTTACGTAGCGTGAAATACGGTATCTGAAAGGGGATGGAGTGGGTGTGTGGGGGGGGGGGGGGGGCGTGTGTATGAGGAGGAGGATGGAGAGAAAGTGGCAACACTGTGTCCGTCGAACTCGTCTGTAGACGTCTAGCGTGCAGTCTGGCAACATTGGTACTGCAGCCTGGCCGCCATTTAAGTTACGCCAGCCGGATCGCTGCCCGCGCAGGCGTTGTAGCGCTGCCTGATGCGCCACGAACGTAGCCCAAAATTGAGCGTCGCCCTCGTTCACGACAGGCCTGCTAAGGGCCAACATAGCCTTGACACACAAGACGTCCGAAGGACCTTAACTACACAAGCACAGCACGCACTGTGAAAGAAAAGCCACGAAAATAAACAACGGTAGCAGTGATGCGTCGCAGCGAGCAGACACGGGGAGAAGATGCTAAAGTAGCCAAAGTAGAACGCGCAGTCGGCTACGAAGTCTACTGTAATCATTGTTTAGAACTTGTTTTTATATTTCGGCTAACGACAGCCACAAGCACAAAGAAAAAAGTTTTTAAGCAGGCCTTAACACAAGAAACATTTTTACTCTTAGGTGTTCTTTTCAACGTACCCTTGTTTAATATTGTCAGGGTGGAACCAGCGGAACACAGACGCAGGACAAGAAAAGGAGGTACACACACCACACCGCTGGACTTGCAACTGATTTATTTCGAAGAAAACCACCACATTTAAAGGATTCCCTGCGCAAGCGCACACTCTGGATGAAGGGAACAACTGTATTAAGATAAAAGAAAGTTATATTCTTTATCCGTGATAAAAACCGAGGGATCGCTGACACACTTTTCCTTGTTTTTCCTGATTAGAAACGCTTCAAGAATTTCACGCTCTCGTCTTGTTCTCCCCCGACCGATAATGCTCGTGCGGTGAAGCAAAGGAGAACATCCCTCGCATACCTTAACATGCAAGGCTAAATTGCTGCCAGTGCCTGAATTGAACGTTGTTCGGTGCTGCCTCAGACGTTCATTGATGCACCCTCCGGTTTGCCCGATGTAGGTTTTCCCACAGGACAATGGGATGCAATATACCACCCCTACTTCACACGAAGTGAACCTCGTCTGGTGCTTTGTTTTACAGGTCCCCTTTTTCTGCGGACCACCAGACATACGGGCGCACAAACCAGATAGTTTCCGGGGGGCAGAAAAAACCGCAGTGACACCGAATTTTTGTGCCACTTTTTTTATACCATGCGATGTCTTGTGGCAGTAAGGAAGCACTTCAATCTTCTTCCTGTTCTCTTGCGATGGACTAGCAGACTTAGCCGACAGTTTCTTCATCTTATTCCCCAGTGATTCAGCCACTGCAAGCAAAACCGACGAGGGAAACCCAGAATCTGACAACCGCGCGACCTGCTCGGCCAGACTTTGCTGCATGACATGTGGGCAACTTTTCTTGAGAGCGTTCGAAAAACACAAATTTGCGATGCTGCGCTTCACCAGCTTCGAATGCGCCGATTCATATGGCAAAAGCGACTTTTTTGTTCTGGGCGAATATTTCCAACACACGTGCCCATCGGGTAAAAAAGTCAATTCTAAATCAAGGAACCTAATGGTCTTGTCAGATGGAATCTCTTTGGTAAAAGCCAAGTTGTTAGAGCATGCGCTAAAAACATTTAAAAGCTGGTCTGCCACAAGAGTGAGCTTGTCAGTTCCGTTTAATTTTAAAATGACTAGAAAATCGTCCACATATCTGAAAACCCTAATAACACGTGTGTCTTGAATGGAATCCTGTAGAATCGACTCAATTTTTGCTAAAAAAATTTCGCACAGAAATGGCGCTACACACGAGCCAATGCAGATACCTCGGTTTTGCACCACGTACTTGCTGTCATATTGAACAATTGTCGAATTTAAATACACCTTCAACAGCTCAAGGAAAGATTCCAGAGATATGCCACACTTGTTCTTGAAGGAAATTGTCCCCGTTTTTTTAATTAATTCGCGTACAGCACAAAAGAGTTCATCATGCGGAACAGAGTAAAACAAGTCCTCAATGTCCAAAGAGAAGGCTGCATTGGCACCGGGAAAACCGGAACAAAGGCACTCCACCAGGTTCAGTGAGCTCTTCACCCTAAAGGGATCCGTCGGCATCAGACCATCGAAGGAAACCTTGAGGTAGTTGGAGACCACTTTTTGCCAAGAGCCTTCTTCTGTAATGATGGCCCTGAACGGATAACCAGGCTTATGAGTTTTAGCGCTGAAGAACACCCGCAGGACGTCTTGATCACTCTTCCGAACTTCTTCTTCAAGGCGACGCAAATTCAGCCGATTTAATAGCCCCAATGCCAGAGCCTTAGCCTTCCGTGGTTTTAAGTCTGAATTCCTGAAGTTCTTCTCGATAGCCTCGGTGGCTTTTGTCTTAAAAAGTGAAGAAGGCAAAACCACGAACCCACCTTCCTTATCTGCTTGCAGAAGGCTGAGGCCCTCCTGCTGGAAATGGTTGACCAAGGGGCGAAGATCCTTGCTTCTTTTATGTCGGCTGGGCCAAGTCCGTGCAAGACAGCCGACTCCCTCCGAGACGCAGTAACTCTTCTCCTCAGGTGGTGCCTTACCAGCAATACTGTGCACAGCTGCCAGAAGTTCATGCTTTCGAACCTGCGGCTCCAGGGCGTACTTAGGGCCAAGCTTCAGTAGGTTGTCGAACTCCGATGGAAGGGAGGCTCCTTCTAGGTACGTCACAGCTGTCCTTGTTTCAGGCTCTCTCTTTTTCTTCGGCAAATGTCGTCGAACGTCGTTCCAGTAGGTTTCCGTAAGTATGGATGCTAGGCGAAATTGTTCACGAAGCCTGCTAGAAGCCGCCCAGGGATTCCCGATCTGAAGGCAGGCATGCCGCAGCCAATCCCGCAGGTGTCTGACCTGCCGATATAGCTCCGACTTGAGTATTCTACAGACACGCTTCCAGTGGCCTGAAGACGGTGGCAGAGCGCCGAAAAGCTGGCAAACTTCCACTGGCGGAAATCCGCTTTTTAGACAATGCGACAGAATTCTTGCCTTACATGTAGTCAGAGCTATGGCGCTGACGCAGGAAGATAAAACATCCGAAGATGCTTGAACACGAAGAAAAGGGCCCAGAGTAGAAGAATAATAGTTCAGGAGCGTAAATTGCTGGGCTAGTTGGTTCATAATGTTGTCAGGGTGGAACCAGCGGAACACAGACGCAGGACAAGAAAAGGAGGTACACACACCACACCGCTGGACTTGCAACTGATTTATTTCGAAGAAAACCACCACATTTAAAGGATTCCCTGCGCAAGCGCACACTCTGGATGAAGGGAACAACTGTATTAAGATAAAAGAAAGTTATATTCTTTATCCGTGATAAAAACCGAGGGATCGCTGACACACTTTTCCTTGTTTTTCCTGATTAGAAACGCTTCAAGAATTTCACGCTCTCGTCTTGTTCTCCCCCGACCGATAATGCTCGTGCGGTGAAGCAAAGGAGAACATCCCTCGCATACCTTAACATGCAAGGCTAAATTGCTGCCAGTGCCTGAATTGAACGTTGTTCGGTGCTGCCTCAGACGTTCATTGATGCACCCTCCGGTTTGCCCGATGTAGGTTTTCCCACAGGACAATGGGATGCAATATACCACCCCTACTTCACACGAAGTGAACCTCGTCTGGTGCTTGGATTTACAGGTCCCCTTTTTCTGCGGACCACCAGACATACGGGCGCACAAACCAGATAGTTTCCGGGGGGCAGAAAAAACCGCAGTGACACCGAATTTTTGTGCCACTTTTTTTATACCATGCGATGTCTTGTGGCAGTAAGGAAGCACTTCAATCTTCTTCCTGTTCTCTTGCGATGGACTAGCAGACTTAGCCGACAGTTTCTTCATCTTATTCCCCAGTGATTCAGCCACTGCAAGCAAAACCGACGAGGGAAACCCAGAATCTGACAACCGCGCGACCTGCTCGGCCATACTTTGCTGCATGACATGTGGGCAACTTTTCTTGAGAGCGTTCGAAAAACACAAATTTGCGATGCTGCGCTTCACCAGCTTCGAATGCGCCGATTCATATGGCAAAAGCGACTTTTTTGTTCTGGGCGAATATTTCCAACACACGTGCCCATCGGGTAAAAAAGTCAATTCTAAATCAAGGAACCTAATGGTCTTGTCAGATGGAATCTCTTTGGTAAAAGCCAAGTTGTTAGAGCATGCGCTAAAAACATTTAAAAGCTGGTCTGCCACAACAGTGAGCTTGTCAGTTCCGTTTAATTTTAAAATGACTAGAAAATCGTCCACATATCTGAAAACCCTAATAACACGTGTGTCTTGAATGGAATCCTGTAGAATCGAGTCAATTTTTGCTAAAAGCGCAGCATCGCAAATTTGTGTTTTTCGAACGCTCTCAAGAAAAGTTGCCCACATGTCATGCAGCAAAGTCTGGCCGAGCAGGTCGCGCGGTTGTCAGATTCTGGGTTTCCCTCGTCGGTTTTGCTTGCAGTGGCTGAATCTCTGGGGAATAAGATGAAGAAACTGTCGGCTAAGTCTGCTAGTCCATCGCAAGAGAACAGGAAGAAGATTGAAGTGCTTCCTTACTGCCACAAGACATCGCATGGTCTAAAAAAAGTGGCACAAAAATTCGGTGTCACTGCGGTTTTTTCTGCCCCCCGGAAACTATCTGGTTTGTGCGCCCGTATGTCTGGTGGTCCGCAGAAAAAGGGGACCTGTAAATCCAAGCACCAGACGAGGTTCACTTCGTGTGAAGTAGGGGTGGTATATTGCATCCCATTGTCCTGTGGGAAAACCTACATCGGGCAAACCGGAGGGTGCATCAATGAACGTCTGAGGCAGCACCGAACAACGTTCAATTCAGGCACTGGCAGCAATTTAGCCTTGCATGTTAAGGTATGCGAGGCATGTTCTCCTTTGCTTCACCGCACGAGCATTATCGGTCGGGGGAGAACAAGACGAGAGCGTGAAATTCTTGAAGCGTTTCTAATCAGGAAAAACAAGGAAAAGTGTGTCAGCGATCCCTCGGTTTTTATCACGGATAAAGAATATAACTTTCTTTTATCTTAATACAGTTGTTCCCTTCATCCAGAGTGTGCGCTTGCGCAGGGAATCCTTTAAATGTGGTGGTTTTCTTCGAAATAAATCAGTTGCAAGTCCAGCGGTGTGGTGTGTGTACCTCCTTTTCTTGTCCTGCGTCTGTGTTCCGCTGGTTCCACCCTGACAACATTATGAACCAACTAGCCCCGCAATTTACGCTCCTTGTTTAATAATACGCCTCAGTGGGCGACGTTTTAACTTCAATGAGGCGAGTATCAAATGATCTGTTTCGTCGCACTAACCGAGATGGCTAAACTGTGTGTAAGCGCGGCTAACTGCAGTTAACTCTAACCGCGGTTAAACGCCTTAACTGCAGTTAAGCTTAACCACGGTTAAGGCTGCCCGTGTAAAGAGGGTATAAGTCGCAACCACGGCGGGTTCGGGCCAGAGGGGACAAACACGAGTATTCCACTCGGATGAGCGTTTATTGCTCCCGAGCAATACAAGCAGCAGCAAGAAACAAAGCAACCGCCGCAACGAGGGAGTGTTCCGCTCGCGTACGGGGGTGAAATGCACAAAAAGGGTGGAACGCACACAAAATAGTGGGGGAGGAAGGTTCCGCTCACCCCGCGTGGCTCCTCGCTCACGGCCCGCGGCAGTCAGTTCACACACGGTGGCCGGGCGATAACGGCAGCGGTCTCCGTGGCAGATCTGCGCCCGCGCGTGTGCACAGCTCCCGCAAGAAGACGAGCGGCCCCCCGGAATACCGCGCGACCCACAGCCATGTATTCCCTTCGGGAGAGTTTGGCGGCTTTTTGATCTCGCCGCCAGTCTGGCAACTGCTGCACTCGTGTCTGGCAACCCACACTTCCGCCCCGCCAACGCCATTTTGTGCCGAGGCTCCCGGTGTGCTGTGCATGCGACGGTGCTGTCAGCAGTTGTGCTTTTCTTGTGACCGACCTGCGGCATCTTTGCTGTTATTCGTGCGCTTATCTACCATGTAACACTTCGCGGACGAGCACGGAGATCGCAATGGGAGCCTGCAGCGCGGTGGGCTGCTCGAACTTGCAGAAGAAAAGGTTATAACTTTGCGGTTTCCCCGGAGCCGTATATTCCCTTCGGGAGAGTTCGGCGGAGGCGCGGGGCCAACAGCCACCCAAAGTTAACAGCGGCGCTGTCCGCCATTTTGTGCCGAGGCTTCCGAAGCTCCCCTTGGCGGGAGTGGTAGCGCTGCGCCTCTGGCAAACTTTTACAGAAGAAAATAACCGCAAATAACGTGCGTATTTAAACATCCACAGAAAGGTAGTCTTACAGAAGCCAAGTTTAACATGCTTCAAAGGCAGGATTGCATGGGGGAGTGCCAATTCACTCAGTGTGGCGGTTCTGGTTCCCGTTAGATCTGCAGTTGCGCCCTGCACTTTGGTGTGTGCTAGCTTTCTGTACTGCCAGAATTTATTTTATTTTAACCGCATAAACAAAATAAAAATTTTTAGGCGCTTAGGTATCGTACGTGCGGAATTTCGTTATGTCGGATGATTATTAAAATCTGGTGTTAAATTGTATTGATAGAACTATTCATTCGTTCAGCTTAACTGTCCTCTCATTTCTCGCCTGACAGCGTCGCGAAATACGGCAGGGAGTTTTTTTGTGCTTATTAAGCTTTCATTGCTGGCCAGTGTAAAAGTGAAGTGGCGTTTCTTAGTGACAAAAGTATAATATGATTTACCTGGGTGAGCTTCAGCCCCCCACCCCCCAATTTTTTGCTAGTGTGCATTGAGACAATGATTGGGCGTTTATCACTCGATTGGTCTTCGTGAACAAACCTGCGAGGTATGCACTTGGTTCATTATTTAAACAGGCTCAGTGAAGGGCCCTGGCAAGAGGTCGTCAAAAAAGCACAAATGACAAAAAAATTGACTGACCTATAGCATCAGTGCCAGTAAAGAATCGCGATTTTGGCTGGTATCATTGAAAGCCAGATGGTTATACTTGTTTACGGCCCTGGTAAAAAAATAATAATTTGCAATTTGTTCTCAACAGGTATAGATAGAATCTGTTGTTCTACCATTTGGTCATTTTTGTCAAATTTATGGCTAATGCGTGTCGTAGAATGACAGTTTGTCTAATCATCTATTTAGACCCCTTGAAGGCCGTTCAACAATTGGCCGAAAGGAGGAAGGAGGGGCCAACTGCAAGGCGTAAAAAAATGGCTATTCGATGGCTGTCTCAGAATCAACTGTGCTTGAGTAAAGTACAGCACTTGTGCCGAGATTGTTTCATTCAATGCCAGGATGCATTCTGGACTCTGGACAGGCTTATAGTTATAAATTTTAGCTTTTAAGCAAGTTGAGACGAGCTTGGAGACACTTGTTTTCATTTAAATACCTTTAGGTACACAAGTGTCCAAAGCATCACCTCCTATCGAAAGTGTATAAGTGCTGAACTAGTGTATACTGCAGTAATGAAACAATGTCACATATAAATATTTTATTGCTACATAGGCTTATGCGTCATCTGAAGGTGTAAGAGCTATTTAAAGAAATTGCGAAAACAAAACACCATGACACATAATTACAGTGAAATTCAAAAGAAGGTCCTACAATAAAAACATCATCATTTATTGTCCCTTAAGGGCCTTGGGTTGGGCATTACATAAGGAGGGGGTAATGAGTAAAGTATGCACGTGGTCATCTAATTATTCAGCGAAATAAAAAGCAGAGAGGCAAAGTAACTTTATACATTTCAATGGACCATAGCTAATGAAAGGACAATACAGATAACGACAAATAGAACACCCATGCGATTAATTTTCGCATATGTTTAAAAGACATTCAATACAAAATGTTTTATGCACAATTCTTACAAAGAAAGAAACTTGCTAAAAACTACAATCCGGGATATAACACAGATATCACAAACATGACCACCACACAAAGCGAGGAAGTTGATGTATATCCCCTCTGACTTTACCTGAAACCGCAAGCTCGATATTTCTTCCTTACGAGTTTTCTCTGTGATCTGAATTACTATAGATGCCTTGCCAAATTCGTGTTTAAAAAACAATTACTCATAATAGCGGGGTAATGAACAAGAAAGTTAAAAATTTTGGCTATCACAGCTATGGCCTAGTGGTTTGAGCATCCGGCCCGCATGCAGGAGGTGCAGGGTTCTGTGATGACCCCCATAATGCGCAGGTCCACACGGGACGGAGAGGCAAAGAGACACCGTATGGCTCAGTTTAAACAAACAGGTATATTCAATAATTACACATGATTAAGATTACACATCAGAGGCTGGGGCGTCCGAGCTTACGTGCCGACGACTTCATGGGGGCGATGGAGTGGCTCCGGAGTTGGGCTCGAGCGGTTGCTGGCAGAAGCTGCACGCTGACGGGCTTCGGCGCTGAAGGCCCTCTTGGCAAACGATGTCGTCCTGAGCGTGCTTGCAGTAGAATTTCAATAGTCGTCCGTTTCTTCGAGGATGGTTCACAAACCCTTCCTCTAGTGTCGTTTGGCTTGGAAGATGAACAGGAGGCGAGCTTGTAGATGATGACAGCAGAGCATAATTTTACAACATACATATACAGAGAGTTAAACTGGAAAAAGCAGAACTGAATTTACAAAAGAACAAACTTTGCACTACTTTACTCATCGACCGGGCAGGTTAGTGCCTAAGTAGCATCACATTACATGCTAAGCATGGAGCCCCAGCTCAGACTGGACTGCATCCGTTTACATGTGCTTTTAAGCACTTGATTAACAAAGGACTAAGGGCGGTCATTTCCAGTGGCCCGCCCAAAGCATCAATTCTCCAATCCAAAATAACATGCGAGATGGGGACCACCCCTTGGGTTGGGCTTAGCCTCGAACCCAGAGTCTGTTAACAATACAAACTAAATAAACAACAAAAACGCCACCACTCTCTCTCAAGTGAGAGTATACACAGGCTCTCTCTTCGGAGCTAATTCACTAGCGCCTGTCTTTCCACATTCTTGGCGAGTACTGCCTGTCCGCCATGACAGGTGTCCGTCACGGCCCTTCTGGGAATGCGCTTTTGTTCACGAGGCACGGCGGGAAGCTGTGGGTGCCTTCCCGGCGATAGCCCACGTCGAAAGAGGAAGGAGGGAAAGAATGTTGTCTTCGCGGTAGCGCATAGCGTCGGCTGTGGTACGGCGCGCTCTGGCCCGCTGACAGCTCCCTTGTCCTGGAATGTGCCCGGAAATTGGGGAGGATAAAGCCTGTTTCCCCGGGGCGGCGGCGGGTCCGGTTGTTCTGGTCGTCACTCAAAGAGCATGGCTGGGTAATTGATGATGCCGCTGTCACGGGTCTCCGTCTACGCCGCGCCGTCGAACGTGGATCCTCGTAGCACACACGGAATGTCACAGTTCGATCCCCAGTGCCACCTGGTGATACAAGGGGCACAATCTTTCCCCTCGCCTGGTGCTCGGCTTTCTCAGGGTTAAATGCTTGGGAATTGATTCTTTGACCCCATCTTGAAAAGACAAACATTTTGTGCCATAGCGCTGTTTTCCCCATGGAGATGCCCTTGCACTATAAAAATTAACAATCATCAAATATTTTGGCACTGGTATTGAGCAGCTGATTCAGACAAGCCAGTTTGTAAGGCTACTGAAAGTGCCCATGTTGTCTCATAGTTCTTGAAAAGCTAGCACACTGGCTGCTGAAGTGGTGTTTTACAGTTCTGCAAAACACAGATGTGACTTATGTCTGCAGAACCTGATAAGGATCTATGCGATTGCCGAGCACGCGCACGAAAAAACGCATGATATCGCCTGGGACAACGCTGCAATTATATCCAAAGAGCGGAACCTGACGACACGCCTTTTGCTTGAGTCATCATTCATCCAGAAGACACGTGATAGTAAGAACCTTAAGGAAGTGATGTGGCCACCCGTGTACATACAGTCATTACGTCCGATTCTGCGTATTTAATTTTCGACCACTGCCTAAAAAAATGGGAGTATTACTAATGATCAAAAAAAGGGTAAGGCAAAACAGTGCTTTACTATTACAAAGCAGTAAACTCAATCAATAAATTCATAGCTGATGAATAATGTAAACAAATACAAGAATACAACATCAGAAAAATGACTTTGTAAGACTGGACACGGGCTTTAGAATCTTCAGAGGCTGGCGCTCAACGAAGAAGACGACGAGAAGCGCCGAACATTGTGAAGCTCGAGCGCTGAACGCTCGGTCGCTCGTGCGTGCTCTTGACTGAACGCGGTCTCTGTTCTGTGCCTGGACGGTTCGGCTGGTTGTTCGTTACGCTGCCCTTATTACTGTGCTGTGCTCTTATTACTGTGCTGTACTTTGGTGTGCTGTCTGTGCTGTATTAGTAGTGTTCTGTGGTCTTATTACAAGTGGTGGAGGTGCCAACGATCCCTCGCCCTGGAGCTTCGCACCCGTGCATTGACTACCACCTCTGCAATGCCTGAGACCGTCACCCAAACCGCTTCACCGCTTCCGTCGGCTGTCTTCTGTTCCGACGCCGCGCGGCAGCGTGACCCGACCATCTTCAGCGGCACAGATGACACGGATGTGGAGGATTCGTTGGCCTCCTATGAACGCGTAAGCGCATACAACAAGTGGGACGATAGCGTCAAGCCCACCAACTTTATCTTTTATCTGAGCGATGTAGCCAATCTCTGGTTTCGAAACCACGAGGCTGACATCTCAAGCTGGGCAGCTCTAAAAACCAGTCTGACAGAAGTCTTTGGCCGCCCCGTAGTGCGAAAGCTTCGCGCCGAGCAACGTTTGCGAAGTCGGGCCCAGCAAACCGGTGAAAACTTCACCAGTTATATAGAAGATGTCGTCGACCTCTGCAAGCGTGTCAACCCTTCTATGAGCGAGGCCGACAAGATCAGGCACATTATGAAAGGCATTGAGGATGATGCCTTCCAGATGCTCGTCGCCAAAGATCCCCAGACTGTCTCCGGTGTCACCGGCTACTGCCAAAGCTTCGATGAGCTGCGCAAACAACGCATTTCTATCCGGCGTGCAGCTTGGCTCTGCCAGGGGACGGTGCTCTGGACCAACAGTCGCTCCTCCAGAGCATCCAGCAGTTTGTACGTGAGGAAGTCGCACGCAAGTTATCTTTGTCTACCTGCCCGCCTACGCCTGCGCCGTCGCTCACTCCCAACCTACAGCGTGTTATCGAGGAGCAGGTCGCTGAAGTCCTGCCACCTCCTTCTCAGCCACCCCTGATCGCGGCTCCTCTTACGTACGCCGATGCCGTGGTGCGGTCGCGGCCCTCACCTGCTGCCCCTGTCTACAGGCCACCTACCCGGCAGTTAGAACCCCAGCGACCTGCAACCCCACCTTACCGTCCGGTTGCCCGCCCCCGATCACAGCCACAGCCACTCAACCCCTGGCGGACACAAGACAACCGCCCTATTTGCTACGCCTGTGGCGTCGCTGGTCACGTGGCTCGTTTGTGTCGCAGTCGTGACCACCGTCCCTACGATTATAGGCGTGAGCCGACGTACGACCTTCCGCCGTCGTCCTCGCCTGCGTCACACTTGCCGCCTCCGGATTCTTCTTTTCCTAGTTACCATCCCCGCTCCCACCGCTCGCTGTCTCCTGGCCGTCGTTCACGTTCCCCAATGCTCCGTCGCAAACCCGCCGTCTACACGGAAAACTAACCACCACAGTTCCGGAGGCAAGAACTGCGTAACCAGCGGCTCACTCAAGACCTGTTTCTGCGCCTGCCAATATTATTACCGTTTCCGTTGAAGGAGTCGTCGTCGAAGCACTTGCTGACACTGGCGCAGCCGTTTCGGTTCTCAGTCACCCTCTGTCGCAGACTCAAAAAAGTGACGACGCCCCTTCCTCCCGTTTCTCTCCGGACGGCCAGAGCTCAGGACATTCGACCGTTAGCCGCCTGCACCGCCCGCCTGCTCATCGGGAACGTTCCCTACACAATCGAGTTCATCGTCCTCACCAGCTCCTCTCACGACGTTGTCCTTGGCTGGGACTTCCTCTCCTCACATCACGCAGTTATTGATTGCGCCCGTGCTCAGCTTGACTTGCCGCCCTACAGTGACGCCCCCTTGGACGTAACCGGTGCTGTTGCCGCTACTGTGGTCGTCTCAGAGGACACAGACGTTCCACCTTTCTCTTCAGTGGTGGTGCATCTTTCTTGTGCTGCGCTCTCAGATGCAAAAGTGACTTATACCCCCACTTTACGATGCGCTGATCAGAAGTCTGTTTTGCTGCCTCATGCTGTGCTGACAATTGTTCGTGGCTCCAGCGCTCTTTATGTGGCCAACCCGTTCTCCTGCCCTACCACTTTAATCCGTGGCCAATCGCTTGGTAGCGTTGCCGTTCTCGATCCCGCCTCCGCATACCCCCTCGTCGATAGCGCGGCCGGCCTTCACCTCAGCGCCATTACGCCTGTTCCCATCGCGAATCAGTCGTCTGTAGATATTTTTCACCGTTCCATCGACGCCGCCCTGACGTCTACCCAACGAGACCAGCTTGTAGCCGTTCTGCAGCGTTTTCAAGCTTCGTTTGACTACCAGCAACCTTCCTTGGGCCGCACCACCACCGTTACGCACTGTATTGACACTGGAACCCATGCCCCTTTGCGTCAACGTCCGTACCGCGTGTCAGCCGCTGAGCGCAGCACCATTGACGCCCAGGTGACCGACATGCTCCAGCGTCACGTGATACAACCGTCGCACAGCCCGTGGGCATCGCCAGTGGTTCTGGTAAAAAAAAAGACGGTTCCATCTGTTTCTGCGTGGACTACCGTCGTCTGAATAAGATTACACGCAAGAACGTTTACCCTCTCCCCAGTATCAACGATGCCCTTGACAGCCTGCAGGGCTCTGTGCTCTTTTCTTCATTGGATTTGCGCTCCGGTTACTGGCAGGTGCCGATGGCGTAGGCCGATCGCCCAAAAACTGCATTCGTCACTCCCGACGGGCTCTATGAATTTAATGTCATGCCTTTCGGCCTCTGCAATGCACCCACCACATTCGAGCGCATGATGGACAACATCCTTCGAGGGCTCAAATGGCACACATGCCTTTGTTTTCTAGACGACGTTGTAATCTCTTCCCCGGACTTGCCGTCTCACCTCCAGCGCCTCGAGACTGTTCTTCGCTGCCTGGCAGACGCTGGCCTCCAATTTAATTTGAAAAAGTGCCGCTGCGGCGCTCGGCAGCTCACCATTCTCGGTCATGGCGTATCGAAGGGTGGCGTTCTCCCGGACCCGGCCAAGTTGCAAGCTGTGGCCGAATTTCCAAAGCCCACTTCTGTAAAAGACCTCCGCTGCTTCGTAGGCCTCTGCTCCTACTTCCGCCGCTTTGTCCGCAATTTTGCCACTATCGTCGACCCCCTGAACAAGCTCCTTTCCACCCACGACCTTTCGGCCTCGTCGCCAGCCTGTGATGAAGCGTTTACGACACTCCGTCGCCTCCTCACCACTCCACCAATTCTGCGTCACTTCGACCCTCGTTCTCGGACGGAACTCCACACCGATGCCAGTGGCGTCGGCCTCGGTGCCGTACTCGCTCAACGCAAGCAAGGCTTTGCCGAATACGTTGTCGCTTACACTAGCCGGACACTCACAAAAGCTGAAGCCAACTATTCTGTCACCGAGAAGGAGTATTTATCCATCCTTTGGGCGATCGTCAAATTTTGCCCCTACCTGTATGGGCGCCCTTTTGACGTTGTCACCGACCACCACGCCCTCTGCTGGCTGTCCTCTTTGAAAGATCCCTCTGGCCGACTGGCACAATGGGCTCTCCGACACCAAGAGTACGACATTCGCGTTATCTATCGTTCCGGCCGCAAACATGCCGATGCTGATGCCCTCTCACGTTCCCCTGTACCATCTGAGGCAGCGCCTTGTATATCCGCCCTGTCTTCTTTGAAGTTTGAGTTCGCTGATATGGCTTCCGAGCAACGCAAAGACCCGTGGATCACTTGCCTTTTTGATCTCCTCTCTGGCCAATCGTCTCGACCTCCTTCCCGGGCTCTCCGTCGTCAGTCTTACCATTTCGCCATCCGAGACGAGCTCCTTTACCGCCGCAACTATCTCCCGGATGGTCGCAAGTGGCTCCTCGTCATTCCGACACTTCTGCGCTCCTTCATTTGCTCTTCCTACCACGATGATCCCCAGTTTGCCCTTGGCGGATTCTTGAAGACTTTCACCCGTCTACGAGAGCGGTACTACTGGCGTGGGATGGCCCGTTACGTTCGCCAGTTCGTTCAGTCCTGCACCACATGCCAGCGACGAAAACATCCACCTCGCCGACCCGCCGCTCCTATGCAGCCGCTGCCTTGCCCAGTACAGCCCTTCGAGCGTGTTGGCATCGACCTCTACGGCCCTCTTCCCAGCACATCAACCGGGAACCGCTGGATCATCGATGTCATCGACCACCTCACACGTTACGCTGAAACATCGCCTTTACCATCCGCTACAGCCCACGACATTGCATCCTTCATTCTCCATCGCATCATTCTTCGCCATGGGGCGCCCAAAGAGCTGCTCTGTGATAGAGGTCCGGCCTTCCTCTCAGAAGTTGTAGAAGCTCTCCTTCAGGAATGCAACGTTGTTCACCGCACCAGCTCCGCCTACCATCTCCAGACAAATGGCATGGTTGAGCGTTTTAATCGCACCCTCGGCGACATGCTGGCCATATATGTTGCTTCCGACCATTGTAACTGGGACCGCGTTCTCCCTTTTGTCACATACGCTTATAACTCCGCTGCTCAAGCCACCACCGGATTCTCTCCGTACTTTCTCCTGTACGGCCGTGAGCCTTCTTGCACACTGGACACCATTCTACCTTACCGCCCTGATGCTTCCGAATTGACAACTCTTTCTCAAGCCGCAACTTATGCCGAATAATGCCGAGAGCTTGCCCGGTCCTTCATTTCTCACTGCCAGCAGCAGCAGAAAAGCACCCGTGATCCCCCTGCACTTCCTCCCGCTTACCTTCCTGACTCTTTGGTCTGGCTCTGGGTACCCTCCTCAGGTCCCGGCCTTTCCTCCAAACTTGTTAGCAAGTACCAGGTACACTAACGTATTCTTCAGCAGACATCCGCCGTCAATTACCTCATCGAACCCCTTACGCCATCCCATGATCATCGCCGCCGAGGCCGCGAAATTATCCACACGACCCGCCTCAAACCTTACTACGACCCCGCCGTCGTCACATCGCCCTAGGCCGCCAGGATGGCGCCCTTTCGCCCGGGGGGAATTGTAAGACTGGACACGGGCTTTAGAATCTTCAGAGGCTGGTGCTCAACGAAGAAGACGACGAGAAGCGCCGAACATTGCGAAGCTCGAGCGCCGAACACTCCGAAGCTCGAGCGCCGAACGCTCGGTCGCTCGCGTGTGCTCTGGACTGAACGCGGGTCTCTGTTCTGTGCCTGGACGGTTCGGCTAGTGACGCTGTGCTTGTTACTGTGCTGTGCTCTTATTACTGTGCTGTGCTGTGGCGTGCTGTGTGTGCTGTATTAGTAGTGTGCTGTGTTCTTATTGCAACCTAAATATAATAACTGATGTGCAGCATGATAAAACTAAGAATAATTTCGCGATTCGTGATTCTCGCGAGGGAATATGTAAATACACAGAGTGCCGACCGAGCAAGGGAACCCCCTGTCTCTGACCAACGTTTAAAAAAATGACCTGGCTTTACCTCGGTCAGTGAAAACAAATGCCAAATGAAGGCAAGTTCTATAGCTTCAGTAAATGCACTTTAGAGTGACTGGAATGAAAACACAGCCATCAAATATCACAATATCAAATATCACTGAAACGACTACTGTATTACAAAATATAACATCATTCTTAGAAACACACAAACCAGCTGAAAACAGCATTGCTACACACGCACTAAAAGCAACCTCTAGGACCATAAGTCGAAAACAAAAATACGAAGTATTGAACAACCTAACAGGTTGAAACATGAGCTGTACTCAATAAAAATGAACTAATATACTAACAAACAGCTCCTCTACATGACCAAGGTTGCATTACTTGCACCCCTTTCAAGTGCCTCCTCAGAGATAGCCATACGCTCCCTTTAATGAAAAAATCACGCCACTCATTTGTTTTTAAAGACCCTCTAATCTATATAGCACAAGTACAACTGCAGTTTCAATAAAAACAAATTTTGTCCTAATGCTTACAGGAAAGTTTGAGACAGCTGAATAAAATTATTTGGGCCGCTAAACTCTTGCAGAAACATCTTGATGTCAGTGTACGCCATCCTCGTCGTGGGTGCAACTTTAATAAAGTGAAGAACCAATCAGCTCATACTTCTAGTACACTTCTAAAAATGATGCAGCAGCTCTTAGGGTATGAAGTATTGATGCAAGCTGCTGTTTTTCGCCTACCATATCACTCCATGTCTGAAGGACGCAGCCAGAAGGGCCCTCTTGTGCTGCCTTACGGGCTGTTTACGCACTTGCAAGTTTCCTGGCTTACAAAGGTGTCTTTTGCTTTGCACGTCCCTTCTTACTGAGATCTTTTAAATGGACGCAGATACGAAAGACAATGAAGCGTTGTATTATATGAGCATTAATGTTGTGACACTGTGGAAAATGTACACCACTTGCAGAGCGCAGCATTATGTCTTCCAACCGTTTGGCATTGTTTGTTTGCTTGTGCAAAGTAGATGCGTGCTTTACAAATATGCTTTCGCACATCTGTAACAGGGACACAAGGCTCTGACTTGGAATAGCAAGACAACCATCATTATAAGACAGACTTGGACCGAATGAACTGTATACACTTAGCGTCATTTTGTGGATCTACTATAGACTGCTCACAGAAGTTGCATGCCGTGTTGTTTTTCAGCACAGATGAAGCAAGGTATCCTGCCATGTACACGAATGCGCTCTCTTCTGTGCTGCTCAACTCGGGTAAACTGCCGTCAACCTCATCTGCACCTTCAATGACTTTTGAGACGTTGTCTGGAAACTTGGACTGATAGTCAGCCAAAAAAGGCCCCGTCATCAATGTCGTAGCTTCCTTTTTTGCAGGCTTCACATAATGAGAAACACTGATAATACGAAGGGCCAGCTTGCACTGATAAGATCTAGGAAGTGGATTCCTTGCGCGAATCATTGAAGAGAGGTTCTCAAAGCTGTCTTGTGTGAAGCGAGCTGTGAGAACAAATTTGTAGCCCTGTTTAATGAGGTCTTTTTGGAGTGACAAAATGCTAGTGGTGCTAAGCAGCACACCCTTTTGCACAGGTTCCCATGAGCCATGAGCTACTTTAATGTTTCGAAAGAGGTTTATGAAAAACTGCATAAAGTCTACAGCCTGCTCATATTTTTCCTCTTTACTCTGGCTGAATGCCGTTCCAATGTGCCGGCTGAAAATCAAGTCAAACCATTTATTTACTTGCTTAAAAAAACCAGGCTGTGGTTTTGGCTTTCGTGCTTAGCAAGCCATTATCAAAAAGCTGCTCAATTGCACATGCAGTCTTGTGGCTCATCAAATCTGCTGCTGGGGCACCTTCATGTTCTCAAAATGGCCTGGAGATATACGCACCTCACTTAGATGTGGTGCCAGATTGTAGGGCTTCTCCTTTTCATGTTTTACTAATTCTATCACAGGCCACATGTGAACAATATTAGTTGGTAAATTAAATTCCTCAACAATGTTGTCTGCCAGCATTATGGTCTGTATGTAGACTACAGAGGTGAATCCTGATGTTCTTTAGTATGTGTGGAACATCTTCTAGTACACATATGTTTTTTGATGGCTCATAAGGTGTGGTGTCGAGTATGACACCACGCCATTCCTTTCTGCTGATTTACCAAGCACTCTCCCATGTCACTAGTAATGGCCACAACATCCAGTCCAATAGCACTACACTTCCTTATAATCTCGAGCACAACATCTGCGCATTCACTGCCTTTAAAAGATGATCCAGTGAAATGGTAGCCCACCACTTGCTTCCATCGTGTAGAAACACCTCCTACCATGAATGCTAAGCAGTGGGTGGTTAAAACAGGATCAACTGCTTTTTGTCCTAGAGTAGTAAAGCCACACACACTTTGTGAGCTTGGGTCGTACTCGAGCTTTTTATGCAGTTGCATTTCATCTATCATAAGAACACATTTTCTTTCGGGTTGCTTAAATGCTGTTACCTTGCACTTAATCAGTTCGAACACTTCATGGAGGATCCCGGGTTCACATTTGATGCCTTGCATATGTTCACGTAAAGTACATTCAGCTGGCAGAGGCTGACCTTCAGAAATGAGGAGGTTGTAGCCTGCAGAGCCACACAGGAAGTGCAGTCTTAGAGCCTTCTTGACTGTTTCGGCAGACCACGGGTAGCCAGTGGTTTTCGCCCCGCCTAGGGCTCGTACTTGATCCTCAGTTAAGACTTTCGATGACCTTTTTGAGTTTTGCGTTTTCTTGCACAAGGCCTTTATTCTTTTTCTGCAGGCGCTTTACCTGGCGTTGTAGGTCTGCCACTTTCTGAAGCATCGAAATCCCAACAAGTCTTATGAGTACATCAGTATTAAAGCAGAAATTTGCAGTAAAGTACTACTTTAGCCAAGCATATACTGAAAACCCATACGTTTAGGGACAAACACGGCCATTATTGCATGCTTGCAGAAGGCTCATACAAGCTTTTACAAAACTATAATCCAAAAAGTAGTCTCATTAGTGGTTGTTTTAACGGTGCGTGACTTGTAAGTGCCTGAGACTGGGCAAAGTGCCAGCGTAAGGACTGAGAAGATTACTTATTCCTCTAACTGAGTTTTCTTTCTGGAATTCTGAAAAATTCTAGCAAATAAACTTGCAATAACTATTTTCAGACCAATTATAGTGATGTCAGCCCAATTAATTTCATGTTCGTTCAGGCATTCTTCTACTATTTCGAGCCTGTGGTCACTCAAATCATTGCCTGTACCTTTGATTACAGTTCCCTCATTATTTATGTATGGTGAACTCCATTCCCATCATGGTGCTCTCTATACTACAGCGCGAAAACTGGTTGCTTGATGTGGTTGTCCACTCTAGACGGTAGCAGATCACACTACTTAAGAGCACGAGGCTAACATGCACACTGCGCTTACTAATCATTTCTACAGGTCATTTACTGTGATCAAACTCAAGCGACAACATAAATTAGTGGAAGAAAGTGATTGAAATGGAAATGTGAATGCAAGCTACAGTGGCTTACCTTTCTAAGTGAGATCTTTTCTGGTAGGATCAATGAAGGCTCATGGGATGTGGTAGATGTGCTTTCTTTGGAATTGGTTTCTTGAATTTCAGAACAAGTGTCCAAAGACTCACTGCATGTAGCAGATGCTCTTAACATCAATTTGGCAACCTGAAGGTCAGAAAAAGTGTCAACAGTCAATATACGGCATGACAGCTTGAATAATTTGTACAGAGACAAGAACACCACTGTCAGCAGGGCTGCATAGCTTACCTGGTGAGATGGGCACTCTTGATCTGATGCAGCCATGAGCACAGAATCACCAGGAGAGGTCTTTGGTCTTGAGTCAATCTGAAGTGTGTAGAGTAGGCTTGTCAGTATATGCCACAGTCCAACAACTGATGCAAGAGGAAATCATGCAGAAGGCTCTCGTGATGTGGCCACTGTGGAACCGAAAAGGCTGTGGGACGAATTAAGGCTTCAGATGCATCTGGAGTCCCCTGCCTAATTTAAAAAGCATGAACTAAATACCACAAAGGCAGACAAAAACAACCTTTTGCGATATTTAATAAGCCACAGTAGCTTACCTCTTCAAATACGGGCTGCTCTGGCAAATCATCCTTTATTTATTTATTTTCAGATACTGTCAATCCCATTGGGATTTTTACAGGATGGGCACATAGTAAGAAGGTACAAAGCGAATACAAATGGAATGGTATATATTAAGAACACTGTTGTTTGCAAGTAATTACATGAGTATGGGAAAAAAACACAGATAGCAGAAAATAAAACACATAACGAAAGAGTATATTTCACAGAAAAGGGTGCAATTTTATACATTGTAAGTAGTATGTTCATACAGATGCTGTTATATGCAGTGATACGAGCGGTCTATTGTACTTGTATAATTATTATTTATTTATCTATTTTAATTATCGCGCAACTGTTCTTCTACCAGAGTTACAAATTTCTGCAAAGATGTATTATTAGTGATAGAGGGGTTCAAACTATTCCAATCTTTTATGGCAAGCGGAAAAAATGAATATCTGAAACAGTCGGTTCGGAATGCGTACTCTCTAAGGGTTAATGGGTGCTTATGCCGGGATGGTCTCGATTCATCTACAGATATATATAACGAAGTATCTATGTTTAACGAGTTATGAACTAATTGGAACAATAATTTTAGTCGTGCTAGTCTGGCGCGTTTCTGTAAAGTAAGAATACATGCTTGGTTTAGTAGTTGGGATGGTGAATCACTGGTCCTGTATTTGTTAAAGATAAATCTAATTGCCTTTCTCTGTACTCCTTCTAGTTTGTTAATGAGCTGTTGTGTGTAGGGAAACCAAATCGTGTTTCCATATTCGAGAACTGATCGTATAAATGTGTTATATGCTAACAGTTTGGTCTCCGGTGGCGCTTCTCGAAGCCGTCTTCTAAGGAAGAACAATCGTTTTAAAGCAGATGATACTATACTGTTAATATGTGAATCCCATCTTAGATCATGTGAAATGATTAATCCAAGGTATTTGTGTTCGTGAACTCGGGTGAGCGGTATGTTATTGATGCTGTACACATATTCGGACCTTTGTTTTTTACGGGTTACACATAAGAAGGCTGTTTTTTTAATGTTCAATTCCATTTGCCATTTGTGACACCATATTACCACTTCATGAAGGGCGCTGTTTAAATCATCGTGGTCATTTACAGTGTTAATTTCGTTGTAAAGTATGCAGTCATCGGCGAAAAGTTTAATTTTAACTTGTATGTTAGAGGGCAGATCATTAATGAAGATAAGAAATAAAAGTGGAGCAAGGACGCACCCTTCGGGTACTCCCGACGTAACGAGCGCAGTAGAAGAAATTTCATTGTTAACTACAACATACTGAGATCGGTTAGTTAAGTAGTCCTCGATCCAGTTGATAATAGGGCCGTTACCTAAAGTTGATCTAAGTTTGCTAATTAGTTTTTTATGGCTTACTCTGTCAAACGCCTTAGAGAAATCAAGTGCAATCAAGTCAACTTGCTTTTGGTTATCAATGCTCTGGAACAAATCATGTGTTAGTTCGAGTAATTGGGTGATAGTTGAAAGTCCCCTTCGAAATCCGTGTTGAACAGGCGATAAGATGTTTTCTTGCTTAACATAACTGGTGATATGCTTTAGTATGATGTGTTCCAATAATTTTCCTACCGTGCACGTTAGTGATATTGGTCTATAATTTGAAACGTCATCTTTGATTCCTGTTTTGTGTATAGGAATAACTTTCGCTATTTTTCATTCATTAGCTAGACTACAGGTTGATAAAGATTTATTGAACAATAAATGTAAATATTTCGCGTTGACTTCAGCATATCTTTGCAAAAAAGTGTTTGGAATATTATCAGGACCATTTGCTTTTTTTGTGTCTATTGATAATAGTAGGTTGAGCACGCCTGTCTCAGTTATTGTTGGCATGTCTAGCGGTGTTTGAATGCGCTGAATACTCTCCGGTGTGCAGCCATCGTCAACTGTGAACACAGATTGGAAGTATGTATTTAAGGAATTTGCAAAATTTTGATTTTGTCCTTGCCAATTGAAGGTGTCTTCTTGTGTTTTGGGGCTGAGGTATTTCCAAAATTTTCCAGGGGAGTGTTTTAAAAATTAGGAAGCGTAACTGAGAAGTAGTTTGTTTTCGCTGCCATAATTTTTGCTTTCATTTCACGGATGGCGTTCGCGAGCTTATGTTTTACCTGAGAGTCATTTTTTGATTTTAGTGATTTCCTTAGTCGTTTTACTTTGCGTTTCCCATGAATGATATCGCGTGTTATCCAAGGGTTACGCGTATTTGTTCGTTTGGTCTTCAATGGCACAAAGTTTTTGATGCAGTGCGATACAATGGCCTTGAAGCTTCCCCACAGCGTATCTATATTTGTACCTAGGTAATTAGCGAGTTCTTCAAACGATTCGTACTCCGAAATTAGGTAATTAAGTATGCTTGAATCATCAGCGTTTGTGAAGTCTGGGTAAGTAGTTTTCGAGATAGTACGAGCTGCTGTTGCTTGAATGGGTGTGGTGCCCAATGTTAGCTTATGATCTGATATGCCATCGAGGACTGCTAAGTTGGTTTGGTCGATCGCAAAGTGATTGCTGAGGAAGATGAGGTCAAGAATGTTAGATGCACTACCTTGAACACGTGTAGGCTCGTTGATAACTTGGAACAAGTCAAAACTAAACATAATATCAAAAAGAGTTTCAGAACACGGTGAGCGGTACGACATGCTTTGCCAATCTATATCTGGTAGGTTGAAGTCCCCAAGAAGGATCAGTCTGGATTTTTGAACATATTGTTCCATATATTCATACAGCGAGACCAATGCAGGCTGATCTGCCGAAGGACTGTGGTAAACCCAACCTACAGTGACAGTGTTCGTTCCAAATAACAACTTACAAAAGAGTGCCTCGGCACCCTCAACTTCTGGTAAGATTTCGAAGGGAATTTTTTTGTTTATTAGTATAGCCACTCCTCCTCCACGTGTTATCCTGTCTTTGCGCATGATAGCATAGTTTGGTGGGGCAATTTCTTTGTCACTGATATCGCCAGTGAGCCAAGTTTCTGTAATCGCTATGAAGTCAGGTTCGAGGCCGATAAGAAGAGATTCTAGTGACTCAAGTTTATTAAGTATACTTCGCGCATTTACATTTGCAAAAGCTATCTGTTTCGTTTTGTGGGATGACGGGGGCGTAGGTTTGGTGCTTTGCCATGTTCGTTTTTTTGGCTTGTACTCGCATTTGTCTCGGGACACGAGTTAGTTGTCGCGTTTGTCTGTGTCTTTGCGGGTACTCGGCAGTTGTTTTCTTCATCCCATTGGAACATTTCACCGTTTATGCGTATTTTGTCGAACACTAGTGCAACCTTTGCCCCGGAATCTTTCAATGCTTTCGCACTAATCCACAAATTTTTCCTTACGTCGCGTACTCGAGCTGAAAAATCTTCACTGATCGCATATTCACTACCTTTAAGTTTACTACAGTTTTTTAGCACAAGAGTCTTTTCGCGATAGTCAAGAAGTTTTTAGTATTACAGGCCTGGTTTTTTCAGCTGAAGGCTTTCCCAACCTATGTATGCGTTCAATGGCGACAGGTTGAATTTTAAGGATATCTTTAGCAATGTCTTCATTAAAAATCTGTTCTAAGGACTCACTGTTTTCATCAGGATCTTCTGTAATGCCGTATACTAAAAGGTTACTCCGCCTCGATCGGTTTTCCAAGTCATCAAGCTTTAGTTCAAGTGAGGCAACGACTTTTTGCATGTTGGCGACCTGGTCTATGCAGTCCAATATTTTTTTGTCAAGGGCAGCCATGTTTTCCAATTTAGCTTGAATTGATGCTAGTCGTTCCTCTTTGATGCTTTTTATGTCTCCGGCAATTGCCTCCAGCTGCTTGGAAATCTGAGCGAGATCTGGACCGGGGTTCGTCTCGATGTCCCCGGCCAACAACAGCAAATCCGCCACATGCATTGCCAGATCACACAGTAAAGGACATAGCTGCGTTGGGCACGGCAGCACAAGAAGAAACGGATCATTTGAGCGAAGACATTTGCCGTAACGTCTTCTTACCTGCACAAGATAGACGAAAGGATTATGCATCCGCATGCCGCTGTTGCTGCCGTGCCCAATGATGTTCGCGCTGGTCTGTCCTCGCTTTATGCAGAATGGGCTCCAGTACGCCATCTGGGGAGAGCTGGAGGGCCCGTCGATGCACAGCGTCGTTGACGTCTCTCGTAGGTAGCCGAAGGTGTCGTTGACCACCGCTGTCACAGGCTGGAAGCAGCAGGAGTGGTTCGTCTGCTGCAGCAGTACGGTCTGCGTCACGAGGCCAGGGCTGTGGTGTGGCGTCGATATCACCAGCGTAGAGGCGATCAGCTGTACAAGATAGACGAAAGGATTATGCATCCGCATGCCGCTGTTGCTGCCGTGCCCAATGATGTTCGCGCTGGTCTGTCCTCGCTTTATGCAGAATGGGCTCCAGTACGCCATCTGGGGAGAGCTGGAGGGCCCGTCGATGCACAGCGTCGTTGACGTCTCTCGTAGGTAGCCGAAGGTGTCGTTGACCACCGCTGTCACAGGCTGGAAGCAGCAGGAGTGGTTCGTCTGCTGCAGCAGTACGGTCTGCGTCACGAGGCCAGGGCTGTGGTGTGGCGTCGATATCACCAGCGTAGAGGCAATAAGAGGCACTGTAGCAGAGGACTTCGGCACTGCATGGCAAGTAGCATTTGTGGAGTTCCTTGATTCTCCAGATGGGCACTGTTGAGGTGAAGCGGCCTCGGGCACGGAGGCAGAATCAGAATTGGGAAGCAGCGAACTGCCCGGCTGAAATGCACAGTATACCTATCAGAACATGAAACTGCGAAATGATTCAAACAAGGAAAAAAATCAGGTAGCTCACCTGCTGTAACGGACAAGTTCGAGACGAAGCAGATTCAGGCAGAGGCATGGCTGCATAGGTGTACATCATCGAAGTTCTTGTCTATAACAGAGAGTAAACGCTGCAGCATGAGTACATGCCGCAGAAAAATCAAATAGGCCCTCAGAGAGAACCAAAAGCCACACGTAATCTGAATAGGTGTTGCATCTTACATTTTCAAGCAGGCACTGCACCGAATCAACTCCTACAGGCACAGTGCTTGGACCTGAGATGCTCACTGTGAAAGTACTCTGCTGGAGTAAATACACAGACAAAGGTAGCTGAATGAATACTGATCAAATTAAATATCCAGACAATTTAGCAGAAATCTTTAGTGAAAACCTAAGATGTAAACAGCAGCAAAGGTGTTTAACTCTTACATGTAATAATAAACAACACAAAACTGACAGGCACCTGAAGGCTGTGTTGCCAATATTTAGTGTATTTTCTAAACGACATACTAAAGGAGGTGAAGTCAGTCTCGCAAAACAGGCGTAAGCCTAGCAGTAGCATTGGAAATGGCGGAAGTCTGGCTGATCATTTAACTAATAGAGCAAGGAATAAAACTCCCCAAAACAGCACATAACTCATTTGCTATCAGTGGCCATAAGATATCAGTGGGTGTAATATGCGAAAAGGACCGCTTTGGTTACCGCAATGAAAAACAAAAATGTGACAAAAAATGTCCGAAGTTGACGCCGTAACTGTAAATCAGTTGCTACTCGCACCATGAGCTTTAAATTCTTACTGCGTTGTCATTAGGCCTTACACATTGTAAAAGCAGAGAAAAAATCTGCGAAGAAAACAAAAAACCTAGGCCCGGAATGGTTAAACGCAAGAACTCTTGAGCCGTAAGCGGCAAAGCCATGTCACTATAACCGAGTCCACTGAGTTACTGCAATAAACATGCCATGCGAAGAGTGTTTGCTTATCAAGCAAGATGCAGTCACTGCTTTAAAGAAGCTGCGATAACGACGGCACATCATATTTACCTCTGTTTTTGGTGGTTTCCTCTTCTGCTTGCATAGCAATGCGAAAAAATCGTCGGTACTGCGGTGCAGTTCAGCTTTTTCGGTCCTTTGCGAAGTGGCTCCAACTGCTCTGGCTTGAAGTGTGCCTGCATGTGCCATGTGTGCACAAAAGTACGTAACAAGTGTGCACGAAAGTATTATAGAGAGCCCCATTATGGGAATGGACTTCACCATACATAAATAATGAGGGAACTGTAATCAAAGGTACAGGAAAGGGGCAATGATTTGAATGACCACACGCTTAAAATACTAGAAGAATGCCTTAACGAACATGAAATTAATTGGGCTGACATCACTATAATTGGTCTGAAAGTAGTTATTGCATGTTTATTTGCTAGAATTCTTCAGAATTCCAGAAAGAAAACACAGTTAGAGGAATAAGTAATCTTCTCACTCCTTACGCTGGCACTTTGCCCAGTCTCAGGCACTTACAAGCCACGCACGGTTAAAACAACCACTAATGAGACTACTTTTTGGATTATAGTTTTATAAAAGCTTGTATGAGCCTTCTGCAAGCGTGCAATAATGGCCGTGTTTGTCCCTAAACGTATGGGTTTTCAGTATATGCTTGGCTAAAGTAGTACTTTACTGCAAATTTCTGCTTTAATGCTGATGTACTCCTAAGACTTGTTGGGATTTTGATGCTTCAGAAAGTGGCAGACCTACAACGCCAGGTAAAGCGCCTGCAGAAAAAGAATAAAGGCCTTGTGCAAGAAAACGCAAAACACAAAAAGGTCATCGAAAGTCTTAACTGAGGATCAAGTGCGAGCCCTAGGCGGGGCGAAAAACACTGGCTACCCGTGGTCTGCCGAAACAGTCAAGAAGGCTCTAAGACTGCACTTCCTGTGTGGCTCTGCAGGCTACAACCTCCTCATTTCTGAAGGTAAGCCTCTGCCAGCTGAATGTACTTTACGTGAACATATGCAAGGCATCAAATGTGAACCCGGGATCCTCCATGAAGTGTTTGAACTGATTAAATGCACGGTAACAGCATTTAAGCAACCCGAAAGAAATTGTGTTCTTATGATAGATGAAATGCAACTGCATAACAAGCTCGAGTACGACCCAAGCTCACAAAGTGTGTGTGGCTTTACCACTCTAGAACAAAAAGCAGTTGATCCTGTTTTAACCACCCACTGCTTAGCATTCATGGTAGGAGGTGTTTCTACACGATGGAAGCAAGTGGTTGGCTACCATTTCACTGGATCATCTTTTAAAGGAAGTGAATGCGCAGATGTTGTGCTCGAGATTATACGGAAGTGTAGTGCTAGTGGACTGGATGTTGTGGCCATTACTAGTGACATGGGTGCAGGGAACCGAGCTTTATGGAGAGTGCTTGGTAAATCAGCAGAAAGGAATGGCGTGGTGTCATACTCGACACCACACCTTATGAGCCATCAAAAAACATATGTGTACTAGAAGATGTTCCACACATACTAAATAACATCAGGATTCACCTCTGTATACTACATACAGACCATAACGCTGCCAGACAACACTGTTGAGGAATTTATGTTCTCAACCAATATTGTTCACATGCGGCCTGTGATAGAATTAGTAAAAGATGAAAAGGAGAAGCCCTACAAATTGGCACCACATCTAAGTAAGGTCCGTATTTCTCCAGGCCATTTTGAGAAAATGAAGGTGGCCCAAGCAGCAGATTTGATGAGCCACAAGACTGCATGTGCAATTGAGCAGCTTGTTGATAATGGCTTGCTAAGCACGAAAGCCAAAACCACAGCCTGGTTTTTTTAAGCAAGTAAATAAATGATTTGACTTGATTTGCAGCCGGCACATTGGAACGGCATTCAGCCAGAGTAAAGAGGAAAAGTATGAGAACGCCGTAAACTTTATGCAGTTCTTCATAAACCTCTTTCAAAACATTAAAATAGCTGATGGCTCATGGAAACCTGTGCGAAATGGTGTGCTGCTTAGCACCACTAGCATTTTGTCACTCCAAAAAGACCTCATTAAACAGGGCTACAAATTTGTTCTCACAGCTCGCTTCACGCAAGACAGCCTTGAGAACCCATTTTCAATGATTCGCGCAAGGAATCCAATTCCTTCATCCTATCAGTGCAAGCTGGCCCTTCGTGTTATCAGTGTTTCTCATTATGTGAAGCCTGCAAAAAAGGAAGCTACGACATTGATGGCGGGGCTGTTGTTTTTTGGCTGATTATCAGTCCAAGATTCCAGACACGTCACAAAAGTCATTGAAGGTGCAGATGAGGTTGACGACAGTTTACCCGAGTTGAGTAGCACAGAAGAGAGCGCATTCGTGTACATGGCAGGGTACCTTGCTTCATCTGTGCTGAAAAACAACACGGCATGCAACCTCTGTGAGCAGTCTATAGTAGGTCCACAAAATGACGCTCAGTGCTTACAGTTCATTCGGTCCAAGTCTTAGAAATATGGTTGTCTTGCTATTCCAAGTCAGAGCCTTGTGTCCCTGTTACAGATGTGCGAAAGCATATTTGTAAAGCACGCATCTACTTTGCACAAGCAAACAAACAATGCCAAACGGTTGCAAGACATAATGCTGCGCTCTGCAAGTGGTGTACATTTTCCACAGTGTCACAACATTAAGGCTCATATAATACAACGCTTCATTTTCTCTCGTATCTGCGTCCATTTAAAAGAACTAAGTAAGAAAGAACGTGCAAAGCGAAAGGCATCTTTGGAAGCCAGGAAATTTGCAAGTGTGTCAACAGCCCGTAAGGCAGCACAAGAGGGCCCTTCTCGCTGCGTCCTTCAGACATGGAGTGATATGGTAGGCGAAAAACAGCAGCTTGCAGCAATACGTCATAGCCACGGTGTAAGAGTAGTTTAGGTGAGAGAACGCCCGCGCCCAGCGCCCTGTCATAACATTCTACTTTTGGAGGCCGTCGACAGATGGCGCGACCAACTTATCCCCGCTCCGCGAGCGACCGAGCCTCATCGGCGCGAGCTCTAAACGGTGCGTTGGGCCTGTGTTTTCTTGAACTGCGTGGTTAACTGGCCTAAATGTTTCCTCTTTTATTATTTTACTTTGGAGATGTAAATTATCCTTTATTGACACAAAAACATTTCACCTGAGTTAAGCAAAGTGTCGAAATCAGTATAAGCAACAGCTTACGAGGGCCTAGTCGACGTGTCTTTGGTGGCATGCATATGCGTTTAATAAAACACTGCCTTTTATTTCGCATTGCAGGCTTCGTACTAACTCTGCCAGTTATTAGATATTGCCGTACATTACCCTGTTCAAGGAAAAGACCCATACCAATACCGAAAATATACACAGGCGCACCGCCTCGGATGTTAGCGTGAAATTATAACATGAATTATATCCATACTAGCTCCGAAAAGATCATGAAGCCGCTTCACTGCATGAAAGTCGAAGCTCTTAGAAATTTATGTAACAATTCTGACAGAAGCACAAGTCCGGAAACAAGTGGTTAATGTGGGGGAATAAAGTGAGGAAAAATATGGCACCGCGAAGCAAATTTCAGCTCTCATGCAGTCGCTTCGAACCACGGGCTCACAGAACTTCTGACAATTTTCGCAAGTCCTGGCTCTTTTTGTCTTTGTGACTTTTCAACTGCCTGCAGTATTGACGCATACGCAAGCGCACGTAATATTGGATCAGTTTCGCAAGCATGTCTTCTTTGCGAAGACTGCATGAATATTGAAACTGGAACTTTTCCAGAACAGCATCAATTGTCTTACGAACGCATGCCTGTCCCTCGCACACTTTTCAAGCTTCTGCTCTCAATATCTGGAAAGATCAAAAAGATGCATATTCGGGTGCTTCAGCTTGCCTCTCGTTTTTAAATTCACCAGGTCGGCAACAGGCACGTTTGCGTTCCCTTTTGTTCCCCCAAGCGTCTCCTTGGAAATCGTACAGGAGGCCTCATTTGCGAGTTTTCTTGAGACAAAGCCAGTGACGTAGTATACAATGCAGTATACAAGGTCTGCGTCGCAGTCGTTTAGCTCAAATATGTCCCCACATTCCCAGCTGCCTTCTTCGATCAGCTCATCAAGCTTCTGCTTCAATTCTTGCAGTATATTTGGGCACTGCATATCTGAACTCTGATATATCTCCCTTAAATCCTTCAGAGTAGCAACGGCAGCTTTACTGTTATCAGGCGCTGCACAGTTTCTAAACTGCGGAGGTTTTAACGAAGAATGCATGCTTAGCATGCGGTATAACTGCAAGAATGTGGGAAAGGTCGGATGTTCATTTTGACCTCCCGCCTGTCTGATTATTCCGAAAATGCAATCGATGGGGTTCTGGTTCATTTTGGCCGATAACACGTACTTGAAACCGCAGTCTTTTAGAAGGTAGGCAGAAAGTTGTTGGACAGATCTCAGCGTCACGCGCAAACCTTCGGTAGTCAACGGAGTTAAAAAGAGGTCTGTTGGAATGTCACCTTTTACAACCTGTTGTTCCTATTTGTCGAGCCATTCAGATGCAGATTGGAGAGTAGTGAAATCTCTGCTTCCTAGTCGAATTTCCTCTGCAGGGTACCGGCGGTTTAGAGCGCCGAACAGGTAGTTCAAAAAAAGTGTAAATTTAGCTGTCGGTTCCTCATCAGCCAACCTTGGCGCACCTCTGCATGCATAATACATAATTATTTTGGCAACAGAATTGCTGAAAAGTTGTGTGGCCAGCTTTACCTTCATCTTCAGTATGTTCGACGAGTTTACAAGGTTGTAAGTAAGCTTGGTACAGACTCGAAGAGCACCAGTGTTCTTGCTGTCGGCAACAAACACAGCGTCGTAGAATGACCATCTAATAAAGTGGCCATCATCTTTTTTGAGAACTTGCTTGTCGTGCAGACGGTTCTTAACACACTTAGAGATAGGTTGCGTCGGAAAAACCGTATACCTCCATTAGGTGTTCGAAGCAGCTTACCATTTGTCCCCGTGTGCCGCTGATGCCGAGCTGTTTCCACATCCGTCGACAAACAAGCCGGATTTCTCTAAATGTACAATACACTGGATCAAGAGCTGAGCAAGGAGCGTTCCCTTTGTTGACCCTTTCGATGCACACACAGCCACCGGCTGTAATTTTCTCCGAGAGAAGAAAAAGCAAAAACAAGACCATGATCCGCCAGCTCACTGCTTTGATTTTCTCTCTCCCCATAATCAATGAAACCAGCGTAGGTCATCGTTTTTGAGTTTACAGCCATTTCTTTCCTCACTTGAATTTCATCCATTATCAGCATTCCTCGGCGATGAAAGGAGTTTTCTTGGAGACTTTCAGCTTCAAGGCTAGGAAGAAGTTTTCATCGAAACCGTGCACATTTCAAGCCCACCATGCTTATGTACTTCCTTACAGTACTAACACATGGCAAAGGCAAAATATCATTGCTTCGCAAAAAGAGTATTTAGCCGGACTGCGTATGTGTAGAAGGAGACACAAGATAATCCAGTCATCTGTGTATCACCGGTTTCTTTTTGTTGTGCTCTTAGCAGCTGAAATGCATTCCTCTAACAAAAGCAGCTGCGCTTGGCATATCCAGTGCCTGGAGTTTATCTTTGACGTCTTCCTCCTGCAAATTTGTTAGGTGTGTCCTGGTGTCCTGTATCTGCTTGATAAAGTTTGTTGCGCTTAATGAGTGGCACTCATGACTGCTGGAGCGCTGATTTTGCCCGGCGCAAAGCTCTGAGCTTTTCCTGCTGGGAAGGCTGCACGGAAAGCCTGATGCGTTTCCATGGTCGCTCCTCTTTCGCTCTCGCAGCTTGGCGGTCGGCGTGCAACCTCAAGGTATCAGCGAGAGACCACTGCAGTGATGACATATGGCTCCCCCAGGCAATAGTAGTATGCACTTGTTGCGTCTCCAGCTGTTCTGGGAGTCTACAAAAGCAGACTCCTATTGCACACTCGGGAAGTCGTTTAAACTCGGCCCTCCCCGGCACACGCTAATGCTATCAATGGTTTCGAGCATGACTTTGATATCAGATGGCGACGTGACAAACGAATTTACACCAACAGCAGCACAATCAATTGGCCTGCCAATGACATGCACACACAACTGTGAGGTAACTCTTCACATGCAAAGTCTTTCTATTGAAAATTACTGAAGAACCGTCCCTTTCCCTGTGTATTACCTGTGCATCAATAAACACAATGTCTCTCACCCCTTCAACGTCGGTGCGATGTGCTGCCCTCGAATGCTGAGGTAAGCAAATGCTGCCCGCTTCGTTGAGGAGTGTTTAAAACGGCAAGGTCTCGCAGGACTACGCAACGCAGTCGCTTTCATCGGCAGAGGCCACAGGTTGAGTCGTGCCGGCGAGAAATCCTGATCCGACTGGGTGCTGCTCTTTTTAGAGGCTGAAGAAGAGGCTGCGCGACGAGATAGTCGCTTCGCTGTCTTGCGAGAGCTCTTGATCCGTTTTGAAAGGTAGCTCGGCGCCCATTCGAAGATAGATGGAATGGAGCCTTTTGTAAGGCCCGCTCTTCTCTTGCCGGACATTAACACGTGGCGATCAACTTCAGCTGACCACGTCTTCAAGACAAAGAGGGGAGCAAAATGCCTTTCGTAAACACTATCTGTTCTTTGTGGTACACGGTCCATGCGAGGTATAGCTCGCCGCCACGCTTCGCGCCTTGCGTCATCCTGGGGCAGCATGAAAAGAGAGTACTTCTCTTTACACGATTTTAGCCGCTTCACAAAATGGCACGAAGCACTTCACCATCGCACTGCCGCATAGAACAAGTCGATCTGAGAGTTCGATTTCACTAAACGCGCGCGTGAAAGCAGGAACAAGCCGAAGCAGACAAAAACAATCGAGCGGCGCGAAGCGCGAAAGCGGGAGATCTGGGGAACAGTCGGTAGCGCCCTCTGTTGACCGCCGTGTAAGCAGAATGCTCCGATCTCCCTTCTACGTTGCGACTCACCCGCGCCGTTCGCTCACCTAACCTACTCTTACACCGTGGTCATAGCCTAAGAGCTGCTGCATCATTTTTAGAAGTGTACTAGAAGTATGACCTGATTGGTCCTTCACTTTATTAAAGTTGCACCTACGACGAGGATGGCATACACTGACATCAAGATGTTTCGGCAAGCTTGTTAGTTTAGCGGCACAAACTTTTTATTCAGCTGTCTCAAACTTCCCTGTAAGCATTAGGACAAAATTTGTTTTTATTGAAACAGCAGTTGTACTTGTGCTATATAGATTAGAGGGTTATTAAAGACAAATTACGAGTGGCGTGATTTTTTCATTAAAGGGAGCGCATGGCTATCTCTGAGGAGGCAGGTGAAAGGGGTGCAAGTACTGCAACCTTGGTCATGTAGAGGAGCCGTTTGTTAGTATATTAGTTCATTTTTATTGAGTACAGCTCATGTTTCAACCTGTTAGGTTGTTCAATACTTCGTATTTTTGTTTTCGACTTATGGTCCTAGAGGTTGCTTTTAGTGCGTGTGTAGCAATGCTGTTTTCAGCTGGGTTGTGTGTTTCTAAGAATGATGTTATATTTTGTAATACAGTAGTCGTTTCAGTGATATTTGATATTGTGATATTTGACGGCTGTGTTTTCATTCCAGTCACTCTAAAGTGCATTTACTGAAGCTATAGAACTTGCCTTCATTTGGCATTTGTTTTCACTGACCGAGGTAATGCCAGGTCATTTTTTTAAACGTTGGTCAGAGACAGGGGGTTCCCTTGCTCGGTCAGCACTCTGTGTATTTACATATTCCCTCGTGTGAGTCATGAATCGCCAAATTATTCTTTGTTTTATCATGCTGCACGTCAGTTCTTTATATTTCAGTCATTTTTCTGATGCTGTATTGTTGTAGTTGTTTACATTATTAATCAGGTATGAATTTTGTGATTGCATTTACTGCTTTGTAATAGTAAAGCACTGTTTTGTCTTACCCTTCTTTGATCATGAGTAATACTTCCATTTTTTTATGGTGACAATTGCAAACAAACCTAAGTTGGATAAAACTGCTGTGAGGTGTTATTTTGTAAACGCAGTGTAAATGGGATAGATGTGAATTACAATCAAAGCAACTTCTTAACTGAACGCAATGCTGCCTAAAATGCTCACAATAGAGAAAATACACATACTCTTAGCACTTCAGTTAATGCACGCACTTCCTAGCTGCGAATTGTGTGTGAAATTCTGTTGCTTATGTTCGTTTTTTATGGATTGTTTTTTGTTAAAGTCACATAGATCCTTATCAGACATAGTGAAGGGTTCGGAGAAAGTTCGTCTGGTCAGGCATTAGTAGAAGCAAAAGATTACAGTCACTGACCACGTCAAAGTAAAAACAAATTGACGTTTCGGATCCCGTACGGGTTCCTTGTTCACACTGAGACTAAAATGGCAGTGATCGAAACTAAAATACGCAGAATCTGACGAAATGACTGTATGTACACGGGTGGCATCATCACTTCCTTCCGGTTCATACTATTAGGTGTCTTCTGGATGAATGATGACTCAAGCAAAAGGCGTGTCGTCAGGTTCCGCTCTTTGGATATAATTGCAGCGTTGTCCCAGGCGATATCATGCGTTTTTTCGTGCGCGTGCTCGGCAATCGCATAGATCCTTATCAGGTTCTGCAGACATAAGTCACATCTGTGTTTTGCAGAACTGTAAAACACCACTTCAGCAGCCAGTGTGCTAGATTTTCAAGAACTATGAGACAACATGGGCACTTTCAGTAGCCTTACAAACTGGCTTGTCTGAATCAGCTGCTCAATACCAGTGCCAAAATATTTGATGGTTGTTAATTTTTATAGTGCAAGGGCATCTCCATGGGGAAAACAGCGCTATGGAACAAAATGGTTGTCTTTTCAAGATGGGGTCAAAGAATCAATTCCCAAGCATTTAACCCTGAGAAAGCCGAGCACCAGGCGAGGGGAAAGATTGTGCCCCTTGTATCACCAGGTGGCACTGGGGATCGAACCCTGCACTTCCTGCATGCGGGCCGGATGCTCAAACCACTAGGCCATAGCTGTGATAGCCAAAATTTTTAACTTTCTTGTTCATTAATTATCCCGCCATTATGACTAATTGTTTTTTAAACACGAATTTGGCCAGGCATCTATAGTAGTTCCGATCACAGAGAAAACTCGTAAGGAAGAAATATCGAGCTTGCGGTTTCAGATAAAGTCAGAGGGGAAATCCTGCATTTTAGAAATAAACTTGAATGCTGATAAGCCCACCCAGGTAAATCATGGTATACTTTTGTCACTAAGAAACGCGACTTCACTTTTACACTGGCCAGCAATGAAAGCTTCATAAGCACAAAAAAACTCCCTGCCGTATTTCGCGACGCTGTCAGGCGAGAAATGAGAGGACAGTTAAGCTGAACGAATGAATAGTTCTATCAATACAATTTAACACCAGATTTTAATAAGCATCCGACATAACGAAATTCCGCACGTACGATACCTAAGCGCCTAAAAATTTTTATTTTGTTTATGCGGTTAATATAAAATAAATTCTGGCAGTACAGAAAGCTGGCACACACCGAAGTGCAGGGCAGAACTGCAGATCTAACGGGAACCAGAACCGCCACACTGAGTGCATAGTCACTCCCCCATGCAATCCTGCCTTTGAAGCATGTTAAACTCGGCTTCTGTAAGACTACCTTTCTGTGGATGTTCAAATACGCACGTTATTTGCGGTTATTTCCTTCTGTAAAAGTTTGCCAGAGGCGCAGCGCTACCACGCCCGCCAAGGGGAGCTTCGGAAGCCTCGGCACAAAATGGCGGACAGCGCCGCTATATAGCGCCGCCACTATAGTGAACATTCTAGTTCACTGTAGCCGCCACTAAAATTGGATGACTGTTGGCCCCGCCCCTCCGCCGAAATCTCCCGAAGGGTATATACGGCTCTGGCGCGACCGCGCCTTCTCCCGGGCTGTGGAGAGGTCTCTCCCTGCTAAGAGTCGCGCGAAAGAGGGAAAGTCTCCGCGGCGGCGTCGCTGTGGGGGCGCGAAAGGAAGCGGGGGCGGCGTGAGTCAACACCCTCCAGAGAAGTTTTTTGGGGGGTGTTATGTGAGTTCCCTCACTCGCAAACCTCCCGAACGGCGCGCACATAACATAGCGTGATAATTACGCGCAGCCGTTAGTATGGGACAGGGGATTCACGTATATCCCCACAGGTTCTACTAGGCAGGGCTAGGAGATTTTCGGTTCTGAGATTTTCATAGCACTGGGAGAAATGTTGCGCAGAATGATGCAGTGTCGGACGGTGGTTGCGCTCCACACTTTTTTTTGTCATATAATTAACAACCTGATCTATAGTAATAGCCTGGCTTTCTTGAGTTCGGAGTCTGCCACAATCCTAAGGAACGTTTTCACGTGGCATTTTTCCTTGGGGCGTTGCAGTTCTTTTTTGTGCGCATCAACAGTGCATTTGAGCCTTTCATTTCGTGATTTGGAGCTTCCTCGAAACCACCTGAGCCACCATGAACGGTATCATGGGGTGGAGAGCTACCGACTGTAGAACCAGAACTTTTGGCCGAAAAATAATGAAAAAAAGAAACGTTCGAAAATCAAGAATGTCCTACCATTCTATATGCTGTCTATAAATTGCAAGAAACGCCCAGAAATTCATGTAAATGTAATGTTTGTCCTAAACAAGTGGTGGCTTGCTTTCCCATTGGCCAAGTATCGCAAACCACAGAAACCAATATTTCGTCTTTAACAAACGCATTAAAAAAATAATTACAAATAACGTTGTTTGAATACTTTAAAAGGTTTTTAAAGGCACTTCGGAAACCAATAACCTTTTATTGGCGTCGTATGTTGTTTCGTTTTCGCTGCAATGGCTTTTGCGCACTACGTTTACGCAAAGTCGTCAGCGCGCGGGGCGCGCCGTGGACGGAACGGGACATCTCAGTATGCCACTCTGTGTTGCTGAAAAAAAAAAAAACTACTGTTCCGCACCAAGTAGCTCATCGCCCCATTATGCTTTGAGCGCCCATGCTGGCTCAGATGCACCGCCGCCAGCTTTCCCTCTGACACACGCATCTCGCCGCATGACCCGGAAGTCGGAGTACCCAGCATGCCTTGCGGCTCGTTAAGGTTGCACACCACCTACTCCTACTACAGTGAACTACAGTATTTCCCGCTCAATTTAATCCAAACACCAGAATATTTAATCTGAGTGCCATTCAATTTAATCCAGTGCCACAGAAATTAATCCAAGAGCCAAAGCATTTATTCCAAACGCCAGCGAATTTAATCCTCATGCTCTCTCACACTGGACCCCTTAAACATAAAACGCGGTCTACAAATCCCAGACGCGTTATTGATGAGTTGTTACTGACGAAGCATTAGTCACCAATGAGCAAGCAATAATGACAACTTTTTTTAATCATAACAAATAAGGGCCGGGTATTTATCCACCCACCACATCAACCGAAGTACAGGGTGAGCGTGAAGCATATTGCAGATATGCATCGGCGGTGTCCTGCAACTCGCATCATCATGTCACACCTTTACTATCCTGGTAAAATGAGCGACTCACACTAAAGTGGTGACTAACTCCAGTGATCAGCCGATAGTCCGCTCACATGACTTAACATCACTTGCAACCTGACGTCCCACATTCTCAACCAAAGTCATGAGGGGCATGGAACGAAACATTATGTGGAATATAATTACGCTATCACTTCGACACACCTTTAGCTAGCACATTCAGTGTGTTCCTACATGACACTGACAAACTGCACAAAGATGTGCAATTCTTCCCGCTTTATAAAGTCACGTGACTTTCAGCAAAGGGGAGGCACTTTCACGACCCAACATA
Source organism: Amblyomma americanum (assembly GCF_052857255.1). Lineage (NCBI taxonomy): Eukaryota > Metazoa > Arthropoda > Arachnida > Ixodida > Ixodidae > Amblyomma > Amblyomma americanum. The sequence goes on from NC_135503.1 coordinate 178,329,428, forward strand.
ACGTCCCGTCATGATGAAAGTCGCTCCTTGTGACGTCACAACTTGTATTGACGCAGCGAAATCGTTTAGAGTTAGCGATAGCGCTAACATTCCCATAGCGACTTGATGTGATGCATGATACTGCAAGTCGCGTGGGACCGGAGAGTAAACTGAACGAAATAGTTGTGTGCAAAGGCTAGCCGTATTGTCCAGGGAAATCCGATACCAATGTTGTTGGGTCGCAAAAGTGCCTCCTCTTTGCTGACAGTCACGTCACTATATAAATGGGGAAGAATTGCACATTTTTGTGCAGTTTATTAGTGTCATATAGGGACACACTGAATGTGCTAGCTAAAGGCGTGTCGAAGTGATACAGCCATTACATTCCACATAACTTTTCGTTCCATACCCCTCATGACTTTGGTTCAGAATGTGGGACGTCAGGTTGCAAGTGATGTGAACTCATGTGAGCGGACTATCGGCTGATCACAGGGAGTTTATCTTAGACACCACTTTAATGCGAGTCGCTCATCTTATCAGGATAATAAAGGTGTGACATGAGGATGCGAGTTGCAGGACACCAACGATGTATATCTGCAATACGCTCCACGCTCACCGTGTACTTTGGTTGATGTGGTCAGTGGTATAAATACCCGGCCCTTATTTGTTATGATTAAAAAAGTTGTTATTATTACTTGCTCATTGGGTGTCTAATACTTCGTCAGTAACAACTCATCGATAACGCGTCTGGGATTTGTAGACCGCGTTTTAAGTTTGTGCGGTCCAGTGTGAGAATGCATGAGGATTAAATTCGCTGGCGTTTGCATTAAATGCTTTGGCGCTTGGATTAAATTCTGTGGCACCTGGATTAAATTTAATAACACTTAGATTAAATATTCTGGCGTTTGGAATAAATTGAGCGGGAAATACTGTAGAATATTGGGTAATGTGATCATTGCGTCGCGTCTCCATAGGCCGAGGGGAAGCCGCCGGTGTCGACATTTTTTAGTTTCCCGCTTGCCCGCTAGGTGCCGCCGCCGTTACGAACTACAAGGGTGCCTCCTCCCAGCGCCGGGTGGAGACAATTTAAGCGACGCCGCCATATTGAATCACAACAGGCCTCTCCCATGTACCGCGAAATGCTCAATTGGTAGCCCAGTGTAGCTTTCGCTGCAAAAGGCCGTTTAAGTTAAAGCACTTTGAAGCGCGCCGAGAGCATGAACGGCGCCGTTACAAACGCTAGCGCCGCTGATCCCGTGTGATTCAATATGGCGGCGCCGCTGAAGTTGTCTCCACCCTGGCGGCGCTGGCATCAAGGTTCTTTCTCTACGAGCTACTTGCTCGTGACGCCGTCCGAGGAGGACGCTTTTTCTTTCGAAGCTGCAGCGACTACGTCAGAAGCTAAGTGCTTTTTTGGTATTTGCGCTTGTACATGCTGTCGGCCGGTAGTTTTAAACCGAGTTAAGGGTAGGAAGGCTAGCGGAAGGGTGTGCCGAAGGTTTTTGTGTAGGAATTTTGGCAGGCTTTTACGTTGTGTAGTGCCCAAGGCTTTTGTGTAGGAATTTTGGCGGGCTTTTAAGTTGCGTAGCTAGTGCCGAAGGTTTTTGTGTAGGAATGTTAGCGGGCTCTTATATTGTGTAGTGACGAAGGTATTTTCTGTAGGAATTTTGGCTGGCTTTTACGTTGCGTTGTGCCAAAGGTTTTTGTGTAGGAATCTTGGCGTGCTTTTACGTTGCGTAGTCGGCCGGACGGTGAATCGGCAAGCTAGGAAAGTCAAGGTGGACGGGGACGGGGAGTTAGTACACTGCCAGGAGTGGAACCCTTGGTGCTATTTAGACGAGACCAAGTTCAGGAGGTTATCCGAGGCAGATGGGGCTAGCTTCGCGTGCAAGATGTGTAAGCGTTTTGAGGAGGCCGTTCAGACGTTGAAAGGGGAATGGACAGCTAGAATTAAGGAACTCTAAGGGGACCTGAAGTTGGAACGAGGGGAACGGATTAGGTTAGAAACTCAGGTCGCCGAGTCGCTTAAGAAGGAGGAGGCTACCTGTTGGAGCGAATTGTGGGCGAGCTGAAGGAGGAGCGGGCCAAGCTAGAAGAGCAGGTAGAAGCGCTCAGGTCGCGGCCGGCAGGGCAGCCCAGTTCGGAGCAGTGTAAGTTGGGGGACGAGCCTCGTCGATCCTACAGTGCTGTTGCGCAGCAGGCTTTGAGTGGCTAAGAGAAAGAGGTAAAAACTCACGACAGTAGCGTACGGCGGCGGGAGAGACAGGTAGTGCGATCCGGAGGGCAACAGTCGCAGTTAGGAAGCGAACGGTTAGAGCGGAGGAGGGTTCTGGTAGCCGGTGACTCGAACGTAGCGAGGCGTTTTGACGACAGTGAAGGCGAACAGGCGAGTGCAGGAGGAGGCCCAGTCAGGGAAGTGCATGGTAGATGCAATGGCCAAAGTCCAGGAGGTGGTGGGGGGTAGCATGGATGGCGAACACCTTGTCGTTATCCATGCTGGTCTCGACGATGTGTTGAAGGGGAGGAGCCAGAATCTCGAGAAGCAGTTAGAACTGGGGATGCGTAGGCTAGAGAGGCCTCTGAGAGTGTGCATGTGACGATATGCACAATCCCAGAGGTCCAGAGGCAGGCTAGCGAAACGGAAAGGAGGATCGTTGAGGCTAACCATGCAATTAGGTTAATGAGTCGACGACTAAGATACGGGGTAATGGAAGTTAACAGGGAAGTGTACGAGGTCAGGGCCAGCTTTTGCACAGGATGGCATTCACTGCGGTGGTGCCACTGGCAAGAGGGTGGGTTGTAGGATAGGTCGCCAGGCAACAGCTTTTTTGGGGGGACCCAGAGCTTTGAGGGAACCAGTGTAGTTAATTAAGAAACAAGATCAAAGGGACGATGGAACCATAGGAGAAGAAGTAGACACCAGCGCCAGGGCCAAATTAATTCAGATATATCCTTCATTAACATGCAAGGTGGCAAGAATAGACCGAAATGGGAGGAAATAGGACAGTTAAGGCAGGAGGAATTAATGGTATATGGTTTAGTGGAAACGCATCTTAGAGACATGGAGCAACCACCTTGTAACCCAGACTGCGCATGGGTATATTGCAATAGAACAGAGTGCAGCAGAAAGGGGGTGGAATTGGGCATTCATTCATAAAAGTAAGAATTTTAAGAGGGTTAAACTGGGATGCAAGGAACATTTATGGCTAAAATGAAAAGTGGCAGGGGAGCAAACACTCCTTGGCTTTGTATACCTGTGGACAGGAGCTAATGCCAAAGAGGAAAACGGGAAAATGTTAGAATGTATTGCAAGCGACCTTGATCAGCTAGGAGGACAGGGCGAGATAATTATATTAGGCGACATGAACGCATATATAGAAGACTTGGATGGGTACACAGATTCGACAGGAAGCATGCTGCAGGACATGTGTGACAGGCATGATTTTGTTGTATGCAACAGTACCGAGAAGTGTGAAGGACTCATAACATGGGAGGCAGGGAGTTTGCACTCGACGATAGATTATGCCCTAATATCACAAAGGATGTATAATAGATTAGGGGTAATGAGCATAGATGAACATGGTTCCAGAAGTCTAGGTAGTGACCACAAGCGTATCAAGTTGAGTTTAAGAAGAGAAACCAATGTAGGACTGAAGCGAGATGTACAATCAGAGGGGAATTTTTACTCAGAAAAGCAATTGGAAGCAGCAGCCAAATTGAGAAAGTAATTTTTGAGGATAGTGAAACAGAATGGACTTATACCAAATTAACTCGATTACTGGAGCTAGAGCTAGCTAAGGTGCGAGTAAAGCTAAAAAGAAAAAGACGCACACCCAAGAGTCGGTGGGATGAGGAGGTCAAGAGGGCGATAGAGAAACGTCAGGAAGCGTCCAGGGAACACGGATATTCCAAGAAGAGGGGAAACCAGAAGTTGAAGTAGACAGAAAATGGGATACCTTCATAAAGTGTAGAAGGGAAGCATACTATTTGATTAATGAGAAAATTAGAAGAAAAGGTGCCCAATGGATGTCAAACGTAAATAAAAAGGACAGAAAAGCAGCTAGAAAATTCTGGAAGCATCTAAATGCAACGAGTAAGGCTAGAGCAATGGTTTATTGTTACAGATCAGGGTATTCGACTAGAAGGGGATGCAGCGATAAAACACATAGGAACAAGGATGACAGAAAAATTTAAAGAAAGAAATGTTGCACATAATTTATTGAAGGCGGATAGACCGGTTACTGCAATAGCATCACTTGAGCAAAGAGAGTGCGAAAGGGCAGTGAAGAAGGTTCCTAGTGGCGCATCAACAGGACCAGATGGTATTCCGATTATGTTAGTAAAGAAGCTAGGACCAAAATCCAAGCAAACATTAATAAAGCTAGTGAATAAAATGATAGTGGATGGGAAAGTCCCTGATGAATGGCGATTAAGTAGAATGAACATGATATATAAGGGAAAGGGGGTACCAGAGTGCTTATAAAGGTACCAGAGTGCTTATAAAAAGGGAAAAATGTAGAAGACCTTGTAGAGATACAGCGGGGGCTTAGGCAAGGATGTCCTCTGTCTCCCTTGTTGTTCATGTTGTACCTGCAAGGGTTGGATACCAAGCTAGAGAGGAGCGGACTAGGCTTCAACCTTTCTTTTTTCAAGCAAGGAGAATGGATTAAAGAGTCATTACCGGGAATAATAAACGCCGATGATATAGTGCTAATGGCTGACAACAAGGAAGACTTACAGAAGTTTTTTTTTTTTTTATTCGAGAAGTGTGCCATGAGGCATAAGTTGAAAAAAGGAAAGGGGGGAAGGAATGCGCGGGATTTAAAGTTAAAAGAAGGAGTGAAGAACCGTTGCGCTGAGGTAGTCGCAGAGGTTGTTAATGAAACGGTTGTCCATTGTCCCCTTCACGTAGTCACTTTCGCGGTTCCACCGCAGGCCCACCTCCCTGAGAAGCCGTTTTCTGATAGCAGCCGTCGCTGGGCACGACCACAACAAGTGCCGCACATCACAAATGTCCGGTGCAGCGCTACAGTAAGGGCACCTGTCAGGTACTGGCAGATCTTTGGCACGCCACCGATGACGGACAGATAGTGTCAGAGCCGCCCCTGCCCAAATCCGGCGCACGGATACCTCCTCCTGCCGAGTAAGACTACGGGGGAGAGGGTGCGAACACGGAGGAATTAGAGCGCGTGTTCGCTGGCGCAGAACTTCGGAATCAGAAACATGGGACAGGAACGGATCTGGGGGAAAAGGGGAAGGTGGCGGATCGTCTAATGTATAAAGATGAGTCATAGCATCCGCTTGAATGTTATGTGGATCCTGGGCATGGCCGCGAATCCAGTGTATGCGCACAGCACATGGATAGTTTGCGCAGAGCACATGAATAGATTGTGAAATCTGGAACGTTCGTCGAACAGCCTTAAGCTGTTTAAGGGTGGCGCGGGAGTCGGTGTAAATATGAACTGTATTGAATGTTGGAACGAGCGGGAGGGAAGCAATGGCATTATAAATGGCTTGAAGTTCTAATGCCAGCGGAGTGCACGTATCCGCAGTATACGTCGCGCGAGTGTTGAGATGCGGATGAGATGGACTATACACAGCAGTAACTCCCCTCTCTGCAGAATGTGATGCATCCGTGTATAATATGCACCCTTCAGGCAGATACGCTGCTGATACCGACGGGGAAACAGTGGGGCGATTGTTAGTGAGCTGGCAATAGGACCACGGTGGAAGTGTCTTTAAACGATGAAGTTTGAGAGACTGTTTTCGAGCTCTATTCGCCACCCGTTGGTCGATGATTTCACTGAGTGTATTAAGTTGGGCGAACTCCTGTAGCACAGGTATGGGTGTTAAACGAGGCAGATATGTTATGACGCACATAGCCTCACGATTGATAGCTTCAAGGGAGTCCCACTGTCTGCGGGTGAGACGTTGAAATTGTGCCTGATATACTATCCGTGGCTGAAGGATAGAGCGCACAAGCTGGCGGGCCGTATGAGCACGTGCGCCACCAGAGCGCATAGCTATGCGACGAATCAGACCTAGAGTAGCGTGAGCCGATTTACGGGTGGCTGTCAGCCACGGGGTGCCAGTCGCAGATGTATGGAGGAGAAGACCAAGAATACGAACAGTTTCTACCTGAGGAATCAGAGAATTATGTACCGTAAAATTTAAAGGGGGAGCTTTCCGTAAGGCGGCTTTATTTCCAATTCGAATGAAACATGATTTAGTAGGAGAGAGCGTTAGACCCAGAGGTGGGAGGCGAGATGTCAATACATCCAGCGCGTGTAGAAGGACCGACTGATGAATAGACGCATCTGGATGACAGCACCACAAGGTGATATCATCGGCATATGCAAGCACGCGGATAGAAGGGATGGTCTCTAGGGCTCGAAAAAGAGGAATTAAAGCCACAATAAATAATGTGGGGGCGAGAACGGAGCCCTGCGGCACTCCTCTATTGGGAGTGAAATTACCAAAGGGCTTTCTGTGGACACGCACGCTGAAGGTTCGATTTGCTAAAAAGGCGTGAATGGAGAGGAAGAACCGGTGAGGGAGACCAAGAGTTTGAAGGGAGGCAAGAATGGCAGAGTGAAGGATGTTATCATATGCCTTTGTTATATCTGTAGCGATTACGGTTCGTACAAGGTGACTCTGCGGAGAGTGGTCAAGCACGTCAGCAGCCAAAGTAGCAAGGCCGTCCTCCGTTCTAATTTGTGGGCGGAAACCAATTTGGGAATCTGGGTAACTATCATGGGATTCCAGCCACCACGACAAGCGTGCGGCTAGAATGTCTTCATAAAGCTTGCAGATGGTAGGGGTAAGGGAAATTGGACGAAGGGCCGAGAGAGGTACTGGAGGCTGACCTGACTTGGGTATTGGAACCACAATAGAATGCTTCGTCTCCCGGCATGACGCAAGAAAGCCACACTTCGTTAAATGTATCAAGTAGGGTTTCCAAAGCCCTCCCTTCCAAGTTAAGGAATAAGGAGTTAGGTATGTCGTCGTGCCCGGGAGTAGTAGTAGTTTTTAAACGTTCAATGGAGGCCAGCAGCTCTGCCATGGTGAGGTCAGAAGTAATCTTATCGGAGGGCTCTGTTACCGATAAGTCAGGTGGAAACGTAGCGGTGCAGTCATGGTTTGGAAAAAACTGACGGGCCGCTTGTTGTGCAAATGTGTCCTCATCCACATTCAGCGCGAGGCGAATGCTCTCTGTGTAATCTGCAACCTGAGAAGGGCGCTCCATGGCGTGAAACACTCTAAAGATGACGATTGCCCTGCGTAGAGGACAGGCGGGCACACCATGCAGCCCAGAGTTGCCTGCCTAGCCGCTTTGGGTAGCGCCGCGCCCGTGCGGTAGCGCAGTGAAGAGTAGAAAGAGCCGAAGGGTCATCGGGGTGACGAGTAGCGTAAAGATCCTCCTGGCGACGAAGAGCCCACAGATTCAAAAGATGTATGTCCGGATTTGGGTCGTCTTCATTTACAGTAGTGGTAATAGTGTGAGTAGCGATAACAGCAGAGAGAGTAGACAATGCTGATGAGGGGTTGAATGTAGATAAATGATTGTCTGCGCGTACAGAGTCCCATGATGTTATTCGTACAGTGCGGCGTACTTTCCGTAGGCGCGTAGGCGTGAGGAAGATACAAATAGGGTTGTGATCGCTACCCCAAGTATCAGAATCAACAGCCCAACGGGGGTTACCGGGGCCTAACCACCAAGTCAAATCAGGTGAATACGGGCTACCTCGTGGGCGGGTAGAAGTATTCGGGTGGTTTAAAAGTTGAAAGGAATGATCCGAAAAGCTCCCTTGGATGTGTGCACCCCTTGAGGAATCCGATGGGTAACCCCACGCAGTGTGTGCGCCGTTGAAGTCACCACCAACTAGAATAGGGATACCCGAGTTGGTAGAACGTAGAAAACGAACCCATCCCAGATTGGGAGATGCGGAGCCAGGACGACTATAAAAAAAAACTAGAATAAGGGGTGTGCGTGCAGGTTTTACGAGAAGGGCGACAACCTCTTGACGTGTGTTGCACCACCGTGAAAGGTCGAGCGGTGTGTGCGGAACTGAACTGTGAATATATATTGCAGATTTACCTGGGCTGAGGGAGGAGGCGGTGCAACGGCGATCAGGGATAGAGGGTGAATGGTATGCGCAGAAACCTGAAAGACGTGGGAGTGCATTTTGCTCTTGCAGTAGGAACGCCCATGCCCTCAGCTTTCCGTCGCGAAGGCGGATGTTCACTTCAGAGGCCTTATTTGCGAATCCTCGACAGTTCCACCGCACCACCACCGATGATGATGCGCTATCCATGACGAGGCCGAAGAGCTTCCACGATGAGGGATGTCACCTGCTTCATCAGCGCTAATATCTTATCCACTGTCGGGGTAGTCACGGCTAACAGGTGGTCGGCACCTGATTGTGGGCCAGTGCTCACCCTAGGTGATTCCTCTGATGATTGCTCCCGAGTTATTAGAATTCTTCGAGAGGATTGAGAACGACGCTGCTCCCGGCGCTGGGTGAGTTCGTCTAGTCGGCGGCGAGGCTCCGCGGTTGCATTGTCTAAAGCTGTGTCTTCATCTGTGGTATCCACATGTGATGGATGCACTGGACGTTTTGGCGCACCATTTGATCCGGGAAGGTGAGCCGCTTGTGCATATGTACGCTGGTGAGGAGACGTATGGTGAGCAGCGGGCTCAGATAAAGGAAGTTCAGGGAAGTCGTTGTCGTCACATGCGAGAGCTGCAAAGCGATTACTTGTATGAACATCCATTTTTGCAGGCGACTTGTGAAACTTCTTCACTTGCCTCTTCTTTGGACAAGCGGGGGAGCGAATGTCATGGTCCGGCGATTTGCACAGGGCACAATGAACTGTTGGTTCATTCATGTCGGCCACAGCTGCTGGATTAGGGCAGGTATTTTGCATATGTCCTTCTTTGTGGCAGTGATAGCAAAAAATACGACGAGGTCGGAAGGGCTGTGGTTTGATGATCGCACCGTAGTAGGTAAGGTACTTCGGGAGAGTCAACGGGCCTTGCAGGATGAGCAGGTATGAGCCCCGGCGACCCATAGGCCGCGCTTGCAGTACAACATGACTTGAGCAGCGAATATTTGCGCGCACCTCCTCGGGAGGGCTCGTGCTGTCGACATGATAAACCATGCAGCGGAGTGTGTTAGGACCAGATGCAAAATATATTTGCACCGGGACATGCTTGCGGTCATCCAGGGGGATCCGCGTAACTGCGCAAAGTTTCTGGGCGTCCATCAAGGATGACAAATTTACCGTGATGGTGTTCGATGGGCGATGGACGACAAACCCGCAGTAGTTCGAAGAGCCAAGAGCATGGTCAATTGTGGCTTGAACATTCCGGGCAGGAATGGCAGTCATATCAAAGCGCAATGTAGGCTTGATGGTAACGCGGAACGAGTTCGCAGCAGGCGGAAGAGAGCCTTGACTCACGGGAGGCATCTGTGGGGGAGGCTCAGACGCTGGTGACGGCAATTGCTGGGAATACTGAACTGGCGCGACGGGCAGAGTTTCTTGAGGGAGTGCCACGGGCACAGAGGCGGTAGAGCAGTCCATGTCACACGCCAAAGTCGTAGCATCGGAAGACGGCGCAGGCTGGAGGCCCAGAGGCCCTGACGATTGCGTGGACGTGGAGGCTGCGTCAGGTGGCAACACAGCGGGCATCCGCGTAGCTGTCGTCGACAACGCAGAATCCATGCAGACGCGTAGCGCGGCCTCGCTCGGCAGCGCCGAGCTAAGCCTAGCTTGCCCCTGAGGGTTCCGGTTAGGTTTTCTCACTTGAGAATGCGCCCACCGTGCCGGGAATTTCTCCGCAGGGGCGTCGTCAGCATTTGGTCTCACGGAGGGCAGTGTCCGACCCACGCCACACGCGAGAAGACAGCGAAAAGCGAAAACACAGACCTAGAAGCAGACACGTAACCACCCACTAGGTCTTCGTCTTCTTCTCAGTTGATAGACATAAGTGGTACAGAGGGAGATAGATTAGGTTTCAAGTGTAGTAAGGAAAAATCTGCAGTCATAATATTTAATGGTGAAGTCGGCGAGCATAGAATACAGGAGTTTACGCTAGCAGTAGTGGATGAGTACAAGTATCTTGGGGTGTGGATAAATAACGGTGCTGAGTATCTGACAGAGCATGAAAAATATGTAATCAATAACGCTAGTAGGAATGCAGCTGTCATGAAAAATAGGGCACTGTGGAATTACAATAGGTATGAAGTGGTAAGAGGGATCTGGGAAGGGGTGATGGTTCCTAGCCTGACTTTCGGTAATGCGGTCCTGTGCATGAGACCAGATGTTCAATCAAGGTTAGAAATTAAACAACGTGGCGTGGAGAGGCTAGCTTTGGGAGCACATAGCAATAAACCAAATCAGTGGGTACAGGGTGATATGGGATGGGCGTCGTTCGAGAGCAGAGAAGCTAGCAGTAAAATAGCATTTGAGGAGCGATTGTGAAAAATTGGGGAAAAGCAGCGGGCTAGGAAATTTTTCAGATACCTGTATATAATGAATGCTGTTACGAAATGGAGAAGGCGAACTAGAAAACTGACAAGCAAATATCTGGACAGCAGTAGGGGGCAAATCAGCAATTGTTGGTTAAGAAAAAGGTTAAAAAAACAGAGAGAGCTCTGTGAAAAACAGAGATGCTGACGAAATTAGCACTGGGAACATACAGGATATTTAAGCAGGAAATTTCCAAAGAAAATATCTATGATAATTGTATGGGAAGCTCTTTGTTGTTTGAGGCCAGGACGGCAGTTTTGCGGACTAAGATATATAAAGTCAGGTACCACGAGATAGACACGTTGTGCGCTGCGTGCGGAGAGGAGGAGGAAACGGCTGAACACTTGATACTTTTCTCTAAAGGGCTTCACCCTACAGTGGAAAGCAGCGAGGCTGATTTATCCAAGGCATTGGGGTTTAAGGACAGTGAAGGGAAAGTAGATTTTAAGCGGGAAGAAGTAACCAAGCAGACGGTATCTGATTGGTGGCTAAAATCAATATAAGAGTAAAATTTCACAAGTCATGGCTAGGTGGCTTGAACCACTGCCCGATTCAAAGGGTTCAACCTTATTCATCCATCCATCCATCCATCCATCCATCCATCCATCCATCCATCCATCCATCCATCCATCCTGTAGTCGCCGCGGCACAAGTAGGCGCGGTGACACGCTTGGGAGTCGTTTTTTTTTTTGGTCGTTGCTTTGTATTGTGCTCATTTTGTGCTTGCTTTGGAGGATTCAGTGGCCTGCTTAGATCATTATTTCGTCTCCCTCGAACCTGCAATGCAAGGATGTAGCATCCTGGATAGATTGAAAGAGGTTCCGTAAAGGAAACAAAAATCCGGATCGCCTGCAGATGCTTTGCGCTGAGTTTCGATAGCGGCTACGCCTACAGGAAAGATTGCCCGAAGGTAGCCCTCTTCAACATGCTGAGTTTTTAATTATAGTTTGAATAATCATAATCGCAGTTTTTAGTCATTGTAAACTGTCTCATTTTTGGCTTGGTGAAATCCATTTCTCAGGGAAACTGTGAAGATTCTAACTAAATTGGCCTCCTTGCTTGATGCGGAAGATAAAGACGCTAATGAGATATGTGAACTTCGCATGCCAGCAGGAACGATAGTGAAGGTGCCGGTTGATCAGGCTGGAGCGTGTCGTGATCATAGTCAGCATGTATAGCCAAAAGCGACTCACGACTAGTCTTTCACATCGCAGGCGATGTAGCATGAAAATGTGTCGTAAACGCAAAGTGTGAAATAGGCATTGGCCTCCTAGCTATGCCAGTCACTGATGACAGTTTTCAACTTGCAAGGTACACAAAATAACGCGACAAGGTATGATTCATCTACCCTTCCGCACAGCTGTATGGTTCTGTGCTGAAGCTTGATAACATTTTCACAGAATACTGCAGCCAAAGCCAACTACATTCAGAGAGAATCTTTCATGTGCTGGATGTGGTGAGGGCAAGGCTGTGTACAGAGGTTGGTTGCCATCTTCACGCAGAAGTGCTTTCCGAGTTAATTTTAAAATTTTACATCGTAGTCAGGCTTCACTTTTTTGTGAAAGGAGTGAACACAGGCCTTGCAGATGTGAACGGGCCAAGCAGTTGAAGATGAGCCGTGGCTGCACCACTGCAACACTTACTTAATTATTTGTGCGCTTATCTCAAACAATATAAATAAATTTGTCTTTGCCCCATTTGAAGATGAAAGGCTTCGTGTACTGTTTAATTTCAAATTTTCAAAAAAACGCGGGTTCGATTCCGGCCGCGGTGGTCGAGTTTCTATGGAGGCGAAATTCTAGAGGCCCGAGCCCTGTGCGATATCAGTGCACGTTAGAACCCCGGGTGGTCGAAATTGCCGGAGCCCTTCACTAAGGCGTCCCCATAGCCTGAGTCGCTTTGGGACGTTAAACACTGATAAACCATAATTTCAAATCTGCTGAACACCTTTAGGCTGATATGGCAGAGGAGTTACAGCATGCAAGTTCAAAGTGATGGGTGGGTACAGGCAATTCAAAAAGAGCGAGCGAGTCGCGAAATGAACTGCATGGTAGTGGAACGCCAGAGTTAAATCGGCGAGTATGTGTGAGTTTCACAGCAGTCATTAGCATTGACCTGAAGCGATATTTGTCCGCTTTAAAGTTGGGAATAAAGCGACACGCCAAAGCAGAACTGGTGTGCTCAAAGCATATGCTTTTAAGCCGCGTTGGTCGGACGATGCGGAGCGTCGAGTCCGCAATTTCAGCTGATGAGTTCTTGGAATCGCAAAGTAGCGGCCGCTGTGCACCCGCGCTCCACGCGCTTGACTCTGCCCTGTCTTCGCGCTAATGAGGTTATTATTAAACGTTCATCCGCTAATGTTGAACAACACACATGATGCAAACTAGTTTAGTCCGCGCAGGCGCGATCTTTTGACAGTAACACGGGAATTTATCCCGTATACGCCTGGACCGCTTTCCCTGCCTTCCTGTAGCGAACAGGACAGCAGCGCCGCCATGGCACCGCCGCCGTTTTGCGACAGCGGCGGCTTCACTCCAGCCCGGCCAGTGAGCACAATACCCGTATTCTAGTTCACTGTACTACTACTAATCTAAAAACCTAATCTAAATACGTTGCTGCGCTGCTAGGGCGGCTAGCGCTGCTTTGCCACTGTTGCGTGATGCCACTATGGGTACAGTGTACTAGAGCAACTAGACACTGATCTCTTCTAGCTGACTGGATGCCTCATTCCCGCTTTTTGTGCAAGTGAAGCCACCGGAAATTCTCAGGCATATCCCGGAAGTTCGGTGTCTGCTGTGTATTTCAATGCAAAAAGTCTCGTCTTTCGCCCTTCCGTTCTCAGTTTTTACGTTGTTTTCGCGTAACGTCTACTGTAATGTCAAAGCAATAAGCAAGCTCGACGCGAGAAATGTGGGCATTGCTTGGGGAACCCTGTAATTTCAGAGAAACCGAAGAAAACAGGCATGCAGGTCTCACGTACTATGCCGCGGCAAAGGGGTACGTGCATTAAACACTATTTTCTGATCTGGTTCTTGTCTTACGAGCGTAATTAGAGTAAGTAGTGGAATGACGATCAGTCTAGGCCATCTTAAAAACGAATTTTCGTGTAGCAAATAAAAGGCAATGGCGCAAAAATCCTGACACTCGAACTGCCACTGTCTCAGTTTCGGGTTGGTGGCGGACGATGTCTCTTCTCATCGACGGCAGCTGATGTTTATCGCTTGATGGTGTCATTTACTTTCCAGACGTGCTTTTAATCTAATTCAATAGCACAGCCATGTATCATCTACATAGCGCGAGAGAAACGACTGACGAGAAAGACGAATGCTGCAGCTCATATGACAAACGCTGTTAGAAGTCAGCTGCACCAAGCATCACGAATAACAGCCCATTCAGGCATAATTTGCTACAGTTACTTGATACATTAGCTCCGTCGAAAAAGTAGTACCATATACCTTTTGGGCGCGCTAATATGTGTACCAGCAGAACACCGACGGCACCCCACCAGATTGTGGCCTCACTGCAACTAAAATGGTCACTGCAAAGTCGGCTGCCTAATGAAGGCTTCCACCTATTCTTTCTTAAATTTATACCCCATTTATTGTATAACTTGGGCTTAGAGCGCGACAACGTGCATCACAACAAAGAGCAGAGTTGGCGACGCAAGCGCAACGGGACGACACAGAGCTGAGCACACGAGGCTCCGTACGTACTGTGTGTAGCGACGTTCTGTCGTCTGCTAGTGTCGTCCCGTAGTGATGCAATGGACCCTTATTTTTGAAACGTCTTTCCCGAGGACTTTGCTGCTCTTCTAATGCAGTCGACGGCGCAACAGGTAGGCATTGTCATGAAAAAAGACGAGAACGTCGAAAAGACAAGGTGCTAAGAGGAAAACGAAAACTAAAACAGAAAAACAGTGCCCCTGCCGCAGTGGCTCAGTGGTTAGGGCGCTCGACTGCTGATCTGGAGTTCCCGGGTTCGAACCCGACCGCGGCGGCTGCGTTTTTATGGAGGAAAAACGCTAAGGCGGCCGTGTGCTGTGCGATGTCAGTGCACGTTAAAATCCCCAGGTGGTCGAAAATTAATCCGGAGCCCTCCACTACGGCACCTATTCTTCCTTTCTTCTTTCACTCCCTCCTATATCCCTTCCCTTACGGCGCGGTTCAGGTGTCCAAAGATACATGAGACAGATACTGCGCCATTTCTTTTCCCCCAAAACCAATTATTATTAAGAAAAACAGTGTCCGATTTCATGCACTGCCAAAGGCTGACTTCCGGGACATGCTGCCCAACTTCCGGTGGCTTCACTTTCGGTTCTAGAGCACTGTACTTTCGGGCGCCCGATGCGGCATCCAGCCCCCTATTGGAGATCAGTGGTACTAGGCTATGGGAGTGTACGTGGGTTTTAATAATAATAATAATAATAATAATAATAATAATAATAATAATAATAATAATAATAATAATAATAATAATAATAATAGTAATAATTGGCCTTTTTTGGGCAATTTGTCATTTCTCGGGTTCGAACCCAACCGCGGCGGCTCCGCGGCGGCTGCGTTTTTATGGAGGAAAAACGCTAAGGCGCCCGTGTGTTGTGCGATGTCAGTGCATGTTAAAGATCCCCAGGTGGTCGAAATTATTCTACTGCCCCCAACTACGGCACCTCTTTCTTCCTTTCTTCTTTCACTCCCTCCTTTATCCATTCCCTTACGGCGCGGTTCAGGTGTCCAACGATATGAGAGACAGATACTGCGCCATTTCCTTTCCCCAAAAACCAATTATTATTATCATTTTCGTTGAGGCAAATTTTTCCGCGTCTATTTAGTGTGATGTGGTGTGATGCAAATAAACTTTAATTCAATTCCCTGTTGATTGACAGCACTAAACCAATAAAATGCACTTCTTTTTAAAGAAGTGCAACGGCTGCAATTTAATCAACGTTTGTATTTAGCTAAGGGAGTCTAATTCCCGAAGGTTTGTTCAGAAGCAAATTCCATATTTACTGGTTATTCGAGCGCCTTGCACGAGAAAAGAGCGAAGTAAATGTAAGGTGTTGGGCGAGTTGGTATCGATATTATAGCGCAACGAACGGGATATAGAAGAAGGACACAGGCAGGAACACAACACAGCGCTGGACACAGCACAGCGAAGTAAAGTTTAACTGCGCAAGAGGCTTCGTGGAACGGGTGCAGCGCATGAACGCGTGTATCCGGGCGGCTTCGATAGGCCAGCGTTCGCTATTCAGATGGCAGCTGTCGCAGCCAGTATTGCGGCGCCGAATTTCCTCTTGCGGCAGAGACGCGAAGCTTTGTTCGGCGCATGCGCTTCTAGCGGCGCCTTTCCTGTAGCGCGACCGCAGCGCGGCTCGCGAGCGTGCGTGCGTTAGTCTGCTGCCCCTGACGGACGGTTGAGTGCGTGCGTTGGATTTTGCAGCTCTTCGGTTCTAATTCGTGGTGGCCCCGTTTTCTTCTGATCGTCGTTTCACCCGTGGGACACTACTTTCGGACGTGCCGTCAAGATGTCGGACGACCACAACAACCACGAAGACATGAACGAAATCCAGGACATACCGGAGATCGAGCTCATCATCAAGGTATACGCCCGCCGCCGTCCGGGCGGCAGTGAACCGTCGGTTAGGCCTAGCGCTCGCGGCGCGTCGGATTGCGGTTCGCAACTCGTTCGGCCGCAGTTTCGTCGTTTCCGAAGCGTGGGAGGCGCGGTCGGCCCCCGGCTTTCGCCCCCGCAGCAACCGTGGCGCAACCGTTGGCAGTGTAGCCGGCTTGTTGGGTGTGGGGTCCGCTTCGCTTTTGTTGACCCCGTGCTTATATTTCGCGTTTCATGCTTCGGCTGCTGCTTTTCGCGCAGTGCGACCTCGTCCGCAGCGCGACGCATTCCTGCGATTGCACCTGTTGTTTCATGAGCACTGTCGCTGGCTGCTGCCCCAGTGTGGGCTACAGTCCGTAGAGAAATGGAAAACGCTCGCCCGGCCCGAGATAGGCGGAGGTGTGCTCCGATTAGGGCTTGCAGGGGCGCGGCCGCTGGGCAGTGAGCTGGTGCCTTGAGCGATTTTGCGTTTGTATGTCGTGGCATACTTTCTATTTCAGTCAGCCGGAAAATGCCGGAACTCGGAGAGCGCAGACTGGTTGGCTTCCCTCTCTTAGGACGTTGCGCCGTGGCGAATGTCCTTGAGCAATATCGCGGACACGTACTTTTTTCTCTCGTCGCCGCTGTTTTTTCCGCTCTGAAGCGGCGGCGACCGCTGGCTAGTGGGCATTTGCCGGGACCGGAGCCGCTTTTCCCCATGACCCGAAAAAAACGTCGCCCGCTTTCTGGCCGATTCGATGAGGCGCATATCCTTCCTGTGCAGTGCACGTGACTCGCCCGTAGCTCGAGCCGAGGCTGTGCGCAGCTGCGAGGCCCGGGTGATCGCACTGAAGGGA
The DNA here is from genome assembly GCF_052857255.1 of Amblyomma americanum. Lineage (NCBI taxonomy): Eukaryota > Metazoa > Arthropoda > Arachnida > Ixodida > Ixodidae > Amblyomma > Amblyomma americanum. Next base: position 178,346,383 of record NC_135503.1, read on the forward strand.
ATGCCTCGGCGCGTGCTTGCAGCAGTCGAGTGGTGCCAGAGGTTGTTCGAGTAGTGAGTTGGAATTAGTTACGGAAAAATAGGTGATATTCTTCAGGAGAGTCGGTGCCTTGTGAACCGTCGGGCATTGAATGCAGCCTTCTGCTAGCAGTTCATTGACTTGGCTACTTGACATGAATACTTTTCTGACAGTCACTTATTTTCCCGCACCTCCTGGTTTAAAAGAAGAGGCGGAAACTGGAAAAAAAAGGCCCCCTGTTGATTCTATGGCCACAGCATCATTGTAATTTGTAGGGTGTTTTTTTGTGCCAGCATGTCCCACAGTTTTTGTCTTTCCTCTTTTGCTGACAGCTATTGCCTAGACGGGCTACCAGAGCAGGTGGTTCCGCGGATGCAAGCAAGACAGCCTTTGTTCTTCAGACTTCTCTTGGATTGGTTAGCCTAGCGTGTTTGCATACCTTGCACACGTAGATTAATGATACATCTGTTACGTTCTTTGACTGAATTGCATGGTTATGCTGCCCTGGATCGCACATACTTCACAGCTCATGCCAATATTTGAGTTTTTGCTTTCCTACAAATTTTGTTAGGATGAAATTTTTTTATTTATTATTATCTATTGTCATTCCAGGTACATCTCCAATACACTAAGCTGAGCGGATCCATAGCCAAAGAAAAGGCTAGTAAACGGATCCATACACATGACTATGAAAGTCGGGCAGAAGAGTGCACGCACGAACACATGATCACACACTAAAAATGAAAAATGGATGATTGCACGTCTCTTCCAACCATATAAAAGTGAAATGGCTGTCAATGGGTATTTTCACGAGTATTGAGTACTTGCATAATATGCTAGACTTACGCCATGTCTTGAACTATTTTAGCCACGCGGGAAAGAGGGATTTTGCAAAGAACAACGGCGTATCTTCACGGAACGGGAGATGGCAGAGGGTCCAAAAACCTTCAAGACATAGTAGTAGTCTAGCAGATTAGAGGAAGAGTGTTCCTTTCCACCATCTTTGATTGGCTGAGTTTTGAACCAGGTGAGATCGGAGTATTGTTGATCGTTGTTGGTCTTCATCATCAGCAGCAGCGTGATTACGCCCATTGCAGGACAAAGGCCTCTCCCATGTCTCAGCGATGATCTGTGTACTGTGCCAGCTGCGGCCATCCTATCCCAGCAAAGTCCTTAATCGCATTCACCCACCTAACTTTCTGCCGCCCCCTACTACGCTTTCCTTCCCTTGGAATCCAGTCCACTACCCTTAGAGGCCATTGGTTATCTTGCCTTCGCAGCACATGCCCTGCCCAAGTCCATTTCTTCCTCTTGATTGCAACTACGGTCTCGTTAACCCGCATTTGTTCCCTTGCCCACTGTGCCTGCCCTCTTCCTGTCTCTTAATGTTACACCTATCATGAGCTGGTTTTTTCAGCTTCCTGCTAAAGAGAGTGTTGCTTGGTGGTGGGATCATGATTAAAGGAAGGAAAAATAGATGGAAGTCTGGACAAGAATGAAGTGACAGATACAGTGCCGACGTTGCACTTGAGTGTATTTCATGCGATGTTGCAAAAAATACAGAAAGCATTCTTAGTCACTTCTTTATTGTTCAGTCTTTTGTGCCATTTTTTGAGGGGTTAAAAAAAGATTTTTTGATGAAATTCGTCCCAGAGTAACACAGCTTATCAGCTCTGAATCAGCAAGATGCCATCATATCATCAGCCTACCCCTAGTTAACATTGTCCAGAAGAATACCCAACTGTGTGTGTGACTTTGCTGCTGCACAAGCCATTGAAAGAAGACATTGAGAAAATTGACCTCACAAAGAACCAACTTGCTGTTAGAGGTAGGGCTCATCCCGTAGCAGGAAACCGGTGTTGGGGGATTACGCGTCGATCCCACCGCTGCCACCAGTTGTTAGAGGTGGGGCTCCATCCCGTAGCAGGGAACCGGTGTTGGGAGATTGCGCTTCGATCCCACCGCTGCCACCAGTTGTTAGAGGTGGGGCTCCTGGTTCGCCTGTGCCGTCTCCCGCCGAGGTCGGTGTCCCCTGGTTCTGGATCGGGAGACTGCTGTTGGGTGACGAAGAGATGAGAGGGTCTTCGAGGTGGAGAAGAGACTGAAAGGGTTTATTTACATTTTTACATTGTTCGAAAGAGTGAATCGGGAGCTGGCTAATCACACGCCAGATTGCTGCTTAAATAGGGTCCGCTGTCCCCAGGTCCTTAGTTGGGGAATTTAGTTCATTAAAAATGCGTCCAGTCACTGTGACGTCGATCACGTGTCCAGTCTTTAGGGTCTGCCTTCCAGGACGGCCCCAACAACACACTCTTGCCACTTCTGGCAAGTTATGGTCCGTGCTCTCCTGGCAGCAGTGATGAATAGCCCGAACTAAAGGTTGTTACTGCAGTTTGCAGAAGGTTCCACGTAAAGGGAAAAGCACTTAGTCTAAGACGAGGTTGTTTTCGAAGCACGAGGATTCCGGCGTCGTTGGCTTAGTCAAACACGGCCGCATTTGCCACGGCTCATTTGCAGCCCCGCCGCTCGCCGGCTTCCCCGCCGTCCCCTCCGGGAGAAAGATGTCCCGGTGGGTCCGGCGTTTAGAACAAACGACAGGTTCACCAAAGCCGTTCTCAGGCAGCGGAAGGCCGTTTCACCCCGTAAACAGCAGGGGGGGAGAGAACAAGGTCCCTTGTAGACGCCATCACCTGCATTCGTGGTGCCGCAACCTCGTCGACGGCTCTTTGAAGCTTCTGTCGATTGATGACTCCCAGTGGCTTGAATATTCTTGGCATGTTGGTGTCTCCAAACGTAACATGGTCAATTGCCGCTCATCCTAAGAGCTGCCGATAAACCCGCGAAACTAGCCTTGTGAACATTCTATATATTCAAGCAGCGAATGTAGTGTAATTGTACACAATTTGGGGACCTGTATACTTTATACTACGAAAACGGAGGAAAACAGAAAACAGCCCATGGTAGCTTGCCGATTGCCTTGCATTTGCAGCTGCTCGCATCGCGCATTCAGCAGACTGCAAACCGCCAGACCATTACGACCATGACCAAAACAAAGTATCTGCTTCCTCTTTTCAATTCAGCCTCATTACAGCAGTCGCCAGGCCACTGCAGAAGAACCGCGCCACACGCACAGTGTGCGACTGGCGAGTTGTGGTGCGCTGCCGTGGGCCTGCGGTGAACTTGCGTCATTGTTGAGCTGCCTCGATCAAATGCAGGTCGACGTTGCTTTGTAACCTTTGGTGGAGCCAGAGCTTTTTGAGACCAAGTGTGCATTCCAGCACTGCGGTCAATGCTAATAAGCGCACAGGGTGACGCAGCCGAACAACCGGGGCAAATGGGACCCAGCACCACCAACGCACTTGGTTCTCTTCGCGTTCCACTCACAAGCGGAGCATGTGGTCAACGTCTGCGGCTGTAACAACTATCAATGCTAATTGGGGAATGCAGCGGGCATGTGGTGGGGTTTGAGGCAAACAACATGAACAATGTCAGTCGCAGGATGGGTGGATGACTTCGAAGAACTCATACGTCACGTCGGTAACGTGATGGAGCACTTGATAAGGTCCACTTTACTGATGAAGTTTCTCAGAGAGACCGACGCGGCGAGAAGCAGTCAAAATGAGGATGAGTGAGCCTGGTGAATATTTCACTGAGCGATGCCGGCGGTTGTAAATGGATTTCTGGTAGGCCGGGGCAGCGGCAAGCCGGTTGCAGGCGATTTGCCGGACCATAGTTGCTTGAGAGATGGTTCACGTGAATACATCTTGGTTGAGTGAGTAGAAGCCGGTAGCAATGCATCCAAGGGCAGAGCAGGATGCCGACCACACACAAGGAAGAAAGGCGAGTAGCCGCTGATGTCATGCCGCGACGATTATAAGCAAAGGTTATGTAGGGCAACACACCGTCCCAGTGGCTGTGGTCGGGTGAGACATACATAGATAGCATGGCAGCCAGGATCCTGTTGAGCCGCTCGGTAAGCCCGTTCGTCCGTGGCTGGTAGGCTGTAGTGAGCTTATGCTGCGTGGCACAAGACCGGAGGGTGTCGTTAGCTACTCAGGACAAAAAGTAGCGACCGCGGTCTGTTAGCTATTGGTGTGGAGCACCGTGGTGAAGGATTACATTCTGCAACAGGAAATCTGCGACATTGGTTGCGTACCTTGTTGGTAATGCATGCGTGACAGCATAGTGGATTTCATAGTCTGTCGCGGCAGCAATCTAGTGGTTGCAGGTGTGCGACGTCGGGAAGGGACCGAGAAGGTCTACTCCATAACGATAGCAGGGTTCCAGAGGTACATAAATAGTTTGCAGAAGGTGAGCAGGCAACGTGGATGGTCTCTTCCTGCATTGACGAAGGTCACAAGAAGCAACTTAACACCGAACACAGCGCTACAGAGCTGGCCAAAAGAAGTGGTGTCGGACGCGATCATACGTGCTGGAGATGCCCGGATGGCCCGTGGTCTGTAGGTTGTGTAGTTCCGCTGGGACAGATAAACGGAGGTGCCGAGGAACGAATGACTGAGCGGAGGTCCATCAGGATGAAGGCTGCGGCAGTATAGGATGCCATCCTGAAGGATGAAGAGTTGCAGTGAAGGATCTGGGCTGGCACAGTTGAGGTGTTCAGTGATGGACTGCAAGGAAGTCTTGTCGTTGCTCATCCGTGATGTTAAGTACATCGGCAAAGAGGCATGGGCCGAGGATGGTGTCTCCAGGATTAGGCAGCTCCACAGGGTGCCGAGACAGGCAGTTGGCATCCCAATGGAGACGCCCTGACTTGTCATCATCATCATCGGCCTGACTACACCCACTTCAAGGCAGAGGCCTCTCCCATGTCTCTCTAATTAGGCCTGTCCTTTGCCAGCTGTGCCCACCTTACGCCTGCAAACTTCTTAATTTCATTCGCCCACCTAACCTTCTGCCGCCCCCTGCTACGCTTGCCTTCTCTTGGAATCCACTCCGTTACCCTTAAGGACCGCCGGTTATCTTGTCTTCTCATCGCATGCCCGGTATAAGCCCATTCTTCCTCACGATTTGACTAGGGTGTCATTAACCCGCGTTACCTCGCCCACTCTGCCCGCTTCTAGTCTCTACATCTATCATTTTTCTTTCCATTGCTCGCAGCGTTGTCCTTAACTTGAGCTGAACCCTTTTTGTGAGCCTCCACATTTCTGCCCTGTAGGTGAGTACTTGTAAGGTACAGCTGTTGTACACTTTTCTCTTGAGGTATATTGGTAAACTGCCATTCATGATCTGAGAGAGCCACTCCATTCTCATCCTTCTAGTTATTTCTCTCTCATGATCCGGGTCAGCTGTTACTACCTGCCCTAAGGACTTTACCACTTCCAGCACCTCGCTGCCAATTGTGAACACCTGTTCCCTGGCTAGACTGTTGAACATTACTTTGATTTTCTGCGTGTTAATTTTTAGACTCACCGTTCTGCTCTGCCTGTCTAACCCCAGAGCAATAGTGCAAACAGGACAAGGGACCAAGAACAAGTAGACACACACAGAGCTAACTTCCAACAACTTTATTGGAAAAAAGCACAATTTATACATGCAAATATTGCCGTGTCATCACAATGCATGCGCAAAACTCAGTGCGAACGTAGCTATGCAATTTCTTTTTCTCAGAGTCTGACAGAAGGAGTGCTTACACAAGCACTTCCTAATCTGGCTACCTTTTCTGCTTCAATATTCTCTCGAGTGCGCTTGTCCTTACTTTTCCCAACTAAAAAACACTTGTCGAGTAACGGCCTGCACTTTACACATGCGTTGCAATGTTGCACTAGTTCTCCGCCATCTTCGTTTTTATTGCTTACATAGCGATTATGCTCACGGAGGGGGTCGTTAAGGCAGCGACTAGTTTGACCGACATACTGTCGCCCCACATGAGAGCAGAATCTGGTACACTACCCCCAGCTTGCATTCAACAAACGGAGTTTGATGTTTCTTTGCGCACTCTTTGGACAAAGGACGACCGCATTTGTTAACCTTGCATAGGCTGTTTAACTTTTCAGGGGCAGAAAAAACAACTTGCACATCTTTTTGTTTAGCAATGCGCTTAAGATTGTGAGATATGGTATGCAAGTATGGAATAGCTGACATTTTTTTCTTCTGTCTCTCCAAGGGCACGACTTTTTTTGCTTGTCTCTCCAACGGCACATGTGCATCGGTTGCAGCTCAGTGTTCAGCTTTTTGAGCAAACTTTCCGCTACTGAAATCTGAAGGTGACCAGGATAGCCAGCATGCCATAGCCTACGGCACTGTTGTTGCAAACTTTGATACATCAAATGCGGACAGGATTTTCGGAGGGCATTTTGAAAGCACAGGTTCGCAATCGCTCTTTTGGCCAGTTTTGAGTGGGCAGATTTGAAGGGCAGGAGAGGCTTGCTATTGCGAGGTTTGTTGGTCCCTTGTCCTGTTTGCGCTATTGCTCGGAAGTATGAACAAACAAGCCCGAATTTCAACGTTGCTAACTCATTGGTCATGATTTGCAGTTCACCTCCTGAGTGACTCAGCAAGGCAGTGTCATCAGCGAATTGCAGATTATTTAGCTACACTCCATTAACTCTTATTCCCAACTGTTCCCATTTCAGGTGTAGGAATACCTTCCGTAAACAGGCGGTGAATAGCATTGGCAAGAGCGTGTCTCCTTGCCTGATGCCCTTTCTGATTGGAATTTTATTGCTGACTTTATGGAGGACTATGGTAGCTGTGCAGTTGCTATATACTAGGTGTTTCAGGGAAGACTTTCAAAAATTTTCAAAAATAGGCTTTTTTGGGTGAAAATATGGCTTTTGCGGCATAGCATTACCAGTGTTGGCGAACAGCAGAGTCAGTGAAAGCTGGTCAACTAATTTTTGTTAAGTAACTTTTTAACTATCACAGATAGGCAACTGGCTGCAATTAGAGACTTGTAGCCAGCCGTTAGTAAAAGCCATATCAGTTTATAGAATTTTGAAAATGAGATTACCCTCGCCGCTTTGGCTCGACAAAATTTGGCTGCATCGTGTGAAAATACATGCGCTTTCGAAAGCATGCAGGCAAACTAACCCCTCCAGTCCACGTAACTAGTCGAAAATGCCGAATTTTGTAGAGCCACAGCGCCAAAGGTAATCGTGTTTTCGAAATTCTGCAAACTGATATGACTATTACTAACAAAAGGCTACAAATCTCTAATTGCAAATAGCTGCCTAATACCCCTGTCACACGGGCACTTTCGATCCTCATTGAGTCAATGCTCATCGAACTCAATGCAGATCGACGGTTGTCACACGGCCACTTTCAAGCGCAATCGAGCTCGATCCTGCTTGACTCGATGCCGATTCCTCAAGAGTGCTTGAGGTTCCAAGCACAATCGAGAACACTCTCGCTCTCATGAAGCTATAAAAATAAACACAAGTTAACAAAACCAAAGCACAATTGTTGTTGTTGTAATTGATTAAAATGTAATACAGAACACTTTTCAGGTACTATGCCTGCTTATATGCAAACATTTGAAAATAATCTCTACACCACGCTCCAAGCTTCGCCGTCAGTGTAAACAAAGATGGCGCCCTCCTGCTTGTCGGCGCGGAAACTGGAGCGAGCGCGAGACAGCCGCTCTCATCGACTGCTGGCAGGACCGCCTAAATAATTTGCGGCGCCAGAAGAGAAACGCCGCAGTCTATGCAGAAATCGCGGAGGCGTTGTGGACCCTTGGGTTGCATCGCACAGCAGCAGAGGTGCGCCACAAAAACCTAGCGCAGATACGCAATGTACCGATTTGGCTATGGATTTGGCTGCCGCTGCCCCCGGCTGCACAGTGTTGCCGGACATCGCCATGTTATGGCTGCCGGCGGAACATTTGGCGCCACCTAACGCACATGAGGGAAACTTCTCAATGAGCATTGAAAATGCCCGTGTAGCGCCGGATGTTTCGAGCGTGCTCGAAAATCTCGATGCAGATCGAGCTCAATGAGGATCGAAAGTGCCCGTGTGACAGGGGTATAACTCTACTAATTAAAAAGTTAATCATTAAAAGTTTGTTAACCAGCTTGCTACTTAAGATGGTTCACCAGTTTTCTGGTGTGTGTGGCTTGTCTGCTGCTTTCTTCAACCATTACTTGTCTTTATCAGTATGGCTGATAGCCCTGCATGTGCTATCTGTGGGTATGACGAGACTATATCCCACATTCTTTGTGACTGCCCTGCCTATATTGCCGAAAGGCAGTCGTTCTGCCATGCGCTAGAGCGTCTCGATCCATGCCCACTGACAGAAATGAAGATTCTCGGCCACTGGTTGCGGCGATTGTCGGCGGTAAAGCCTCCAAGGCTCTGCTACGCTTCTTACGAACGGCCTGCACGATAGGCTGACTTTTACCAACGCTGACTTTTCATAGTGACTGTCCTTTCTATTTCATTTTTTATCCCCACACACCTTTCCCCCGTGTCGGGTAGCAAACAGATTATTCTTCCGGTTAACCTCCCTGCCTTTCCTCTTATTCCTCCTCCTGGTGTCTTCCAACATTAGTAATATTTTGCTGCAGAAGCCATATTTTTACCCCACAAAGGCTATTTTTGAAAATTTTTTGAGTGTTTGCTGAAACACCCGGTATTTCTTCCAGTATTTTCACATAAGGTTCTTCTACACCCTGATTTCGCAATGTCTGTATGACTGCTGAGGTTTCTACTGAGTCAAATGCTTTTTCCTAATCAATGACGGCTATATATATGGGTTGGTTATATTTTGCGCATTTCTCTATCACCTGGTTGATAGTTTGAATATGATCTATTGTAGAATATTCTTTACGAAAGCCTGCCTGATCATTTGGTTGGTTAAAGTCTAAGGTTGCCCTGACTCAGTTAGTGATTACTTTGTGAATACCTTGTCGGCAACGGACAGTAACGCGTTCGGTCTGTAATTTTTCGAGACCTTGGTATCTCCTTTCTAAGGAATTAAGATAACGTTTGTGTTCTTCCAAGCTTCTGGTATGGTCGAGGTCATAAGGCATTGCGTATACGGGGTGGCTAGTTTTTGTAGCACAATCTCCCGTCTATCCTTCAAGAGATCTGCTGTTACCTGATCTTCACCAGCTGCTTTTCCTTTTTGCGTTGCTCCTAAGGCTTTCTTTACTTCCTCTTTCGTTACTGGCAGAATGACACACTGCTCTGGGCTACTGTCTCTCTCATCAACGTTCTCAGTACATTAGCTACAGTATAGATTTGTGTAGAACTCTTCTGTTTAACTATCTTCTCCATATTGCTAATGACATTGCCCTCCTTGTCTCTGAATGCATACATCTGGCTTTTACCTATGCCTAGTTTCCTCTTCACCACTTTTACGCTACCTCCGTTCTTTAGAGCATGCTCTATTCTCTCCATATTAGACTTCTTTATATCGGCTACCTTGTGCTATTATTAACATCGATAGCTCTGCTAGATCTAGTCTGTCTGTAGGGTTAGACGCCCTCATGCTTTGGTGTTTCTTAATCAGATCTTTGGTCTCCTGAGAGCTTGTTGGTATTCTGTGAAACCGTCCTACCTCCTACTTCTACTGCCCACTCCATAATGTTAGCTTTCAGATTATCGTTCATTGTATGAACATTAAGATTGTCTGCCTTAGTTAAAATTGATTATTTGTTCTGCAGCAATATCCTGAATTCCTCTATTTTCTCTTACCGCTAACTCTTTAATGGACTTCCTCTTCAGTAGCTTCTTCCGTTCCCTTCTCAAGTCTAAGCTAATTAGAGACCTTACCATTCTGTGGTTGCTGCAGTGCACCTTTCCTAGGACGTCCATATCCTGCACGATGCCAGGGTGAGCGCATATTGCAAACACTCATTTTTAGCCTCACCATTGGGGCTCTTCCAAGTCCACTTCCTGTTCTGTCATTGTGGAAGAAGGTATTCATGATCCGTAAATTATTTCTATCTCCGAACTCTACTAATAACTCTCACCTGCTATTCCTAGAACCTATGCCATAGTCTCCTACCGCCTGGTCGCCAGCCTGTCTTTTGCCCATCTTCGCATTGAAGCCACCCATCAGTACAGTGTGCTGTGTCTCTACGGAAGACAGAAAGAATGCTCATCAGTCTTTTGAGGTGTGTGGGAAATGTGAGCGAAAAAGCCACCACACCATCCACGTGACATAGCCATGTTGACCATTTAAAGTAGTCTCGAAGCAAGGAATCCATCGTTCTCTTGAAGGTAGCTGGCGCATTGCACAAACCGAATGGCATGACTTTAAACTCATATAATCCGTCCGGGGTGATGAGTGCGAAGTTTTCACGATCACTGTCAACAGCATTTTGCCAGTACCCGGACCGATGATCGATGAAAGAGAAGTATTGAGCTCTGTGGAGGGAGTCCAAGGCATCATCTATTTGTCGCAGTGTATAGATGCCTTTTTTACTGATGCTGTTAAGGTGTTGGTAATCAATGCAAAAGCACCAGCTGCCGTCCTTTTTTTTTTAACGAGCACATCTAGTGAAGCCCAATGGCTTGACAAGGGCTCTATGATGTCTCTACTGGAGCATCTTGTCAACCTCATTCTGTATGATGGTGCTTCTGTACTGGACACTCGATACAGTCATCTATGTATAGGAGGAGCGTCACCTGTGTTATTGCAGTGCATAACCACAGATGTTCGAGCCAGAGGGCAGTCATTGAAGTAAAAAATGTTGCGAAAAGATGCCTGAAGACAGCGAAAGTTGTGAGCTTGCCCTGGTAAGAGGTCAGGAGCAATCATTTTTGTGTATTCATCAGCTGGTGGGACATTAGACTCGCAGCAATGTGGCGAGGGTGGCACGCAGCTTGTCACCGCCGATACGACACATTTGGAAGCAGGGCACAGTGTGGTGCGCAACATACCTTGTCGGAGCGGCTGAACGTACAATGCAAAGTTTAGGACCTGAAGGGACGCTTGATTTGCAGACATGGTGACAACTGTATGTGCTAGGGCAACATTCCGTATGATGGGCGCATCAGGGACTGGAGTAATAATGTAATCACCATTGGGAACTGGCGGGACGGACGAGAAACTGGCGTAAGTGGCAGCTTCGGGGTCCAGGCGTACAAAGTCGACTGTGTACAGTCGGTGCACAATTGGAACTGGAGGCTTTGCTGGAAGAGGTAGGATGAGTCGAATGACTCTTGTGGTGCTAGCGGTAAGGATGGAATGGTCAGAGAGGAAGTCAGCGCCTAGGATGACGTCATGAGTGCAGTGTTCCAGGACAGTAAAGAGTACAGAAGTATGGTGGCTGGCGATTGACACACGAGCAGTGCACATTCCAGCGACGGTAGAGGTACCGTCATCTGCGACACAGAGAACTGTTGTGGGGGCAGGAGTACTTTCCTTAGGCAACGGCGAAGACGAGCATTCATGACGGAGATGGTGTCAATCAGAGCAGTAGCACAGACTCCGTCCCGCTAAGGATGGTCCGATGGGCGTGAAGAGTTAAAGGAGGACTGGTCATGTCATCATAGGAGCATCACCCCCCAGACGCTGCAGCCATCAATTTTCCGACCTGGGGTGGACGACAGGTGGCGGGGTTGGGGTGATGGAGATTGACAGCGCTGAGGTGACGACGAACGGTAAGGGGTCGGAGTGTTGTGGCCAGAAAAAGGCATTTCCGAGGGCAAGGAAGAGTGACGGGAATATGCAGAATCTGGGTAGTGGCGGTATATCGAGGACGGATGGCTCTGGCAGTGGCGAGATATGTGGCCAACTCGGGAGCAGTTGAAGTAGATGGGCCTGTCGTCTGGTGTGCGGATGCGGCAAGAGTAGTGAATGTCCAGAACTGAACTCGGGGGACGCACGGTGAGCACCTGGGGGACTAATTGAGCCAACAGGTTGGGTCCCGAGATTGGCGAATTTTTGCCGAACAACTGCCTGTATGAGGAATACATTGTCTGGTGCGGGTGGTTGAAGAGCAACGGGGGATATTGCATTGCCTCTAGTTCCTGGCGCAGAAGTCGTATCAGGCTCTCGGGTGTCGGCGGGCGGCACGATGGAGTTGAGTCTACACAGGACAACACCGTAGTTGTGTTTGGTAACTGCATGAACTGCGGGGAAATTCGGCGGCTCTTCACTTGTTCGAACTGGCGGCATTCTTCGATTGCATCAACCGTTCCGCAGTCACTGTACACAAGCAGGTTGAAGGCATTATCTGCAACGCCTTTGAGCACGTTACCAACTTTGTCCGACTCTGGCATAGTGGCGTCGACTTTCATGCACTGAGCTAGTATGTCCTGAATGTATCAGACATAGGACTCTGTGGCCGTTTCTGCATGACACGCAAGCTCCTTCATTGCAGCCAGCTGACGCCCGACTGGTTTACCAAACAAGTCTCAAAGCTTGCGCTTGCAGAGGTCCCAACTAGTGCGTACGTCCTCGTGGGTCTTGAACCAGACCCTGGCAGTGCCCGTCAGGTAGAAGACGATGTTAGCCAACTTCAGGGTCAGGTCCCACCTATTGTGTGTGCTCACACGCTCGTACATTGTGGGCCAGTCCTCCACATTGACGTCGTCCATTTCGCTGAATGTTCCAGGGTCTCTCGGATAGGCAATGATGACTGCTGGGTTGGTGGACGCTGACGGAGCAGCCCCTTCAGTGGCCTTGGCTGAAGTACTTGTGAGCTGGCGACTACTGCGGAGTTCTGTGCTTGCTGTGGCTGTACCCCGCACCTCACACCAATAATGTAACGTGAAGACGTCTAATACAAACAATTTATGGAGGGAAAGCACACAGCGCGTCGCAGCTAAACAACCTGGCAAGTGGGACCTAGCTTCACCAACGCACTTTGTTCTCTTCGCATTCCACGTACGAACTGAGCATGTTGTCCATTTCTATGGCCGTAAAAATAGGAAGGCTTTACCAGAGGTGTGATTTTCATGTTCGTGTGGAATACTCGTGTCATGACCTGCCTCTTCCTCATGTTCTGCTGCTGACAAGGAACAGACTTCTCAGGCACAGAGTTTCTCGATGTTGCCTAGAGGGAGATAGGCTACAACAATAGCTCAGCCATGGTGCAGAAGTATAGGAATGCTGAAAAGGGAACAGAATGTTGGGCTTTAATGCTGTTGCTGGGCCGAAAGTGTGAACTCCGAGGAAGGCTGTGATAGTTTTCATGCGAGCCTGACTCGAAGCGTTCACGTGGTTCGGAACAGTTCAGTCTGGGCACGGTGGGAAGCACTGTGCCACAGTTTGCAGCCGAGTCCACATTTTTTGGCCCAACCATAACCAGTTGAAATGCAAACTGTCTGCGCGTTATAGGTGACGTGTGCTTCTTAAGAAACTTGCCAAAATGGCGGTGGGGAGGATGCAGCATCATATGGGAGTGTGTTGACAATTGGACGGCAGCCAAACGTGACTGTAAGATGATGTCTTTGTGCCTCACCTCTGGCTCTCTTTTTGCTGGAGTCCAAATGTCAAGGTGCTCCCAAATGATGCCATTCCAACCCAGTGGGCATCACAACTCCCTTGGGCGTCCGCAGGATGACCAAGGGAGTTTCAGTGGCAACTAATCCACGGTCAAGCTTTGCTGCTTATGCAGCTGTGGTGGTGGCTAGCACTTGTAGTAGGTGCGGTTTCTTAGCACTTACCCAGTGAATGTTTTGTGGTGCAGGCGTCCACGATTGACGGCCGACGCAAAGGGGCCTGCCTGTTCTGCCAGGAGTACTTCATGGACCTCTACTTGTTGGCCGAGCTGAAGACCATCTCTCTCAAGGTGCGATGGGAGGACGCCTGACCTCTGTTTTGTATGCAGCAGTATGGTGCAACGACAGAGGTGCCGCAGACAGATGCAAGACACCCTGTCCGTTGTGCAGTTTTGTTTTAAACTGATGTTGTAGCAGCTAGCCCCCTATCGAACGCTCCTTAAATTCTCTTTTGCATTTCTACCTTTCTGAAATGCGATCCTCTTGGTGGCCACTTATGCTAAGGAAGCATTAATATACTAGTGCAGGCATAAACAACCAGTGCAAAAATGCCAACCTGCAGGTCCTTGAATCTGACAGCATTTAGCTTGTCATCTCAGAAAAGATTTCCGGCTTCTCTGTCACTAGGTTCCCTGATTGGTTGAGGGATGTATCGTGACCTCATGACATCACAACCTGCCCGCCGTGGCTGGTCGCAATGTGGCCACCGGTTTGTGAGCAACCTGCCTGCTGTGGCAGGTGGCATCTGGATTTTGGTGAAGAAGCTCTGGTGTGACCGAATGTGTGACCGAATTATTGCCTGTCATTTTGCGGTGTACACTGCGATTTCCAACATGGTTTGTTCTACTGTACGAAATGTCTTCTGAAACCCTGCTAGAGTGACTTGACTCCTGTGATTAAAGTAGTTAATGTGTTACAATGAAAGTGTATTTCTACATGGAGCCCACTGTCGCATTAGTGCAATAGTTTGGAAAAAACAAGCATTTGTCGGTAAAATCACTTCTTGTGCAATAATGATACCTGCTGTGGTTTAGAATAGCGAACTTGCTGAGTTACTATCATTTCGTGGTATCGTAAGCGGACAAATAAAAAATCGCCACGAATACGCACACGGTTGAAATTCGTATGGGCAGTTAATTTTTATATCACATGAAGTTTTGTAGATGTAATTTAACGTGTTGCATTATTTATTGACGCTATTTATAGTATGCTCGCTAAAGGTTTATTTTATTTAGTTTTTTCCACAGTGTACTTATTTGTTGTTTCTTTGTCACCAAAAATGTGTTATCAAACATCCCGAGGTGTGTGTTTTTGAGTATTGTGAACATGTCTGAAAGATGGGGAGTAGTAATTTAACTCTCCGGAAATAATTTCAGCTAAGTAAGCGCCTTTGTTTGGAACCAAGCGACAAATTCGTGTTGTTCATTAGCGCAGAAGTCTTTTAGCCAACATACTTCGATAGCGAAACACTCTTCTTCAGCATGACTTCCCTCTACATTCGGCAGCATTCTGTGATGTTCGGTTCCTCTATTTTCCACAGTCACATCTGTATGTCTATATTTCTCCTCAGCGTCAAGTGCTTTCGGTATCCCTTTCTCTGATACACGGCTCATATGAGATGTGAGAGAGTCTGATCAGCATTCTCAGGGGTTCTTGGAAAGCGCCAGTTGCCTCTATGTCATGTATGTATGGAAGCTGTTGGGACTGCCATTGACCACAGTACCTTGCGCTTCATTTCTTTCCTGTAATCTCCGAAGCTGTTTGAAATGTAATAAGTACATAATAACAGTGGAGCGTTCCAGCCGTTTGCCGGCCTAATATCTGCCATGCCACGAAATTTTGCGTAGCCACACATTATGAACGTTTACGTTAGATGACAGTTCATAAGAAATTTCGAGGTTTCTTGGATCATTAGATTTGCAAATCGTACAGCACACAACAGTTTTCTGGCATTTCGGAAAGTATGTGGAGGATAAGGCAGAAACGTAACTTAACGTAGGAGAGCGCAGCACAAGTCCGCCTCTTTGCAAGAGTGGTGCACAGGAGCATGGAATAACGCCACACATGCGATTAAATTCCTTCAAGATGCCCTTTAGTGCTTATACGTGCGAATAAAAGAAATTAGCCTGAACAGGGAGCAAAAAAATATTAGCCGTTGTCGGATACAACAGTGAAGCGACGCATGCCCCTTAAAGGAGGCCCTCCAGCCAATTGCGCCCATCGGTTTTTATGTATGGCATTGTGGTTATTCCAATTCAGTGGTGGTTAATCCCCTTTCAGCTGCCGCTCCCTGGAGTGCCATGCTATCGGTCCAAGGGGATTAACCAGAGTATCATGAGAATCTTTTGATGCCGTTGGCCGGACGGTTCCTGGGGGCCATCCACTGTTTTATTCTCGAGTTGTCATCTGTAAGGGGCTTAATTTTAATAAGAATGCAATGTCTTTTCTAGATATTTTTTTCCTCGCCTCTCACGGCTTGATGCTGGCAGGCATGCGTTAGATTTTGTCCCTTTCTTTTTTGTTTGTGTGCAGCTTCATTTTGTCTCCCTCTCCTTTCCATGAAATTTTTAGAACCTAACAACCAGCTGAAGATGTCGGAGCTTTTGTCGGCTTTTGTGGGTATAATGTTTTGTTCTGGCCTTATGAGCGAGGACAATTTACCGAGAAAATGTATGCTGAGTTCCGACAAGGCTCTGGGTCTAAAATGGTCCTCCTCAAAAGATGCCAGCCATCAGTATGTGTTCTTTTTGTGTACTGCTGAGTTAGTGCCAAGGTGGGTTCTTTCAGGGTGTAACACCATGTGTTGTGAGTCAAGTATTGGCCTGACTGTGCAGGGGAGCTTGTGAGCTGCCACGTTTCCTTCGTGAAATTAAGTGCTTCTGTACAAATGAGTTGTTTGCGGCTCTTAGGAGTGAAAATCTTCCGAACGTGCTTGCTTTCGATGCATGTACATGTGTACAGGAAAACCAAGGTACAAGGCATAGAAGAAAGATACCGTATTTACACGATTGTAAGTCGACCCTTTTTTTTGAAGTTTAAAATTCCGAAGTGGGGGGGTGGGTCGACTTGCAATCGAAATGAAACTTTGAACTGCCAATAAAAGCAAGAAAAACAATCTATCAGGGACGCTACTGCGATGTTAGAAGTTAATGTTTGCTCTACGGCTCCAAGCGTAGCATTCAGGTATTCCGCGGGCTTTTTGGCCAGGAGTTTTAATTTTTTTATTTTTACTGCGCACACCGTTACCCACCGCGATGGTTCAGTTCTACTGAACAGGATACCCGGGTTAGAACCCGACCGTGGCGGCAGTGTTTCGATGGAAGTGAAATGCAAAGGCGCTCGTGTGCTGTGCGATGTCAGTACAGCAGGTTAAAGATCCCCAGGTGGTCAAAATTATTCGGGAGCCCTTCACTACGGCACCTCGTTCTTCCTTTCTTCTTTCACTCCCTCCTTTATCTCGTCCCTTACAACTGGGTTTCCGCCCATATTTGAGACAAATACTGCGCCACTTCCTTTCCCCAAAACCAATTTCATTTCAGTTCACTCACAGGAAGGGCCGCTGTCCCGGTGTCCCAATCGCGGAGTCTGCGCCAGCGCCCGCCCGGGAGTGTCGCTAGCTGATGGAAGAGCCGCTATTTCAGTTGGTTGCGCAATACGTAACAGCGGCGCTTCTGGGGAATGCCGATGTTTGCTGGAAGAGCCGACGCCCCGACACCGATCACTCTTTGTTTGGTGGTGCTTGGAGTTGGTGCTTTTGACTCGACTGCCGGCGGCGTGCTTCGCCATGAGCTCTCCAGGTTCGAAAAGCATTCGGCGCTCATTCACTGCAGCGTTCAAGAGGGAGGCCATCATTTGCGCCGAAGAAACCAACAATTGCGCGGCGGGCCGCAAGTTTGACGTTTCTGAACGGTTGGTGCGGGAGTGGCGGAAGCAGCGAGACAAAATTTTCGCTTGCGACTCCAAGCGAACAGGTTTCCGCGGGCCGAAGTCGGGACGCTTTCTGGAGCTGGAGGTCAAGCTTGCAGCGTATGTCACCGAAATACGTGATCGGTCCCTTCCAGTGACATGCGAAATGATCACGCTACAAGGCCGGGTCTTTGCTGCGGAAGCTGGAATACTCCGATCAGACTTCAAAGCCAGCAGGGCTTGGGCTTCGAAATTTATGAAGAGGGCTGGCTTCTCTCTTCGTCGGCGTACTAGTGTATGCCAGAAGCTGCCTGCTGCTTACGAGGAGAAAGTTCTCGCCTTCCATAGGCTCTACCTCAAGCTCCGCGACTCGCGGCGATACCTGCTCGGCCATATCGGCAATGCGGACCAGACTCCCGTCTACTTCGACATGACGAGCAACACAACAGTGAGCGTGAGGGGAGCTCGCGAGGTTAAGCTTCTCACGACAGGAAACGAGAAACTTCGGTTCACTGTTATGCTATCATGCTTGGCAGATGGCACAAAGCTCCGACCGTACATCGTCTTCAAAAGAAAAACTATGCCAAAGGAAATGTTCCCGAAAGGTGTGATTGTGCGAGTGAACGAAAAAGGCTTTATGACGGGCGACTTAGTTATTGATTGGTACCGTCGGGTGTGGCTTTTGGGGTCAGGGGCATCCCTCAAATATCGCAATCCGAACCGCCTCGTGCTCGTGGACTCTCCGCCTCGTGGACTCTTTTCGCGGCCACCTTACCGCGAAAGTGAAGGCAGAGCTCCGAAAAGAAGATACAGGTATGCTGGTGATTCCCGGCGGTCTGACGGGGCAGCTGCGGCCGCTAGACGTTGGCATTAACAAGCCATTCAAGGACTTGCTCCGGCGTGAGTACGAGTGGCTGGCGCCAGAAGGGCGGGAACTTACGCTAACGGGGCACGTGAAGAGAGCCTCCCTGGCGGCTGTGTGCGGGTGGGTGATTTCCGCTTGGGCGGCCGTTTCACGCGATGTCGTGGTGCGGTCATTTAGGAAGTGTGGGCTTTCCATGGAGGACGATGTGCTGTGGGATTGCAGCGGCGACGACGACGACAGCAGTACCACTGAAGATGACTCAAGTGAGGATGAATAGCTCATCTATGCAATAAATTTTCGTTTTTGAAACGCTCCACCGGTGGTTTTTTTTTTCGGACATGTGATTGGGGGAGTAGACTTACATTCGCGTCAACTTTCTTTTTTTTTCGGACATGCGATTTGGGGGGGTCGACTTACATTCGAGTCGACTTACAATCGTGTATATACGGTATAAAGTGCAAGCCTTCATATAGCTCTTCTCTTACTGTGCCCATTGAGTATGGTAGCCCAGTAATGACTTCGCACTCAGACTTCCGAACTTTCCATGTTGATTACAGTCATGCTTCTCGTCTTTTGTCTTTTAGTCAAAGAATCGTAGTTTCGTTCCCAGTGTAGTTTTGTTTTTTTCCCTAAGGCAGAATTTTTTAACGTGTCTCTTGGCATTCTCTGCATGCGCATCGTGCGCTCTAAAATATCTCGAATCACAGGGCTCCACTTTGTCTGCAATTGATGGTTGATGACCTGCGCAGCAGCGAGTCAGCCTGCCTTTTCGGCAAGGTTCAGTTCTGGCATTGGCGATGATGGAAACCAGCCTGGCACACAGAGAGAGCCATGCTCCAGTGTCCAATTATGGGGTTGCCAGTTATTGTTTTGGAGTAATACTACTCAAGATAGAATTTTGATTTTATCACAGATAGTGGCCGTATGGCAAAAATTTTGCATATTTGAGAAAATTTTTAACTTTTTTTCTTTTTAGATAGAAGCGTGTCTTAAGTTTTGATCAATTTTGCTCTTAATCTAGTTTTTTGTAAGTAAAATTGTGTTGCAATGCACAAGTCGTTTTTAATCTTACATGCCTAAAAAGTACATTTATTTAGCTTTGTTTTTTTATGCTGCTTATTTTAAATGTACTAGTTTTTGCAGGAAAAAAAGCTACTCAAAGCTACAAGAAATGTTAAGGAAAGAGTTAAAATTCCTGCACAGCGCTTAACACGTCGGCGCGCCTTACGTATGGCCATAACAGCTTTCGCAGTGTCAAATGTTGAAAATAGTCTGGGTCATTAGCGCGTTCCTCCGTTAGTGATTCATTTTACCCCATCTCTCCACGTTACAAAAGTTCCATCCAGCTGGATTTGCAGGTGTGTTTGGCACAGTGATAACAGCCTTGAACGCAATATGTTTACAACTACGCTAAACAAAGATGCTCATTTGCATTCTCAAACATTATGCACGTAGATATGGCATATTCAAGCGGTAGATACTGTTACTGTGTCTAGGTTCAGTAACTGTTGACTTTGGTAACAACCCCAACAGAACAATTAAGTTCAAGAATGCACGCAATATCCTGCACCATGAGCAGCGTGAACAGCGGGGCTCGAATAGCATGAAACGCGTTTCGAGTTGCCAAACAAATACTATAGACAATGTATGTGATATCAAAGGTAGACCTGCAGAGCCAGCAACGTGAACGTTGCTTGGACAACACTCAGTGTGGTTTTTAGCCCGCTAGCAAACGAGTTCGTCTGCACTGTGCAGAATGTCATGTACTCTGAAGAAAGACTGTAGTCACTTATGTCGGACACCAAATCTTGTGAAGAACAAGACTGACTATGGAAGAACAGCCACTTGCCTCAGAAAGGCATGTATGCTGCGTATTATTGATGTTTGCCCGCCTGATCCTGTGTAGCCAAATCTTTCGGCGAGCTATGTTGTTGCGAAATAGAATAACAAAAATTATTTTCCCATTGCCTCTTTGGTTGTTGCGGCAGCCAGAAGCACAACACAAGCTCAGCATTGCCATGACACATAAACAATGTCAGCGCTGGTGAAACACGTCCTGACAAAACTCTGTTGCACAAAAACGAAACTGTACTTCATACCCTGGAATGGTGCTGGTGTATGGTGTAACCTCGGCGAGTGGGAGGCTCGATCCTCTCACGGCACACTATACTCTGTTTCATACATCAGAAGTACTTGCTGTTGGGCTAGTTGGTTCATCATAAAGTTGAATGGCACAAGGAAACGAACACAGGAAGACACTCTTTCTGTCTCTGTGTCTTCCTGTGTTCGTTTCCTTGCGCCATTCAACTTCATACATCAGGTGCAAGTAAAGGAAATCGTGTTACTCCGCACTTGTTCTGTGCTGGAGGAGTCTTTAAGGCACGAGAAAGAGAAAGCAACAGCATGTCGTCAGTGATAAGAGATCAAGGTCTTGTATTGTGGAGTAAGCCTGCAGGCAGAGCATCTACTATATACGTTTTGGTTGTGGATGTGGGTAGTGCCAACAAGGGCTTTGACAGTGCTGTACTTGATGCATGGAACGACTGAGTGTAGGAGATGGGAGAAGTCGTACTCGTGCTTTGATCGCGCATATCTCGGTGGGTGCAGTGAGAGCAGTGCTTGCTGGATGGTCATTGCAGGTGACTACTGTGGACATGCTGAAGCCGCCGCCGGACTTCCGCTCCAACTTTGACTCGACTCCGCCGCCCATCCTGATTGACGGCAAGGAGGCTGTGCTGGAGAATGAGAAGATTGAGCGGTACATAATGAAGAACATCCCAGGTGGCCACAACCTGTTTGTGCAGCACAAGGACACTGCCACAGTCATCGAGAACCTCTACAGCGTGAGTGGCCTCATTTTGTGGGTCGGGTCCTGTAGGGCCGGAGCAAACTGTGTCCTTTTGTTTTTTTAGGGGTAGCTAGAATTAAGTTGTGCTCTCTGCCCGCTCCCACCATGCGCTGTGAAAAGAGTATGCGACACCTCTGTCACTGTGTGGTGTGTACTTGTTATGCATTGTGCACGCAGTTTTCCCTTCGCCCATATGCAACCTGCACCAGCAGCAGGGATGGCATTTTCGAAACGGCGGAAACTAATTTGTAGTAAAAGATCAACAATTTGAACTCGATTAATTCAAAATCCCGTTCATTCGAAGGATTTCTGCTGCAAAATAATTTCTGATGCAAATTTTATTGGATAATTTGAACCAGGGTCCTGTGCTAGACCGGTTAATTACAAGGTCTAAGGTGCTATGAGGGACTGCCGCTACAAATCCAGTAAAAGTGAAGAGCCACGAGGCAATGCCGTGAAGTGGTGCCATTGCTTGGTAGGCATAGTACCACACTTGGCCCATGATGCTGCTCACAGACGTCCGAACCACGCACCTGGGGACCAATCCACGAAACAGTTCGCTTTGCCGCTGCGTCATTTTGATGTAAACATGGGTGGGGCAGACCTGATGGGAGGATGAGGGGGAGAGGGCTCCACTCATTTTTGCAGAACATTCGTTGCGGTCGTTCTCGTGTGATCTGATGACAGTGCCGGCACGCAGAGGCTGCCATCTGGGTCTGCACAGCTCAAGCTGCCACTTGAGCTCGTGGAACAGTACAGTTGAAGTTGGACTAGTTGGGGAACATTCAATGCAGAAAAAGCAGTGCTTGTAAACAGAGACGGGAGGATAACACACACGGACTAAATGTCACAGAATATTTGCACTGCACCTAATGAAGAAAGAAAACAGACGAGCAGGAGAAAGTACCCAAATTAATGCGCCGTTATAGTTCACGTAGCATCCACATCCTTGTAGCCTACTACGGATGGCTGGCTGCCATATTCGCTACTAAGCCAACTCAGTGGCACTGTGTTTATGGTGCTCGGCAGTCGCATTTCGATGGAGATGAAATGAGAAAACACCCGTAAACTACTTTGCGATGTCAGTGCTCTTAAAGAACCCTAGGTGGTCAGAATTATCCGGAGCCCTCCACTGTGGTATGTCCCTCATTGTCTGAGTCGCTTTGGGACTTTAAACCCCATAAAACAAGCCAAACATTTGCCACTACTTTTGTGTGATCATATATGCTTCTATCAGCTCACGAGTAAAACTTTTCCTTATGGTAATGCAAAATTCTAGTCTTAGCTCGAAGTGTGCGGCATCCCATTTTTACACACTCTTCAGATCAATGTTAGCAGAAAGTTAACTGCATGAAAACAGGAGCTTGTTTAAAACCACGCAAGCCCAGGGCACCTGTACCATGTCTCATGGTTAATGTGGCAGGGTTATGGCTCAGTAAAAAGCAGCAGCATTGCTTAGTAAAGGCTTCATTTGGACTCAACCAGCTGGCCAAGGAGGTGCAGCTCCAGCAGGAGACCATCGACAAGCGGAGCGCTGCGGACTCTTGCTGTCACCACAGCGAAACAGCGAAAGTTCTTGAAGAAGAAAACCTGTAACGCAGGCCACACCGAAGCATTTATGCTGATACAGAGCTCAAGGACAGCGTTTCCTTATCCATTCTTCACTCAGCAAGCACACGTGGCGACACTCGGAGGGGCACAGAAAGATTCTCAACAGTACCTTCTCATTTTCTAACGTAGCACAGGTATAATTCGGCCATCGGCACATTCACGCCGAGCAGCGCCCGACGTCCTCCTGCTAACGTTCACTCGGAATCCTATGATCGCAAACAACCGAAACGCGCAGATGCCATTTCTTTCTCATTGCGGCCCAAGTTGGTTGTGTAGTTCTGCAGACCGCAGGCATGAAAGCATGAAATGCCGCCTAAAATCGTCATCAGGCATGTCAAGGGATCCTCATGTACGTTTGGCTGCCGATACTGATCACTGAACAGTGCACACATCAAGAAGGCAAACAGAAGAACCACCTTGTTTACATTGAAATGAATGCCATGAAGCGAACGCCAACATCTCGGTTCTACGGACAACCGGCTCACCAGTTAACTTTCACTTGATTGACAGCTCATGTGATGTGCACAAAAGCCGGGGTCCCGCCTCTGTGAGATGTCGTCACGCCAGCGGTAACGACACGCGGCCAGTTGTGTTCGGTAGCTGTTTGTCAGTCGAACCGGTCCCAAAGTGAATAGTCTTGTGGTTTCGGCCTCTGCAGGAAAGGCCTCCTAGAATTGCGCACGTTGGGACATTCTTGCTTCCTACTTCTTTGTGTAGTGTGCCTTCTCCGATTTGTTTATTTTTACTAGGGGTGTGGCATTATGTACCCGCATATAATACGAGGTATAATTTAGGGATAGTAAAAATGTTATCCGCGTAGAATGCAAATAAGTCGTGAAAGCTGAACGTCCTCATGTTATTTGCATATGCTGGTGCTCCGGATACGACGCATGTAACGTGGGTGCCAATATCTGGCAGATACAGATCGGGCGCCGCGCTCGTGCCTACTTATGTCCTGCACTGCGAGCATGCGCAGAGACGAGCTTCGGCATACGCATGGGCACGCACACTGCAGAAGTGTCCATAGTCTGTTTGTCGCTGGGTGTACTGTCTTCCGGAGAGCCCTTGTCTGAGATATCTTTCCACAGTAAACACTACTTCGGTACCGCCGAGCACGTTTGGCATCTCGCATTCCTTGAAGTTACAATCGGTGAGTTCTTCAAGAATGTTAGCCCAAGCATCCATCATCCAACTGCACAGCGTGGCTCTCCCTATCTCATCCAGACCATGTAGCAGTGCTTGATGCGGTAATGAAGCTATTACTTCCCTTTTAAAAGCAGCCAAGGACTCCTTTTGCGGTCTCGATACCATGAAAGGTGTGATCATGCTGGGCGTCGTGAGGTCAGGCCAGTCCAGTGACCTGGGGTTGAAATCAAAACTACCGACATATGCCACTGCTAGATAGCGCCTCCTCTTTGCAACTCTTCAACGAGATATGGAAATTGGAAAAAATACTGGAGTCTTGGGACAAAAGCAGTTATTGTGCCATTCCTGAAACCTGGAAGGCCACCAACCTCTCCTGGTAGCTACAGGCCCAAAGTACTCATGAGTTGCCTCGCCATATGTTTCGAAACCCACATGAAAATTATTTCTGTTTCCAGCTGAATTATAGAACCTGGAAATTCTTCCAGCTGGAAGAATTTCCAGATTCTATAATCCAATGGAGTGCGTATTGCAACCGCGCATGTGGCATGAGTGTGGATGACTTCGTAGAAATGCTCCGTTTTTATCTTGCTTCGACCATAGTTAATTTTGAGGGACAGAATTTCATTCAGAAGCATGATGTTTGCATCGGTTCATGTATTGCCCTATTGTAAAGCGACATCTTTTTATCATATTGTGACAAGCGAATCGCTCCAAGCCTTGACACAGCCCACTCGGCTAAGATTTTTGGACATTTAGACGGTTAGGCAATTTTCTTGAATGGGGTATCTCGAGAAGGGGCCATTACAGTAGTGAACAGAATTCTTAAAATCTTCAGTGAGTGTGCCTTTGGGTTGAGCTCTTCACCTATAAGTTGCCGTCGCAGGGATGCTTGCAGTTTTTGGACATACGTATCGTTACTGGTACTAGTGGAACTCAGGTGTGCTGGAGGTACCAGCCTCGCTCAAAAAAAAGGTATTCTAAACCACCAGTCAGCTCATTCAAAGCTTATATAAAGGAGAATAGCAAAAAACTGCCTGCGTGCCGCTCTTGATAAGCCTTGCCCACATGAAATGCAGCATAGCGTCCAATTTCGGTTACAGCGACTGACTAGTGCGTGTTTCCCTTGTGAGATGGTCACTTCGGTGATAGAAGCCCTTGCCAAGGAAGCTCGATGCCCACCGAAGCACTGCCCAAGTGAAGAACCGCAACGCTGGAGACCCGTGGCTGTGCCGTACTTCCACCAAATTTCCTATCGCCTCAAAAAAAGTCGCCATGAAATGCGAGGTCCCAGTGGTCTTCACGGCACTCGAGAAGCTTTCTGCCTGTGGTCATGTGCAATACGGTGCAGGGAAACGGAAAAAAGAACGAGTGCCACACTAAGCTCGTAGACAGGTTTGTTCCCTGCAAAAATACCCCTCACATCGGGGAATTGTTACATAGAGCAAACTGGACGTTGCTTGAATGTTAGACTTCAGGAGCACCGTGCAGTCGTTGAATCATTGGCGGGGGGTGGTGAACTGACGAAACAATGTCGCCATTGCCGTAACTGCACGCCCAGGTTCCGCGACACAATTTTCTTGAAAAAATTACCGGCCCAGCTTAGCGGGGAAATTTTTGAAGCCTACTGCATAAAAAAAAGAAAATGACCATTGCATAAGCGCCACTTATAAGGAATTCAACTATCTAGATGCTGACATGTGCCACGCGCACCCGCGTGCCTGTGTCAAGTGATGGCATCTGCTGTCTATCAGGTGCAATTACGAATCTTGTATAAATGTGGTTTTCCTTGTAGTAAACCTCAGTTGAAGTTCCGCGTTTTGTACTGTGCTTCCTTCTCTTTGTCCCCTCGTCGTTGTGTGCGGTTGTAATATGCACTCCATTGTTAACCACCAACTAGCCCGCCTTTGCCTGTTACATGCCTATAATCCAGCTGGATCAAACTGGAAACATTTCCATCTGGAAGAATTTCCGGTTCCATAATCCAACTGGAAATAGAAATATCCTAGCTGTAACTAATTCCATCTAAAAGCATTTCCAGTTCCATAGTTCAGCTGAAAATAAGAATTTTCCAGCTGGAAAGTAACACAGAGGAAGCACTTCTCAGCTGGAAATAATATGCTTTCCAGTTGAAGGAATGTCCTTTTAAGCTGGAAGTTCCATGCCAGAAGCAATACCTACAAAACCCGGAAGGCTCTAGCTGTGACTTGGTTAATTTCAGGTCTTTCTGGCTTTCACCGACAGCTTTCATGCAGATAATTATTTCAGAGTACAATGAGACCTAATGGCAAATTGCTTTTCTCTTGCTATGGAATGTGCTTTGCCAAAAACGTATGTCGTCTACAGATGCACTAAGCACTCATTCATTGCCAACAGAGCCACATTGTCGGTGAACAGCACTTGACGACAAAAAAACTAGAAGGAAGCGCACGCAGCAGTAAAGCACCGGCCATATTTAATGTTTACTTCAGTGCTGCTTGTGATCGGCTTTGGCTAGTTTTGGCTAAATCAGATTAATGCAAATAAACACGGTGGAGCAAAATCAGTCATTCGCCTTTTTTTGAGGCTCACTTTTTTTTTTTGTTGCACAGATTCACCTTTTGGAATAAATCAAAGAGAAGGTACAGAGTGGTTTCACTAATGAATGCTAGCAAGGCTCGGTGCTGAGGCCCATGTGGTAGCTTGTCACTGTGTAGATGCTTAAGCATGGGACAAATTCCCCAAAAATGGCTGAGTATTGCCTCTGTGGTGGGAGCGGTGCAAAAAAGCCAGGAAATTCTAAGCGCAGGAGTGAGCACAGCGCCCACTCCATTTCTCGGCGCGACCTCCTCACAGCGAGTTAGACCACCTGGGTTACGTCGTTACATTCATGCGGTGGAATTAACGCACGCGTGAAGTGCCGCAAAGATTTTGTTTTTTGGAAAAGGGCTGTGTCTCCATCTGAACTGATTTCCAGCTGGCAAAGCCATTTTCATTTGTATGTGTTGTTGGGTTTTGTGATTCTCTGATGAAGCGAAAAATTCCACATGGAAAATTTCCAGCTGGAATTTCTGGTTTTCTACCTGGATATGAAACCTCCATTTTATCCTTGAATCCCGTGAACTTCTTGGCATCCACAAATGTGGATTTAAAAAAGGATGTTCAACAATTGATCATCGTCCGCCTTGAAAACATGGTTCAAGAAGTGCTCATACGCAAACAACGTCTTGGATATAGAGAAGGCTTGTTGGAAGTTTGGGATTCACTTGGAGGTTCGAGATTCTCCGCGACCTAGCAAATCTAGGTATCCGCGGAAATATGCAGAACTGCTTGAAAGATTTCCTGTCTAACCGTTCATTTCATGTACGCCTGGGTTCAGCACTTCCAAAAAATTCGCTGAGGAGAATGGGCCACCACGGGGGCGTTTTTTTCCGTATTTACTCGAATCTAGGCCGACCCCGATTCTAAGCCGACCCCCTAAAGTCGGAAGCGAACAAAAAATAATATTACCTCTAATGTAGGCTGAACAAAAAAAGCGAGGACAGCGTTCGCAAAATGCAAACAGCATTTATTGATTCTGAACATGCAGAGCTCATTTAACGTCGTCGTCGCTGTGTTCCGTGTCACTGTCACCTTCAAACAGTGCATTATCTTCGGTACCGTCAAGCGCATTAGATATGCTGCACTTTTTAAGGGGGGACACTGGTCGTAAAGCTATTTTTGTTGTTTTTTGACCAATCTTAATAAAAATGCAGAGACTTGTTCAAATTTTTATGCTGATTTCAAATATGCATTTATTTTAAGTGTAGGCCAATTAGTTTTCAAGATAATTAACAATTAAAGCCTATTGTTTGAGGCCCAAATAGCAAAATAATGATTTCATCAAAAATTAATTTTAAGGCATGGTTAGATAGCCAGAATAGTGAATTATGAAATGTTGAGAACAGATTTTTGATGTCAATTATTACTCATTTTACAACCTTCTGAATTTCAGTATAAAAAATCTGTGTACCAAGTAATGGTAAATTAACAAAAATAATTTTTTTAAGGTAAAGTGAAAAAATCTGCTCCCAACATTTCACACAGCATACATTAGGCTTTCCATTGCAACCGAAATTTCAGCTCTATGTGACTTGGTTGCTGAGATATCAAGGCCTCAAGACTGCTAGTAGTCAACCATATGCATTTTGAGAAAAGCCCCAAAAACAAGCAGGGGACAGTTTAATAAATATTTACAAGTGCAGTAATATATTTACAATAGGAAATGGCTAGTAGCCACCAGGAATGTAGTCCTTTTGCTTGCCAGTAGTATCCAGGTGCCGCTTCTTGAGCACTCCCTGAATATTTTCCGCAATGGAATGCTTTCGAGCGCACTTTTGCTCTCGGCGCTCATCCTTCTCTCGCATTCTTTTTGCGCTCATAGCATTCGTACTGAGGCCCAGTTCCTGTAATATTGCTGCAGAAGTTCTTTTGCTGCCTGCGTTGAACCGCATCACTGCCTCAGCCACGGCAGCCTCAACAGTAAACAATGATGCGTGGCGCTCTTTGGGTGCCAAGGCCCATATCAAAGAGTGTAGGCTTTCATTACTGTTTTGGGTTTTACCCCCTATGGCACCGCTCTAAGAGCTTCCTATCCGACAGTCGCTCATAGACAGGGAGCAATGCTTTAGCAACATGGGGTGGAATGTTGTACCGATGCGAACCCGACCGCGGCGGCTGCGTTTTTATGGAGGAAAAACGCTAAGGCGCCCGTGTGCTGTGCGATTCAGTGCACATTAAAGATCCCCAGGTGGTCGAAAATATTCCGGAGCCCTCCACTACGGCACCTCGAATTCTTCCTTTCTTCTTTCAATCCCCCCATTATCCCTTCCCTTATGGCGCGGTTCAAGTGTCCAGTGATATATGAGACAGATACTGCGCCATTTCCTTTCCCCAAAAACCAATTATATATGCTTTGGAGCAGATTCGCCTCGGGCTGCTGCCGCATTTTGCTGGCACCAAGAGTCCAGTCCCGATGGGCAGAAGCTGTGTTTTGATGCCTCATCAGTAGAGGTAATGTGGTGGTAGGTGGCCATCACAGCCTTCTGCGTAGCCTCTACATCCCCATTATGGGATTTTAAAATGGCATTTTTCTGGGCCAGTTGGTATGAATCCATGATTTGAGCCAGCATGAACTTTGGGACACAAACGAAGAGAGACACGTGGAACACGGAACACACTGCTGACTAACGACTTTAATGAAAAGGCGCGGAATGCGCGGAAATATATACAGTGGTAAAGATGGAGAGAAGGCAAAGCGCATGGCGGAAGAAGGCCGCACCAAAAGCAAATGTAACAACAATGCTTAAAACAGATGACGAAACAGCCGTTACCGGGAAAGCGAAATCACTGAGCCCACCACAATCTTAGGCCGCGTTGCAAAACTGTGGGCACGTGATGGGAACCAAGGCATGATCGAGAATCAGTTCTAAGAGTAGTCACAGGATAAGATCTAGGCCACAACAAAGACAGTGAAGGAGCAAAAGCCGCATCATAAAAACAAAACACGAAACAACTGAAAGAATATATGAATGAAAAACCCGCAAGAATTCACGCCAAAACAAAGTTAGAAGTTTAACATGAAGATGGACATGAGGCTGCGAAATCATGAAAGCTCCTTCACCTACAGGTGAGACGAGAGTTGAAAAAAACCAAAAAAAAGCCACCACTAACACGTCTAAAACAGAGCTAAAAGCCTGAAGTTGAATTTAAACCAAAATGCCAACCGTGACACGACTAAAACAGGGCTAGAAACCTAAAACATGATGTGGGAGATAAAAAAACAAAAAGCACAAAAAACGGTGCCGTATAGGACGGGCGTACAATTTGGCCGGTTCATGGGACATGGCAAACATCATGGAGGAGCGTTTTTTCTTTGGTTGAAAGTGCAATTGACGGGGTGCTTACGCAGTCCTTCCCTTTCTTGTGGATGGCTACAGCTTCGATGATTTCCCTGGCCAGCCTATCTTTTTTTCTTCCAAGGATCGAGGTGTTGTCGAGGTTGGCCGTGCATGGGTGCTTAGGCTGGCGGCAATGAAGAGCCAGGAAACCTGATGTGGCAGTTGCTCCTAATGAATTTGCGTGTTCTCTAGCTCTTACATTGACGCACCTGCCTGTCTGTCCAATATAACATTTACCGCATACGACAGGGAAATGATAAATTACACCTTCGTCGCAATCTGCTTATCTTGTCCGGTGGTTTACTGCGCACCTCATCCTTCGCTCTTCGTTGTTAACTTGGCGGCACATCTTGTATGCTTTGTTGGGTGCAGAGCAAACCACCTTGACAGCATGTTTTGCAGCGATCTTTTTGAGGTTGTGAGTAAAGCCGTGACCGTAGGGTGCAACAACGATGTTCTTGCTGGTCCACGTTTCTTCCCCCGTGGTTGCAGATTCCTTGCGAGGCAAGCGGCGAAGCAGCGCCTCGCTTACCGTGATCAGTGGGTAACCAGCTGCCCTTAATCTAGTGATCTGCTTCGAAAAGCTGGGGCCCGTTTGGTGCGGGCATGATTTTTCAAGCGCTGACCTCAGTGCCCCTTTTGCAATTGCCCTCTTGACGGTCTGAGAATGAGCTGACTCATGGGGAAGGAAACCTTTGTTGCTGCAAGGTTCATAGCGCCAGCACGCATGTCCTTCTTCGAGCAGAAGCCGGAGATCCAAAAACCTAATTTGGTTCCCCTCGGGGAGTTCATGGGTGAAAGTGAATTCGGGCATGCTTTCTTGAAATAACGTTAGCATTCGTCCTACAAAGTTGCACTCGGCGGCTTCATGAGCACTTATTGAGCAAGAGATTAGAAAGTCGTCCACGTACCGAAAGATTGTGGTCCCCGGATAGCCGCGTACGATGCTGTCGATTTTCCTATCACAAGATGCAAGGTATAGTTCGGAAAGGTATGGTGCCACCTTCGATCCAATGCAGATACCGCTCTTCTGTACGTAGTGTTTTTGATTGTGGGCTACAACTGTCGAATCAAGGTACACCGTCAACAGTTCAAGGGACACTTTCCTTGAACTGTTGACGGTGTACGGTGTGTCTGCCCATTGAACGCTTGATCAGCCACCGGTTTCCCTAGCTAGGTGCCTAGGGAATATCCACTGTATTTAAGCCGCAATTTAGCTGGTTTCACGGCACTTCATCTCTGACTTTTGGTCTCCATGCTTCTGTTGTAAATATGTAAATAAACCTTCAAGTTTACCAACCCTCCTGAAGGCTTCCCTCCGTCGTCTGCAGAGTTCATCGTCATGCGGTGAAGACCTCGGTCCCGATACCCAAGCATATCAGGGCGTCTCTTGAGGTTATCGACCAGCGACTTCTTCCTTTTATTGCCGAATTTATGCCTTGAGTGCACCTTGCGCGCTGAACCAGGCATCGCTGCGCGTTTCTCGCTCTGCACGGTCCGGCGCAAAGAGTCACGTCTCCCCGTGGCTCGGGCGCGTCAAGCAGACGCTGCCAGCCAGCTCCACCAATCGGATGACGACCTGCTGTCACGTGCTCCACGGCAGCCAATAGGATTTTGAATACTACCTTTTCTTTTTTGCTATTCTCTCGGCAACCAATGGGCGAACGGAAGCCGTAGTGGCGGGAAATTGAAGGCGAAAGGCGGCTTTTTCAAATGAGACCAAGATGGCTGCGGTGCCGCGCATGAAACGGGAGCTACGCTTTGCGAAATACTGCTGTTTCGGCGCCGATTTCAGCTCAAATTCGGGCGACATGGATTATATAGATTGGTATTGTGAGTAAAATACTGACATTAGAGGCGAGAAATTTAACAGAGAGGTAGATAAATGGCTGCTGATCTCGAAAATAACATTTTCTAAAAACTGATTTTTTTCGTGATTTTTCGGCCCGAAAGACCAGTGTCCCCCCTTAAAGGCGCGTAGGATCAAAGTACCTGGGATGTCGTCCCACGCTGCAGCTACCCAGCCCGTCAGCTGCGGTAACAATGCACGTTTGATGCGGCCCGTTGCCGTTAGCATGTGGTCTTCGTCAGTCAACCAGTCTGAGTAATATTTCCGTAGACAATCCTTGAAAGGTTTGTTGATGCAGACATCAGCTGGCTGCAACTGGCCCGGTATGACAGCAACGTCAGTGTTCGCTTGGGCGAGCGCAGCCTTCACATTGTCGTTCAAGTGCCCACGGTTAGAGCCGATGACAAGGAGCGAGTTCTTTGTCAAAAAGGCTCCTGGACGCCTTCGCCACACAGTCTTAACCCACTCTTCCACTATCGCACCCGTCATCCGCGCGTTCTCATTTCCAGCACAATGACATTTCTTGGGAAAGTTTCTCGAGCAGGCAGTGTCTTCCTTTTAAATACAGTAGCCGACGGGTAATTCGGACTGCAATAATTCGGACTTGTAGCCACGCGTTCTCATTTGCCAGCACAATGACATTTCTTGGGAAAGTTTCTCGAGCAGGCAGTGTCTTCCTTTTAAGTACAGTAGCCGACGTGTAATTCGGACTCCAATAATTTGGACTTGTAGGATATTTCGGACCTCGATGAGGCGCCGTCAGTCACCCCATAGAAGCACATACATATTCGCGACGGATATTTCGGACATCAAAAGTCCGAAAGTTCGATTTTTCGGGCTAATTTCAGTCGCCTGCAGGCCAATACCTTCCATCTTATCGGCTTCTCGCCGGCGCTAAAGGCGCCATCTTGTATTGAGGTGGATTTACGCTGCAGTTGGATTGGCTTGACATAATTTAGGTACATCATTGTTGCCTGTAGAAGTCCCTGCGATCTCTGACACTTCGAGGTGGCAGCCGGATTGTCATCGCCGTCAACTTGTTCTTGTCGCCGACGTTGTCGCCGGCAGTTATTGCTTGTCCCATACGTTGAAAAATGGTTGTTGTGGGAAGGAAATTGTGCAGGAGCAGGAAGGAAGAAAGAGGTGCCGTAATGGAGGGCTCCGGAATAATTTCGACCACCTGGGGATCTTTAACATCGCACAGCACACGGGCGCCTTAGCGTTTCGCCTCCATCGAAACGTGGCCACCGCGATCGGGATCCAACCCGGGTACTCCGGATCAGTAGCTGAGCGCCCTAACCACTTGAGCCACCGCGGCGGGTTTCATAAGTTTGCCATTCGTCGTTTCATCACTTGGGTTCCTCCGACCCCGTCGACTGAGTGGCGCTCATTCTTCACGAAGTTATGTTTTGTGATTGCGTCCGGCGATTCCGCCGCTTTGAACAAAAAGTGCCTTATCTTTGTGTGTGTTTGATGAGCGGCGCGGTGCACACTCGGGTTGTGGACAACATGGCCCCGCCGGGTCCGTCAAAGAGGCGTGGGAAGTATTCCAACTAAATGCGGTGACCTTGCTGTCTAGCGTGTACAGTGAAAGCACAACTTTGGCGCAAATACAGGCGCAAATCGTCGCGAGCAAGAGAAGTTTGTCGCGAGGTAAAATCAGTGACATTTCTAGGCCGATTTCATCTCAATAAAGTTTTTTTTTGTACTTCACAGATTTTTCGGACTGTTCGATTATTCGGACCATTTTCCAGGTCCCTTCGAGTCCAAAAAATCGGTCAGTGACTGTATCATATAAGGAGGGAGTTTATGTCCATCAGCTGTGCAGCACAGCATCACAGTTGCGCGCTGCTTCTCGTAGCCCACAGAGCGCACCTTCACCTCCTTGGCACCCTTTTCATTCACGGTGTACGCCACGGGGATATCAAAATACTCAGCAGTCTGGTCGGCGTTGCCGATTTGCCTAAGGTTGTAGCCTGCCGCTTCTCACACTGTAGCACGTAGCGCTGAAAAGCTATCAGCTTTTCTTTGAAATCACTTGGCAGCTTCTGGGTAATCCGCCTTTTTCATTTTCCTGTGCTGCCACCTCGCATACAACGCTGGAAGCTCACTGGTAGGGTACTGCGCGCCCAACCCGGCCGGATTGAGTGCCGCTGCGGAGCACGTTTTGTTGGAATATGTCAACGATGGCGTGTCCTGGATGGCGTGTCCTGGGCAGCACCTGGTACCTGGATGATTTCTAGGGTTGACTGATGGCTTGGTGCGAAGTCCGAAGCAGGCTGTAGTGCCCACCGAGAAGCAAATTCTTCAGTATCTCCGATCATCCGGCATGCGATGCGAACACCAGCTAGCAAGAGCCGCCGCTTCAGAGATGAATGCTACATTCGGAACATAATGTTCAATGAAATATCCCCGATCAGTGAGGTTGGCGTTTTCCGCTGTTTATGCCTGCCATTCATGAAAGGTGGATACTACATCGTGCACGCCGTAGTACAGAAAACGACTGGGGACAACAGTTTTCACAAGCAATCGTTGTGCTCAAGCGCTGCAGAATAGCTACACGAGCGATAAAAGCACAAGCGTACTCGCAACAAAGCAGCTCTGCTAGCATTTCACTGTATTTTCCCACAACACACCGCTGCATAGGTTAAACAAGCATGCGAGTCCATAAAGACGAGCGCGAGAGGCGCTCATTAATCCATTCCGGCGATACCAAGCAGAGCTCTTCATCATGGATATGATTCGAACACACGCATAACGCACCTTCTTCTTCTTCTGCCTCTTAATACATGGCACATACCCACACGGGGGGATCGGCCAGGGTGTAGTGGCATAAAGAAGGAAATTTCCATAGGAGATTATGACAAAATTTTAGCACCATGCGTGAATGCTCTCGTAGCTTCTTTTTCGTTGCCCACTCCATCGAGCGTTGAAAGCGGCTCACAGCACTTGCCCATTTGGCCTTATCGCTTGAGAAAGCAAAAAGCGTCGGAACGAAGTCTAGGTGCCGCGGTGACATTCGAGGCCTTCCTGCCCATGAATAAAACACTTCGTGATAGACTGCACACGCATTTAAACACAGTACCTCGTCCGTACCTGTCACAAAGTTATTCCCGCACAGTCTTGACGGTGCCCAAGGGCGGCCCGATCGTCGAGCCGGTGAACTGCTTTTATCCACGCTTCGCGTCGAAGGCTGTCCCGGGAAGCGCTCGGAGAGCGAAAAAATCCGTGTTTACTTCCCTTTACATATTGGGCATTGCTGCCGTATGCAACACATTTCGTAGGTATCGCCAAATGCATCGCGCTGAACGCCCGCCGGCTGCAGCAACGCACCTCGCGTAGAAAGCCGGTTTGTTTACACTTCCACGACCGGTCTCAAGTGGAGCGAGTGACCCTTCCAATATGTTTCGCGACACCGCCGCCAGGGGATGGGCGCATGCGCAGTCGCGTCGTGAAAAAGGCGGATTGAAGTGAGACGTCGGAAGCTGAAGCCGAAGCGCTTCATGAATTTTTGAAGCCAGCCCCGGCTGGCTTTGAAATCCTTTGGCGTTAGACCTCGCTCCCTCGAAAGTTCCCTAGCTTTCGCTTGGAGCACTTCTGTTGTCACTGGAAGGGCAGCTGCTCTCTGCGTCCAAACAAAGTCGGCCAAAACTGTCTCCACTTTGGGGTGATGGCCTTTCTTTGGTACGCTAAATGCCATCCTCGTTGCGGCGCACGCAAAAAGCTGCTGTCGTTGTCCCCTCCAACGACGGACGTTTTTATCGTCGACGCCGAAGTCCCGCCTGGCTTGAAGGTTCGATGATGCTTCTGCGGCTATCACAACTTTTCGCTTGAAAGTGGCACTGTGGTGGCATCTCCTGCTTGGTGCCATCGTGGTAACACCACGCCGCACACCGATACGGCCAACACGACACAAGTCAAAATGGCGACCTGCTTGTGTACGGTTGGCTACTGCTACGGCTAGTAGCGGCTGCGATACTGACTTTTCTAGATGGCGCTAGCTATGCACCATATTTAGCAGTTTCAATGAAAAACTGGCGGGTTTTTTAAAATCCTCGAATATAAGCCGACCTTAGAGTTGGAATATGATTATTTGAAAAAAAAAAAACTATCGGCCTAGATTCGAAAAAATACGGTAAGTACTGCACTTTTCGTCGTCAAATTGAATTGCGTAGCTAAAATAATTCCAAAGTCATTGATGTATTCAGTCTATGTCGATAACCTTCAAGTTGCGTGCACATCCTCCAGCTTATCAAACTGCAAGAAACAGATACAACTAATATTAAGGGGAGAGACTGGTCTTAATACGAAAATTTTTATTTTTACAGATATTGTAATGAAATTAAGTATGCACATGTATTTCTTCCTCCTGTTTTCAGAAATGTAATTAGTTTCAGCTCTCAGTTAGTTTTCTACTTATGGAAAAAGCCTAATTAGGTAATTTCTTATGGGTCATTAAGACACTTTCCCTCAACATTTTTTGGTTCCGATTAAAATGTAGCAGTAGCCAAAGACCTGCCATGCGGAGCTATGCTATCTATATTGTTATTAAGGTACATCATCATATAAAAATGTTCAATTATGTCGATGCATCACAATTCTGGAATATAATTAGCTGGTATTATTGTTCACAAAAGTTGATATGTTCAACTTAGCCACATAAAAATAGCATAGCTCCACAGTTCAGTTCTTTCTGAATTCAACGGTGTAAAATTTATTAAAATTGCACCACAAAAACATAATGAAAAGTTCCGTAAGGCTAGTGACGGCAAAAAACATGAAGCTGAGAAAATCGCATTTAAAGTTTTGACGCTGACTACAGAATATTTTGGGAAGAATCTTCAACAACGGATTTTATTTAGATGTTTCCTATCTGTTTCCCTACAAAGCAAAGCAAAAAGTGTCTTATTCCATCCAAGGAAACATTAATAAAAAAAAATGTTGAAGTGTAAGCGTGATGAAGTTGTAAAAAGATTTCT
Organism: Amblyomma americanum; assembly: GCF_052857255.1. Lineage (NCBI taxonomy): Eukaryota > Metazoa > Arthropoda > Arachnida > Ixodida > Ixodidae > Amblyomma > Amblyomma americanum. The sequence goes on from NC_135503.1 coordinate 178,382,936, forward strand.
GATGAAGTTGTCGGTACATTTTTTTAGAGACAATGGAGGGCAGGGCTAGGGTGTCAAGCTCTAAAGACAATATTTTGAATCCTGAAATCTTTTTTGAGAGACATAGCGGTCTGGAGCCAAGGAGATCCGAGCCCCCACCATGGCAAGCAGTTGGGTGGTACTGAAAAGGACCGTTGGGTGCGACGCTCGACACGTCTCCTACTCTGTCGTTGAAAAGAACCGCCTGGATGTTAGGCAGCACGCTGCCCTGTGCTGCTGGAGAACGTCTTCATAGCAGTCCAGGACTGTAATCTTCAGTTGCTCCCGTTTTGTGCCGCCTTGTCAGTCTCTCTTTCATATTAATGCTCTTTAGCTGAGCACCATTCGCCTTGCGCAAACGCAGGGCGTCTTTTTCTAGGCTTCGGCGAACAAGGCAGTCACCAGCAGCGTAGACCAGACTTGCAGTGATGGATTCATTAGTTGCCCTCCTTCCTTGGTTGTAGATGGCAACAACCTCAGCAGCAGCCCGCTTCGCACTTTCCAAAGAAGCATTCCCAGTCTTTGAAGCTTGCGTCCAAATGAGAGTGTGTAGGCTCTCACTCGCATTCTGAGTCTTTCCTTCACTGCATCGTGCCAACAGGTTCTCATCGCTGAGCCTTGCGAACACTGGCTCCATAGCAGCCCCAACACAAGCCGGGAGGGCACTCTTGTGTGGAGGTGGATGTTCACCATTGGCCAAGGCTCTGTTGAACTACCAAGAGTCAGCACCCTCAGGGCACTTGGAGTGGTTCGGGACATCATCTGTAGAAGTCATGTGCAGGAGTGTAGCTTCCACTGCCTTCTTCATGCCTGTAACGTCATTACTGTTTCTCCTCAAGGCATAGCCATAGTAGTTGGTGATCTTCTTGATCTTTTCCTGCATCAGCTTGCCTCTTCCGCCAAGAGATTCACCTTGAGCCTTCTTTCTATCAACCAGGTTCCGCAGAGCAGTCCCCATTCGCTTATGAACGTGGCTGATGCAATCCTTGTCAATCTTTATGGATCCGCACACTTTTGCTTCTGATAAAGCATGAAAAGTGCGGCTGTCTCTATCAGAGAGGACGATCGTATAGCGCAGACCATACTTGGCCAGAGACCTCATGAACATGGTCAGTGCAGCCTCCACTTCCATGCGGCCAGAGTTACAAACGATGTTTTGCTGGCACTCGTAGGTGGCGACCCAGTCATTGTAGCCTTCATCTTGTGGCTGTGGTCCCAAGGCACATCCGAGACAAAACTTCGAGTAAACAGTGTGGTCGGTCACAAGACCAGTGTACAGCTCACAATGCAGCCTACACTGATGTGAGAGCTACCACTTCGGGTCATCCACAAACCATCAAAAATAACGTCAGTGTTCCCAGCTGGATTCAAGAAGTCTCTATAGACATCCTTGATGACTGCCACACTGGCAGCTTCGCTTGCGGTCGCTGTGCTCTCGCAGGCTTTCACAAAAGTTTTCAGGTGTCCCTGAAAGGTCTTGTGGTGCAGACCTCGGTGTAACAGGTTCATACAGGTGCAAAAGTCTGCAAGTGCAGTCACGCCTTTGCCTATCGTCTGTATTCCCTTCATGGCCCTCATGTTGACCTCGAAGGGAGTTATGTTGGCAGTTCCACTTACTCACAGGGAAGAAAATTGCTTCCTCTTGAAGTTGCAGCTGCCGCAGACGAGCTGGAGCTTTATAGCTAAGCCTTACTCCTTGTCTGTCGCCTTGCTCAAAGTCAGACTTCCTGCGCCGCAGGTTCCGCACTTCGCTTGCGCAAAAAAGTTGTTTAAAGCTTTCATGTCCACAATCACGAACTCGGTACCAGCATCATCGGTCTGGCACTCCGCGCTGACGCCAAGAAGTTCAAACTTGCGCTGGGACGCTGACTTTTCCGACAGAGCGTACTTCGTGTGCACCGATCGCTCAACAAGCTGCGCCTGCTCCGCCCCAGAGTAGTATACGGCGTCAACACGAACCGTACCATGATCTGGGATGCAATTCGTGCTGGAACTCGGTCCCGCAGTGTTGTCAGCGAGCAGAGTGGTTGACGTTCCCGGCAGATCCAGTGAGTCTGGCACTGGCTCTAACGAAGGTCCCGACGACGCGCTTGTGGCCGACGCCTTCGGCTTTTTGTTCCATGCCCGTTTCTTACGGCTTCCAAAAGCTCGTTGCATGCACGATTTAAGTCGACTGTCTCTCGTCATCTTGATCGCATAGAAAAACTGCCGGCACAAAGCAGAAGCACGACGCGTCGAGAAAAAAACGAGCGCAAAAGCAGACGCGCATGAAGCGGCAGCGACGCTGGTGAACGCAAAAGAGAAAGAAAAAATGACGTGCCGGTCACGCCAGCCAATGGCAGGCGCGGAGAGGTGCGCCGTGTGTGAGCCAGTCAGCAAACCGGAAACAGTCTTCGGAAAACCGGCCAGGGCAGTCGTTTTGCTAGAGCGACGCCATTTTGAGATATTGCGAATTGTGCACAAAGAAAACAGATGGCGGTGATCGGCCGGCTGCACCATCCGTGGCGCGCGCGGGAAGTTCGAACAAATTTTGCCTTTTTGGGGGCATTTTGTGGCTGCCGTGGTATATTGAAAGCATATTTTATCGCATTTCTTGACCAAATTTATCGTTAGTAATTTGAGAATGCTCGAAGGGTCAAACGTGTTCCGCAAGTGAGTTTTGCTCAAAATCGATTTTCTGACCATTTTTGACTGTTCTTAGACCCGCGTCTCCCCTTAGACAGGCTGCGATTTAGGCAGACAGAAATAGGTTTAAGTTCTGCCCTCAAGAAACAGTAGCGGTTCTTTTCACACTCAAAAGAGGCTTGCTGACCGACCCTAGCCTACACCTAAATGAAACCTTCCTTCCTATAGACAAGAACATAACTTTTTAAGCACAACATTCGCCAGAAAACCCACATTCCTACTGCACATCAATGTCCCAAAAACGAAAGCCTCGCAGTCTTTGAGCATACTCAGTGTTCTCACGGGAGCACTGGGGGTCTGATAGAAGATGCCTTGTGCACATTTGCCGCTCTTTGGTCCTTAAGGGGGGACACGAGTCTTTGCGGCCGAAAAATTGCGAAAAAATCAGTTTTTCAATTTTGGATTATTCGTGACTGTGAGGTCATTCTCTATATGTTGGTGAAGTTTCAAAGCGGAGAAACCCATAGTTTTTCAGAAAAAGCCAAATAACGGGAGTATTCTGACCGAAAGTCTCGCGAAAGAACCTCAAAAATGCTCATTTTGCGCCGCACACCATTTTCAAATGACGCGCTGGAAAGCCGCCATCTTGGTCTCGTTTGAAAGAGCGTCTCTTCCTCTTTCTCTCCATCGGAGCTGCACACGCAGCGTTGCTTTGTTAGCCATGAAAAGAAGAAAAAGGAAAGACGGAATCTCGCTGTGCCATTGGTTATTGCCCGTCACGTGTCAAAACCGGCGCAGCTCATTGGCCCGCGCCATTTTTTTAGGGTCCGCGCTGCCGACGGACGCGACGCCGTTTTGAGAATGTCTCAGCCTGATTTCGGAAGCGAGCTATGTCCCCACTGTACCGAAAGTTCCGCAGTGCGCTCAAGTTCGGTAAAAGGCGTAAAAAGCCTAACAAGCATAAGGATGCAGTGGAAGGCCGTCCGTGCGCTCTCGAAGCAGGTGATCGAAGCGAGACAGTTGAAAGTGTCGCGACGGGTCTCTCCGCGGCCGATTCCGATGACACGGGTGGCCACCAGCAACGAACGCGCGTCGACACGACGTTTATGAGCCCCCAAGACTTGGAGCGACTACAAGAACGAGCTGACGCCTGAATTTCAGAGCTCTCTTCTATATCTGCGACCGAGCGCAAGCTGCAGGCTCTTCGCACTGAGAGAGGCGACACAGGCTCGGCGGCGATGGCAGCGGCAACGTACACGATCGTCAGTCTGTCAGCAATCAACCGGCTGCTCGAAAAAACCATGTGCCGCCAGTGCCGTGGCGACGTGTCCGTCCAGAAAAGCACTCGCGAATATGGTGTTGCTGTACAGTTGTGCTTGGAGTGTTCTGTTTGCGGCGATGTCGTGCGCGAGTGGAGTTCCCAGCGTCTACCTGGAAGCGCAAAGTGCAATCCCTTCCAGGTAAATATTCATGCTGCCTGGACTGCGCTAACTACAGGGAACGGCCAAACAGCACTGAATGACTTTTTTTCAACCATGGGACTCTCCCACAGGGGTCTTCACAACATGACCTACCAAGCACAACTCAAGTCTAAGTTGAAGCCTGCCGCGACACTAGCTGCTGAAAGTGTGTTGACTGATTGTGCTTCCTCAATGAAAGAACTATACAGAGAACTGAATTTCGGTAATCCCGGAAATATCGCAGTCTGTTTCGATGGAACGTGGATGACGAGAGGGCACCAGTTCCTCATTCGTGTGGGCTCTGTCATAGAGCTTTTTTCAGGCTATTTGTTAGACTATGTAGTGCTGTGCAACTACTGCCTTGGCTGCAAAAATGCACCTAAACAGGAGGACCCCCAGTACAATGCATGGAAGGCACAGCATGTATGCCAAAAGAATACAGATTCAGATGGAGGTGGATGCAGCTCTGATGCTCTTCCGACGATCATTGGAGCGGCACGGCTTGCGCTACACCACAATGCTCTGCGACGGAGATGGCAAGCATTTCCGTGCGGTAGTGGAAGCAAAGGTATATTGTTTTATACCAGTTGAAAAAGATGATTGTACAAATCATGTACAAAAGCGGATGCGCAGTGCTTTGCGCAATCTTCTCCAAAAGCACAAAGCAGAGGATTGTGAAAGGTTGAGTGTTAAAGGTCGACTGACTGCAGACCTTATCACCAAACTCAGCAATTACTATGGTTGGGCACTAAAATCTAATGAAGGCGATGTCGAGCAAATGCATCGGGCAGTAATGGCCACATATCATGTGACGTCGACCGACAAGCGCCCAAACCATGGCCTATGCCCACAAGGCACCAACTCGTGGTGCAAACAGAATGCTTCGATTGCAAGGGGACAGCAGCCACCGAAACACCGTTACAACCTGCCCGACTACGTCAGCCAAGCATTGCTACCTGTGTACAAGCGCCTTGCACACAGACTTACTCAGCAGATGCCAGCGAGGACAAACGCAGAATGCAAATGAGGCACTGCATTCAGTGATTTGTTCCTGGATCCTAAGACAGCATGCTTCACTGATATCTGTTGAAGCGGCTGTCGCTGAGGCAGTCATGCGGTTTAATTCTGGGACACAGGAGGCTGCGTCATGCATTCTGCAAGAGCTCCAAGTGGAGCAAAACCACATAGCCAGCCAGAGGGCTCAGGAGAAAGACTCTCGCCGAGCTATAGGCTCCGAGCGGAAGCGTGCAGCCTCAGCCTGCTTCATCTCTGCCGCAAAGCGACGTCACCAAAGAAAAACTGATGAACATTACTCGCCTGGGGCATTCTGAAGCTAGACGCTACTTTTTTTGCACAACTGTGCATAAAGAAAGCATTGGAAGCATTGTAATCTGTTTTTTGCAATTTTCTTAGTTCGATTATTTTCGTCACATGGCAGTCTACTGACAAGCCTATCTCTGCTTCTGCTCATCAGATTTTGATAACTTTTGTGTCGTTTAGTAGCTAAATAGGTGGTGATTGCAATAAGGGTTTCAGATGGTAGCTAGGTGTAAACACAAATTTGTTATTTGCTAAAACTAACGTTAGCTAAAATTTCAGTTCCTCAACCACAACTTTGGATGACCACAACTTTTGAACTAGAAGAGCTAGAAACATGATATTACCCTTGTTGCAATCCTTGATCCTTCTAGAATCTAGCAACATACAGATTATGAGAATCTGTTCACCAGCTTTCTCTAAAACCCCGTCAGAAGCTCTTCTCATAAAAAACTACATACAATAGAAAGAAAAAAAAAATTGTAGAAACTAATTTCATATTTGAGATCAGCATGCTGAAATATATGTACCTACAAAATTTTCATGGCAATAACTTCAATATTAAAAATTTTTTCACAAAGGCCCATGTCCCCCCTTAAATCATAGGTGCGTAGTGTATGTTTCAGCAAGACTGCTGTACCTAAAGAAAATTAGATCCAGTACATGACTGATGCTTGTGCCTCTCACGCGGCGCAAAGAGGACATCTCCCACAGTCAGCTTATGCGTAGAAACAAATGAACCCCCGCTTAAAATTAGAGCCACCCTGACATGTGCTTATGTCCTTAAAGGGGTCATGACGTGGTCTACCGACAAATCATGCTTTTATGTTGCAGTCACTAGCCACGATGTTATTACGCATACTTGTACAGCTCTAAGTGCGCATTTCAGCTAGACAGTGTAGGCATCGGCTGTAAGCCCCTCTCCCTGGCTGTGATATCCATATTGAAGCAGCCTGAGGGAGGCCATAAACCCACAGTGCCGCCGTCTGCTGCAAAACTGCTGTGCGGACAGTCGGTGCGGAGCAGACCAGAGCTCGTGCCTACCTGTATGTGGCTGTAGTACATTGCGGTGTAGTCACTGAGACCGGGCAGAAGCTAGAAAAAAAGGGAAGGACACAGGCCTCTGGTGCCTTTGTCCCCCTGCACCCACCACACCCCAAGCCTGAACAAACAACTCCCTCCCCTATGCCCACTACATGCAGTTCAGGCATTCAGTCGCGAGCTCAGATGGGCATCTTCACGAGGGTGAGCCCTCATGAGGGCACCTTCACCTCATGAGGATTTCACTCGGTGAGGTGAGGGAGGAAAGGCATGGTGAGGTGAGGGAGGGAAGACGTGATGAGTTGAGGGTAAGGGAGGACAAGATGCACTGCCTGAGGGCGAGGGTGGTGGCCCGACCCTACTCAGGACTAACGATTTTTGTCTGGGCAGCCCATTATGATTTCCCGTTTTAAAGCGCCCTTCTTAGGGTGAAGATTCCTAGAGAAGACATAGTTTCTGCAGCCTGGAGGTACTTGAGGCGAGAACAAAACGTGGGTGCTGCATACCTTCTCCATCGCCGTGATGTGCTACACCACTGAAAATGCTGTTTCGAAAAAAGCGCTCTTCTGACTCAAAAAGCCTATTTTTAAAAATTGTTTAAAGTCTGAGGGGAAACACTCTGTATAGTGCGCTAACAAGGGGCACTGGCCGGGCCCTGCGGGAGGCCGCCGGTATAGCTGGAATTGTGGTATCGCAGTCAACATTTTCATTACCAGCCCCGAGTTTGTCAGATGATCAGAGTGTAGAGTAAAACACGTTGAAATTATACCTAGTAAGGCAGTTGAATTCCCAAGTTGTAAGCCTTCTTTCCCGGATCAAAGTCCGATATTTCAGCCCAGTGAGGTTTCAAGGAACTGGCTGCAGCGCTAAAAATGCTTCTACGAAATTGGACTGTCAAATCAAAGCCTGTTGGCAGCATTAATGCGGAATTTTTTCATTCACACTGTCAGTAGTTCAGGACAGTCGTATCTTGCTTCTATTTTTGCTGGAATTGCAGTATATGAAAGTAGTGCCGCAATGTGGTGGGCAATTTGCCGACCACTGCATTCTTACCATGGAAATAAAGAAGCAGCTTAACCACCTTGCTCTGAATCATCGCTTGCTTTGCCTTGCATTGTACGGTGTGCTAAAAAAGAAAAAGTTGTACTGCTCTGCAAATAACAGGAACATCTCTTGGTTTATATCTGTTCCTAGCTTCTGACCACGTAATCGCGCGCTTGATTTTATGAACCAAATTTCTTGTAGCCATGGTAGGGAATTAACACTCAATGTTTGGGTAATGCATAGATGCCCAAGCAAAAAAAGAAGCCATCGGTGGGGCTTGGGAGACTTGTTTTTCCTGAGCAATCTCGCGACTAATCATTAATTGAACTGTCACGGTAGGCAGTTTGCTCACAATCCGATGGGCAGCTTGTGATGACGTCACGTCACATGTCCAAGGTGAAACATGTAGAATCAGGTTTCGTACAGACAGACTACTTTTCGGCGGATTTGAACACTGGGGCACTAAAATTAAAATGGCAACCACAGAAATTGTTCCTTCCAGACTCGGGGAGTTAGCGATTACCATTATTCAGCCCAAATGCTGCATTTTAGCCACCCGTTTGATTTTCAAGTGGCCTGAATAATGTTTTATTTTAAGCGACAACATAAGAGCCGCACTGAAGCGGGAAGCCGGCATCGCACTGGGGAATACACTAACGAAATAAAAAAAACTATATAGCTGGGGGAGCGGGCCAATAGTATCTTTTCGTGACTTGATGGCTTGTCTTGTAGGTTTAGTACTCGGTAATAACGGCAGAAGTTGCCAACTACAAAAAATAACTCTAGTTTTTAAACGACTGTTAGTGAGGGTGAGGGAGGGCCGGATAACTTTTCAAAATGAGGTCGGGGGGGGGGGGGGGGGGGGGGGGGGCATCGATTCAAAAGTGAGAGTGAGAGAGGAAAATAAAAATGAGGGCATTTGCGCACCTCTGGTCGCGATTAAGCATGTGAGGGTTGGTTTATGTCGTCACGAACCACAAACGTGCCAGTGTTGCCTGACTGCCATGCTGTTCAGGAGGGCTTTTCAAAATTCAATTACAAATTATTTGCTGCACCAAAGGAGCTCATATCTTGTAGAGTCTGTAAAATGGTGTCAGGACCCCTGTAAAGTAAGATCTCTACCGAGACACATTTGGTACTCAGTTGTAACAAAATGTCCTTCTAGAATAATATTTAAGAAACCTCAAGCTACCAGGCCACTGTTCTTGCATTTTGAAGAGCCGTGCCATAACCTCTGGGAATAAAACAAACTCCACAACAGCATATTGTACAAGAATTTCTTGCACTTGAGGAAAAATACGGCGGCTTCATGGATTTCTATACTGATGGTTCGAAAAGAAATGCTTTTGTTGGAAGTGCAGTGGTACGAGAGAACTGGGAGGAAACAGTATGACTTCCACAGTGTGCATTCAACTTCACTGCTGAAAATTACGCCATTTGTTTGGCTGTAGAAGAAAGTTGTGTGCACTAGGAATATTTCAAGGAAGATTCTCTGCCGTCTCCATATAGGCCACACACCTTACATCTCTGCTGATGAAACAAGACAAACCAGTTTGTGAAAAATGTGGGGATGAACTTACAGTAAATCACATTTTATTTTCGTGCGTGAAACTCTAAAAGGTAAGGAAAAGGCACTTTTCTCAGTTTCATAATCAGTGCATCCCTCTTCACCCCACACTGATTTTAGGTGGCAATGCAGTCGTGGACATGTCTTGTCCTGTGACCCTCTATGGTCCTCGTTTGTCTCTCGCTAAGCCTACCTGCAGATCGTGTTTTTAGATTTTTAACAAAAGCAGTTTTTCTTTGAGAAATATAAATCCTGATACATATCACCACTTCCTCATTCCTGAGAAGAAGGCTGAGCTCAGTCTTTATTTGGTCCATTTGGAGCCAAGGATGCTCACTGAAGTTGCCCTCTTTAAAGCTTTTGCTAGTGACCGTTTTTGAAATTCCTGTCCTTTGTCATCGCTAGGTAGCACTAATGTTTTAGGCCCTCTAGGCCACCGATTTCTATGAAATTCTGCAGAAAACTTTACCTTGAGCATGGCGCATGGCGGCCTTAGTTGCCTATGTGCCATAAAACTCAACACAACACAAATAGATGGTCGCTTAGATTGGTACCAACAGGAACACTGAAACCAGAGTTAAACAAAAAACCTGAGGCTACGTCACCTATCAATCATCGCAAAGGTGCTACAGGGCTCCACTGTAGTCTAAAAAAATTTTGTGATATGCAGGTCCCATGTGAGGGCTGCACTTCATCAGAACCATGAAAAAAGGTTCATACCTTATACAAGCATATACAGTACAGTCAAACGTTGGTATAACAGTTGTACTTGCAGCCAAAAACTTGGTTGAATCTCTAATTCTGTAGGTTACGGTTCCTGCCTCTCTGCAGTCCAAATTAGAACATTCCTGGTAGATGACACCTTGTTAAAACTGTAGAATCTTGATAAGATTATGGTTGATGCAGATTTCATGGTGATACAAATTTTTAAAGGGACAGTGAGGAGAACTCTATCAATTTTTTTTTGTTAGCAAAATCTGATATTTTGGCATTTCATGACTTTGTTACCGCTTGTCCGGGAGCGAAAGATGCATTTACAGTAAAATCTCGTTACTACGAACATCAGATTAACGAAATTTTCAGATTTACGAATTTTTTTAAAATCCCCGCCAAAATGCCTATACTTTCAATGTAAAAAACTTTCAGTACTACGAATTTCAAATTACCGAATATTTCAGAATAACGTATGTAATTTAATCTCGCATTCGTCGCAAAACGCTTCGTTATTACGAAGTTCCGTACCAAATCCCTGAAGCTGACGCCTGTCATCATCATCCGAAGCATCAGCTATGCGCTGGGGAACTCGTTGCAACGGATACAGCCCCAGCGGTATCGCCATCACGCGAGGCGGCGCGAGCTGCCGCCCGATACAAAGGGTAAGGCCATTATCATCCACCCAGCGTGTGGTCACATACGTACTGCGCAGCAGTCTTAAGCCTATTCAGCGCAGTGTCACCACGTCGACAGCGAACGTTAGGATCTGCGAAGTTATCGGCACTGTGATTGTGTTGTGCATTAGCTTTGCTGACAATGAGTTCTCCTGGCCCCCGCGTTAAAAAGAAGCGACGCCAGTTTTCGCTTAAAGAAAAAGCGGACATTCTGTCGCGGCTGCTGGAAAAAAGCAAGCGGACTTGTGCAGGGAGCTTGGCATTACACCGTCAACAATAGCAACGATGTTCCAAGATCGGGACAAGATCGTAAAACTACATCGAGTGTCGCAGCTGGCTCCCTCAAGAAAACGTCTGCGGCTGGGCAACTACCGTGGACAGCGACTTTCGAATTATGTGGATAGCGACAGCGCGGCGGCTACATCCGCGGAGCTCACCACCGAAGACATCGTGAATCAAGTGCGTGAGCAAGACGATGCCAACACTGGATCAGCGCACGAAGAGGAAGAGATTGTTTCCAGCTCGGATGTCCTAGTCTTTCTAGAGAAGACCCGATCATTCCTCGGGCGCTGCAAAGATGTCCCCGATGACGTGCACAGGAAGGTCGAGGATGTGGAGACGTTCGTCCTGCAGCGTTTGTCGTCTACTCGCCAGAAGAAGATAAGACTTTTTCAAGCAATAAATTGTAGTTAAACTGTGCCCAGCGTTATCGTTTATTATTTACTTACCAACACATAAATCTGCTGCAAAGGTACCTAATTTTAGTTCTTGTGATGCATTACTGACATGAAAATAATGGTTTTTCAGTACTACGATATTTCAAAATAACGATTGAAATTCGGCGGTCCCGTGAAGTTCGTTGTAACGAGATTCTACTGTATTTCAAAGAAATTTGGATTCGAAGTTGGAAAAGTTTTTCCCGCCCTCTGATTTAAACTTGGTGCACTCTTATGACGTCACGGCGTCCTCTTATGACGTCACAGGACGGAGTGACATGAAACGTGACGTAAACGCAGACTCCGAGATTTCTGGTGGCTAGTGGTGCGGTCTAGCAGCAGCCAAAATGAAAGCTCCCGCCGCCGCACATTGAAGGCATCTATCGGGGGTCGCTACCGTCACTTCGTTTACATTTGCACCGGCGTCTTGCCAGCGTTGCAATGGATCCCGTTCCCGAATTCGCCAACGAAGTTCTCGCAAAAATTCCGGCCCGCATTTCAGCGACCTCAGCCCCACAGAGCGTGCGATGCTTTTGAGGGAGCACCCATCCACATTTGTGCACAGCAGCATAGTCACTCGTTTCTTGCTATGTTTTCCTCCGTGGCAACGCTGCCCTTCAAAATCAAGCGTAACTGCTCATTATGCTAGTCATGTTGTCCGCCGCCCATGCTGATGTGCCGTCAACGTACGCAGATGCCGATTCACCGCACAAAATCTTGCCGACGATGTTATGCCTTTCTTTAAAGCGATTCAGCCAGCCTATGCTTGCCTTAAAGTCGTTCAGCCCTAGCAAACAAGCATAATTTAGGGCCTATTGCTGTAAATTTTTACCGCTCAGGGGCATGTTTCTTGCTCGCGTATCCACGAACCAAGTATAGACAGCCTTGTCGAGTTCTTCATTTGTTGGTTGCGTCACTTTCTTGTGGTACGCTGAAGTGCCCAATGAAAGTGCCTTCCTAAAGCTGTCTTTATTCTTCAAAATCGTCGATAGCGAACTCGGCGCGATGCCAAAATCTGCGGCAATAATTGCCTTCTTCCCGCTTTCCGCTTCAGCGATAATTCTATTCTTTCCTTCTAGCAAAATAAACTTTCGCTTCTTCGTTGACGGCGACATGGCAGAGGCGATCGACGAGATCAGATTGCATTGAGAGATCGACGATCAACATACACCGACACACGAGAAAATGGTGGCAAGGGCTGCGGAGAAGGCGGGGAGGAGAGAGGCTGGCGACTGGATTTGGATTCGTCTTTGTCCCTCTTACGGCCGGCGGCCTTCACATGGCGCCAACATGTCCCCTCGCTGCTTCCCTATGACGAATAAACAACTTCCAACCAATTTTTTAATAAAGAATACATGAAAGTGTAATAAACATACATTCCGTGCATTATTTAGCTGCTCCAAGCCACTGCTTTAGCAGGGAATAATCTCGTACAGCACCCAACTTTTGAAGAAAGGCGGGCCACTGACCGGTGGAGGCTCACGAAAAATTCGTAGAAGCGAATGCGTGCTCACAAAGTAATTCGTTTTCGAGGGAATTTTAATACATTAACTCCTATGGGGATTTCGCGGGGAATGAAAAATAATTCGTTGTGCCGAAAATTTCGTTGAAGCGGCATTCGTTGTGCCAAAATTCAACTGTATTCGGTGGCGGCATCTATGGGAGCCACTGAAACCCCCCCACACACTCACTGAATAAAAAAAAAAACCTGTGCCGAGGCTCGGATACGAACCAGGGCCTTTGGCATTTGAGGCGGAGACGCTACCACTCCGCCACGACGGCTCAAGCTTTAACCATGAATAAAGGCGCATCTAGTGAATGCACTCTTCCGATGCAGAAGTCTTCGCGCTTTTGCTACGTATATTCTGACCTAACAGAGCTAGGTCATCAGCAATCTTTTTTAACTGCGTTGTATCTTGTCTCCCGTTCCTAAAAAACGATTTTCGTTAAGAAGTTGACTGGTACATCCGGGAATGTTTCGCTGGGCAAGCGCACAAAGATACAAGTGCTCTGTAAGCTGCTAACTGCCTTGTAGGATCACCGACCATCATGCCAGCATTGTTTTTCATCGACCGTGGCGATCATCTGATCAGCCTTAACAGGCTCCTTCAAAGGTTAACTAGCTCTTGAAGCGGCACTTGCTGTTCCTCTGCTGTTCGGTGCTTGTAAATCGAGGCGCGTCAAAAACAAAACCACGAGGCACGCAAAGCTCATTGACGCGAAGCGCCATAACAAACTGAAACTCTCCTTGCCGTCTGTGGCGCCACCAAGCATTGGTTTTCTTTGCTTCCAACATTCAGGTTGTCTTTTGTCTGTATTCCTTGTGTGATAAAAGTGCACTATCGGTTTCAAAACAAAACTTACTTCAATATTGAACCGCGCAACCTTCCTTTGTCAGCCTCAGATTCGTGGCTTCCATGGTGTAAGGAAAATTTTTCCAAGGTGGCGTCTCTTGTCCTATGACGTCATGACGCTTGTACTTGCGAGATTGGCTTGTGGCGGCGATACCTGTATTTTGGTTCTTGCTATTTTCTACCTTACAAGAGCTTTGTTTTCAGTAAGAGTGGCGTTTTTAGATCAGGAGCTGGTATTCTAACGATACAAGCCAACTTCAATTTCTCCTCAGTGTCCCTTTAAAATATCCTGGCGTTATATATATTGTTACGACGAAGTAGCAGTGGAAGAGGAAGTGGCCTCTCGCATGAAAAGACGAACGAAGAAGAGGAGGTTAATGCAGCTCGCTGTTCGTGTTGGTGCTCCCTGCTAGGAACTCTTTATTCTAACCCCCAACACTTGTAAATAAATGTAAATAGTATTTCTCCGTAACATCCTTGGTGGAGAAACAACATCGTTGAGGTAGCACATACACGTAGTCCACTTAAATCAGCGAAGGAGCGAGTCCATCATCCTTTCAAAGGTAGCTGGTGCATTACAAAGTTCGAACGGCATGACTTTGAACTGGTATAAACCGTCAGGTGTGAAAAAATCTTTTTTTTCGCGGTCCTGCTCATCAACGGCGATTTGCCAATAACTGGAACGAAGATCAACGGAAGATAAGTATTGAGATCCGTGGAGGCAGTCGACAGTGTTATCGATCTTTGGGAGTGGGTACACGTCTCTTGTGGTGCGGTTCAGGTGGCTGTAATCAACGCAGAAACGTCAACTGCCGTCTTTCATTTTAACAAGGACGACGGGAGAGGCCCAAGGACTGGAGGATGGTTTGATGATGTCCTTAGCGAGCATCTTTTCGACTTCCTTTTGTATCACCTGGCGTTCGGAACTGGACACCCTAGGTCCATTCGATTCGCTTGCACTTCATGAACTGGTTCTCGCGGTGCTGCAGCCGCTGTAGCCGCCATGGAAGCAGACGACGGCTTGCGCTTTGCGATACACGGCGGATATACTCAAATTATTCCACTCGTCGATGATAACAGTGCCTCACACGGGCCCGCCGACTGTCATGGAACGTGAGTGGCCACCCGAGAAGGCGGCGACGGAGGTGGGGACGGCGGCCCTCGCCGGCACCTTGCGTCTCTCGACCACCGTGCTCTTGACGGACCCGTAACTTTCCTTTTTACTAATAAAGTTGTATTAGTACTCGAAGCCGGTTATGTTAACTAAAAAGTAAACACGTGCATGCAGTGCATGATGCACGTTTTTGCAAACACCGCTTAGCATGCAAGTCGGCGCGCGCACACCTCAGTCGTGTTCAGTAAAAGAACACACGTGCGTTTCGCTTAGATGCCGCAAGGTTGCATCGAGGATGATTCATGGCAACACTTCACTGCGATGTGCTGTTTGAAAATTCTTCACGCGGTTCGGAGTGTTGGCGGCTGTTGATTTGGGCGCCACGCTGCTGGCTGCAATTTGGTGGCGACGCCAAGGCTAGCAGACGACCAGGCCTGCACTCGACCATTCGTTTTGGAAGTAGGCAGCCAGCACTTGAACTGCTGGAACTGGCGCTGCACGCTCGCTGCACCGCTGCGGTACTTTACAGAACTGGTGCAGGGAGTGCAGGCGAATCGAACAGACCTCCTGTAAGGCTGGCGGTGCAGAGGAGCGGCGTGACCGGTGTTGATACGATGCTGCACAATAGTCGTACGTGCTAAGGAGCGCTCATTGAAATCAAATATGTCCTGAAAGGATGCCAGCAAATGGGTAAGCGCCTGTGCTTGGTTTGCAGAGAGATCGGAAGTGATCATATAGGCATATAATGGTCAGGTCTCGAAATAGCTTTGAAATGACCGTCCGAAGAGGGCGATACACAGCTTGTGACTGCGGAGATCACGTACTTGTTGGTCGGGGACAGCATGGCGAGGCACATGCCTTGAGGAAGCATCTGGACGTGCGTACTGAAGTTGAGAACAGGTAGACATGCACTATTTACCGATACTGTGACAACTGTGTGTGCAAGGGCAGCATTCTTTGTGATGAGCAAATCAAGGTCAGGAGTGATGACATACTGGCCGTTGGGAAGAGGTGGAACAGATTTAAACAAAACGTAAGCAGCGGCGACTGAGTTGAAACCCAAGTTAGCAATTTCCTGTCGCACGACGGCCTGAATAAGAGGAAGGGTCAACGGCTGGTCGGTCACAGGAGTTGCTAAGGGAGCTGGACCAATTGCTTCAAGCTCACGGCGCACAATACGGGTCACGTTCTAAATATAAATAATCAGAATATCAATAAGAATCAGAATATAAATAATCACAATGTAAATAATCAGTATAACAGTTCTGGTTAAGCTGTGTGGACTTTTCCGGCTGAAAAAAATTGGTCCTTAAAAAACTGGATACTGTAAAAGCTTGTTAATTCAAACTTGAGTGAACTGGAAAAAATGTTAGAATTATCAAATGACCCTGATAAAACTGATAAGTATCGCTTTCATCGTGATCAGTTTTTTTTGCTGAGAGCCAGCCAGCTTTTGAGGTGAGCACTCTGCGGCAGTGACCATTTTTCGCATTTCCATCAGTGCTTTATTGCGTTATTATGGAACATCGTACCAGCGCAAGAGGCAAGGACAAAAGGAAAAGACAACACGAACGCCGGTACCATGTTCCATATTAATACAAACAACCGACTAGCCCAGCTGTCTGCCCTTAGTTTTATTGCGTGCTTGCTGCTGGGAGCATTGAACTGGAACAGCTCCAAAGTGATAAGCCCACCCCCCCACAAACGGCCACATAGCACAAATAGCTGGTCCCATGTGACGAGCGTGCAGTTTTCGTACCCGTACTAATATTGGAGAATAACATGGATGGAAGAGAGGGAAGCGCACAGCTGTGCCAGTCAGCGTCTAGAATGGCGCGCCGCTGTGCTCGGTTGGTTTGCTGATGCGCGACCAGGGAATGTTTGAATTATCGGGTGTTCTCCTCCACATAAATGCACAGAGCTGTGCCGGGACTTGGACATCAGTTCAATTAAGCCTCTGATCAGTTCGCCCTCCAGAATGACTTAATCAGCATACAGGACTGGTGTGACCCCAATAAATGTAAACTGATGTCATTTAACCGAAAACGTAATCCTCTCCTCTTCTCGTATAAAATCTCGCACGTCACGGTAGAATTAACTCAGGCTTACAAATACCTCGCTTTAACATTGTCGAATGATCTAACCTGAAACGTGCATGTGACAAAAGTCATATCATCCGCTAACAGAAGCCTTGAATTCTTTAAATGACACGTACGCCATGCACCACAAAATGTAAAATTACTTGCCTACAAATCACTTGTCCATTCTGAATTAGAGTATGCCTCTGCTGTTTGGAGCCCGAACCAAAATTATCTAACAAATTCCCTAGAATCAGTACAAAGTCGAGCCACAAGATTCATATATTCGTGCTATTCATATAATGCTAGTATATCATCATTAAAAGCAGAGGCAGGCTTAACACCTCTAGCTTGTAGACGTCATATTACTAGTATGTGCTTGTTTCACAAATTTTATTACAGCTCACTTCATCATCCACCCTACATCAATCCGCCGGCATGCATTTCCCCCCGAATTGGTCATCCCCTTCAAGTTGCCCGGCCTCGTACGCGCACTGCTTCATTTGCATCGTCATTCTTTCCACGCTCAGCCATGGACTGAACGGCCTTCCGCATGAGGTCGCCGCAATCACCTGTCCATCAACATTTGTAAATTGTTTAGCTACTATATTTAACAGCGAATAACTTATGTACCTTACGTGTTTTCTTTGTTTATTAAATCTGATTTATACATGTAACCCACCAATTATATAACACCCCCCATCCCGGGGGTCTTTAAGGTAATAAAGTGAAGTGAAGTTCGGTTTAACCAAGTTTCAGTTAGTGAGCATTTGCTGTGATTACCCCCTCTCCAGCATGCACAACCTGTGCCAATGATATGTGGCAGGCTTTACCACACTACACAAATGGCTGGTGGTGGACTGCGCCAAGCGCTGGGTTTCACATGTACACAGCACATAGCAAAACAATGCGTTCTCTTATGTATAGATTGAAACCCATGTGCAGCATTTGTGCGTGCATGCATATCACATGTGGTCTTTCTAGGATTTGCTTGTCAAGGAGCTTCTTACACTTCATTAAAATTGAATTATTAAATTGTGAAAAATAAAATATAGGTGGTTTTCATTGGGGCAGGTATTCGGAAATGAAAAAAAAAAGCGTTATTTTGTGATTTTCAATAAATTAAGGTTCAGCTCAGTACTCTGGGCTCAGCTCAGTACTCTGGGCTCATCGTTTTCGGCTAAAAACAGATTTCACCTGATTCTTGCACCCAGAACATATTTCTTGAAAATTAAGGAAAACCCAATTTCTCCCCGAGAGTGAGCCTCCCAGGTGGTGTTGATCTTGCTGACTGGTCCTGCTCAGTGCTCCGTTGCAGATTGGTAATGCCTGCAGCGAAATATTTGTAACCAATTAGAAAAAACTGGCAAACAGTTTTACAGTGCAATTCATGATTTCCATGTGTATGAAATAATGAGCAAGCAGCAAAGCATTCTGTGTCTAGTGGAGAAACAAATAGTTATAGGAAACGGTCTTGTGCTACAGAAAATTACCCGAAAAACTAACCTGAATACTAGCTAACCTGACTTTCACATTAATTTGGGGTCAAAAATATCGCCAGATTTTTACTCCCCTGAAATGCTTAAAGAAGACCCTGAAAACTGAGAACCCTAAATATATTCTAGTGTATAGGTTATCTTAACCTCTGTTGTTTTGGCTGCATTGCCAGTGAAGGTTGTCACGGAGTACAGGATGACAAGAATTTATCATCCATTGGCAGTGTTTCATATCATACTTCATCTTAATGATTGCGTAGGAATGTTGGGTGCTTTTTGAGGCGTATGTACAAGACTTGCCAGCCTTGCAGAGTTTTGAGACTGGTTTGTGTGGGTTCCTGTGTGCACACATTTCATCTTTGCCAAAACTCTTTGAGTGGAACTGCTTGCCTACAGCTGTTGTAGCTACTTCGACTGACACGTTCTGTTCAGCTTTGTGCCCTGTCAAGTCGTTTCACTGATCGATTCTGTATGCCGCCAACTTTTCAAAGAGAAAGTGCAGTGTTTTCGGGCAACTATGGAGATTGGCATCAGAGTTGTGCTTAACTTTGCACTGTTTCTGTTTAAGGTTTTTTGCTGTGTGAAATGGACCCTTGGAGTTGTCTTTTTCCATGTGTTTTTATGCATTTTACATGTGCACTGCATTCATGTTCTTGCCTGTTTTATTTCTATACAATTGTACGGCTTTTTTCTTTGTCATATACCCGTATTTCACTTTTATTGCTACCTGTATTATCCCCGCCCACCTCCCTCCCACTGTAATGCTAAGTTTAACCACTGTGGTGGCTGGGTGGTGTTAGTACTTGGCTGCTGACTGAAGAGACGTGTGTTCGATCCCGGTTATGGCAGTCGCATTTCAGTGGAGGTGAAATGCTAGAGGCCTGTGCACTATGCAATGTTGGTGCACAAAAACCCCAGGTGGTTGAAATTGCCTGGAGCCCACCTCTGCAGAGTCCCTCATATCCGGAGTCCCTCATATCCGGAGTCCCTCATATCCGGAGTCCCTCATAGCCGGAGTCCCTCATAGCCGGAGTCCCTCATGGCCGGAGTCCCTCATGGCCGGAGTCCCTCATGGCCGGAGTCCCTCATGGCCGGAGTCCCTCATGGCCGGAGTCCCTCATGGCCGGAGTCCCTCATGGCCGAAGTCCCTCATGGCCGCATTCCCTCATGGCCGCATTCCCTCATGGCCGCATTCCCTCATGGCCGCATTCCCTCGTAGCCGGAGTCTCTTTGGAACGTTAAACCCCATAAGAACCAAGCCTGTAATGCCAAATGTATGGTGGGTACAAGATGAATGAAGGAATCAACAGCTTAGAATGTGTGTGGTAAAGGGAAGTCTTTGTCTTGACCTGTGCAGAAGTTCAAGTTGATGCTGACCCGGCGGGACGAGCAGTCGCGCAAGTCGCTCCTGAACCAGCTGTCCAACATAGATGCCCACCTGCAAAAGGGAGGCGGCCGCTTCCTTACGGGGGACACCATGTGCTGCTTCGACTGCGAGCTCATGCCCCGCCTGCAGCATATCCGTGTCGCCGGTAGGTTCTCTCTCTTTCCCCGTCCCATTACTGGGCTTCTTTAATCCTCGCCAAGAATGTCTCCAGTGGCCCAAATTAAATCCGCTCCTTTAGTCTAAAACTTGGAGTAAATTCAAAGATGGTTCTTTGCGTTTCTTCGGAGGGGCACAAGACCTCTCCAAACATGAATTCGACGGTGTTGAAGGAGCAGATGATGATTGATGCCAGATGATAAAGACAAAGAGAAAATATATTTGCACGATGTACAAGTGCAAACTGCGTTACAAGTTGAGTCACACAGAGACTCAAACTGTAAATTAAAAGAAAAGATCTCACACGGAGAAACTCGACAAGACCTTACTCATCGGCCCGAGGTTAGAATCTAGGTCTATACAGTTACGTGCCACTGCACGGAGCCTCTAGCTCAACTAGACAAGACTGTTCTCCAATGATTTTACATGCAATTTTAAAGCTTTTTCAAACAAAGAAGTTAGGGCGTGCCTATTTCGAGGCCCGCTTTAAGTTTCGATAACCAATGGAGGTAGTAGCCACAGCCCCTGAAGGTTGGACCCAACTTCGAGCCTGGGGCTTGGCTAAAAAGAAAAAGAAACACATACAGAAAACATTCTGCAAACCCTCTCCCCGGGGGTTTCTTTTTGCTTGATGCTTTCCCCTTCCCTGCCGCACCCGCGCGTCGCCTCGCGAAGGATGAAAAGTTTTTTCAGCTAATTGGCGGGACCACTGGCTCCACTGGCTCGCCGCAGGAATGTCAGACGGCGGAGAACAGCGATGCTTCGGTGCCATCGAGAATGCCAAAAAAAGAAAGAAAAAAGGGCTCATCGTGGAATGCAAGGTGGTCCGCATTCTGCCGCATTGGGAATGCTGCCTAAGACCAAGCGGCACCACGTGCTCGTGTGCGCCTCGAATGCTTTCCTGGTACGCTGAACAAAGCCAGGTGTCTTCGGCCGTCACAGTGGTCAAGCAGCCAGTGCCACCTGCGTCTTTGCCACTGCTTGCGGGGGTAGGGGGGGAAGGCACGTGGGTAAGTGGGGAGCGTAGACCGGAGGGCCGCAGTGACCGCAAGCTAAGGGAATAAAAAAAAATGTGCACGTTGATGTTAGCGCGGCCTTACACTTGCGTCAACCCCCTCCATCCCTTTGTTCAAGTTTGCCCTTGAGGAACTACCGTAAAGACCCATGTATACTGTGAGGCTTTTGTTTTAAATTTTAGGATGTGAAATTCGTCCTTGTATAATATGGGGGTCCACAAAACTTTCAGCCTGAATTCACAGTTGTGGTTTCGTTACTGCCTAACAGTATCATCATCAATGTTCCAAACGGAGGATGCGCCATCTAGTGGTTGCCCTCAGCTCCCACTAGATGGGCAGACGGAGGGCAGCATTCATGGCTGCAGAAAGCAGAAAGAAGCCCTCTTTGCTTGCAGTGGCCACAGGATAAGTTTTCGGGGGGCCAAAGAACAGAGTATTTTCGACGATTGAATAAGACCTAACTTCCTCTGTACAAGAACAACGTGCTGCACATAACAGAAAAAGGCATTTAGTGGAGCGGCTTTAAACCAGCAAGCATTGCGTGCTGCGATTTATGCGCCCCACTGGATTTTTGTTGCATCAGAAGACATTGAAATCACAAAAGCTTCCTGAAACCTATGAAGGACAGCCTGTGGCCTTTCAGCAGCACATTTTATCACCGTGGAAGGATGTCAGCTTTTAGCTAGGCCAGATCGGCAATGCCGACCAGGCTCAGGTGTGCAGTTGACGACCGATTTTTCAGACACTCTAGGGACAGCGAAAACGACTGAAAAATCGGGCAGTCCGAAAAAATCTAATTTCACTGAAAAAGTCATGAACTTATTACCAATATGCCGGAGGAAGAGGCCAGTTGTATTGCCTACATTTTAAAGCTCCTGATGACTATATTTCGCCACACGACGTGCACGGACGACAGGCGGCGACCGCTTTCACAAGCTCGGCCTGGCTGTGGTGCCCTCGGCATCTCACTGATGAAGGCATGGGTTGGGTCAAAGTCTAAACAGGAAAGCAAACACACTGCTGCGGGAACTGCTCTCTGCCTGCAGTACGATGGGCCCGGAACTATAACGTGAAGATGGCGAAACATTAAGAACCGAGAAACAGCTGAAGCAAGTGCTCTGTTGACATTGGCCTTCGTCATTAGGCTTAGCGACTAGAGCCAAAATTGGCAT
The DNA here is from genome assembly GCF_052857255.1 of Amblyomma americanum. Lineage (NCBI taxonomy): Eukaryota > Metazoa > Arthropoda > Arachnida > Ixodida > Ixodidae > Amblyomma > Amblyomma americanum. The sequence goes on from NC_135503.1 coordinate 178,404,885, forward strand.
CGTATCCAGCGATATGCTCCCTGCGGTGGTTTGCGTATAATGAGAGGCGTCTTGCCTGTCATCGAAACGGCAGTAGTCTTGCGATTTTACAATAGAAGAGTCAAGGTTGCGATGCATTTTGCCCCGGGTACGCTGACCTTGCTTTGAAATGCACCGCCATTTCTTCCCGCGCTCGCCGTTTCCATGAAACCGTATGCCTCCCACGCGCTTCGCTGCTGCTTCTTTCCGTATTCGGGACGAAAGACTCAGCACAGATTAGTTCCGCGAACTCTATGGTTCAAGTTCGTGCGGCGCAAGACATCCAAGTACAGTACGAATTTGAAACCAAACGGGCGCAATGTGTCAACTTCCGCAGAATTTCAGCATAGAAAGTTAAGAGGCTTCCTTTAAGCTTTAATTTCGTTTTGTTTGATCAACTTTTGGATCTCTCCTGCAGTTTGAATTAATGAGGTTCCACTGTACACATTATTGGCGGCTTGGGTATTGGTGGCGAGTGCGAACGAGGTCCGTAAAATCGAGCAGTCAGTTCCAGTGCGTCTGAAATTTCAGGGGCTGTTATACATTGGCTCTATGGGCCATGTCGCAGTGCCGTGAAAAAGTCCGAATAGTCAAGCATGTCCCAAAACTGAGGTGTCCGAAGCCTTTGACTGTATTTTTCATGGTTAACTTTGCAAGTAACGGTGGATGAACAGGTGAGTGGCAAGCAGAGGAATGATTCCTTACTGATTGTTCGTGAGCTTTTGCCATCTTTTTTTTATCACCTATCGTCAACTTTGCCTTTATCCTTCCCTTATTTCTCTGCTATTTTGTTCTTGCCATCTACTACCCTTTTCCTCTTATCTGGACTCTTGCCAGTTATTGTGCCAGTATACTTAACTCCCCGTTCTAAGACAACAACCGTTATCCCTCCCCATTATCTTGGCACTGAAATTGGACAGGGGTGGTGGAATTGTCTCCTCCATTCGAAATGAGTCATTGGCGGTATTTTCGGGGGTGGGTCGTCTGGGGCTATCAGGCGTTTCCACGGAGGTGGTTCCCTTGCTGTTGGAGGCATTGAAGCTAATACAATTTTTAAGGAGTGGATGATGTTTGGGATCTTTTTGTGTACAGTTAGATATTTCGTTCCAAAAGGTGGCTGGCCATAATTTGGGTGGGTGTTCTCGGAACATTCATCATCATCATCACCCTGACTATGCCCATTCCATTACAAAGGCCTCTCCCACATCTCTCCAGTTAACCCTGACCTGTGCCAGCTGCAGCCCCCACAAACTTCTTAATCTTATCTGCCCACCTTACTCTGCCGCTGCTTGCCGCACTTTGTTTCTCTAGGAGTCTAGTCTATTACCCTTAACGGCCATCGGTTATTTCTCCTTCGCATTACATGCCTTGCCCCAGCCTATTTCTTCTTATCTCCACTACGATCTTATTAACCTGCGTTAGTTCCCTGACCTACTCTGCTCTCTTCCTGTCTCTTAACCATTTTCCTTTCCATAGCTCGTTGCCCTCGGTTTAAGGGGGGACGCGGGTCTTTGGGACCAAAAAATCGCGAAAAAATAGACTTTTCAATTTTGTCATAGTTGGATATGTCTCATCATTTTCCATCTTAATTGAAAGTTTCATAGCTGAATACCGCGTAGTTTACGAGAAATTGAGACGCAAAGATGCAATTTTGACGAGAGAGCTCGCGAAGGTAGGTTAGAAAATTTCCGTTTTGCGTCGTGTATCGCGTCAGAAGTAGCCGGCGCAGTGAGGCGACTTTGGCCTTGTTTGAAAGAGCGACGCCTCAGCTTTCTTTCCCACCAGAACGTAAGGTCTACTGCAATTGGTCGCCGAAAAAAAGCCAGAAAACAAAATACGAAATGTGGCAATGCTATTGGCTGTTGGGCACCACGTGGAGAAATTCAAGCGCCTCATTGGCCGGTGCCATTTTTTTTAATGCTCCGCGCTTGTTCTGCGATGCCATTTTGAAAAAGACCACCATGGCGTGAAACCGTATCGGAAGTTGGCAGTGCGCATAAGTTTGGGAAAAAACGTAAAAAGCCACAGAAAGCAAGCAGAAGACACAAGTTCGTCGGCAGTGATGTCATCCAGCAGCAGCGGGAGTGCCTGAGCGTGGACCGGCGGATGACGCGAACTTGGCAGCCGTTCCGGCGTTTGTTCTGAGCGTGGTGCACATCGCAGCTGCAGCGGATAACGTAGAGTCGGAGGAAGGTTTGACTCCACAAGCAGTGATCGGAAGAAGGAATAACGAGGTACAGGAGTGCAATTCGGTGGTCATGATAAGCGCTTCTTTTACCAGCTTCGGCGTCCGCCTTCGACACGGAGCAAATCGCGGGCTCAGGCGAGATTGGCAGCAGCGGGTCAGAGGAGACACATTTCTGCCCAGCACTGTTCATGAGGAATAGCAAAGCACGCCGATGATAAAATCGCCAGTTTGGCAGCAATTTCTGCAACCTAGCGCAAGATGTGGACGCTAGCGAATGAGCATGTAGACACAAACCCGCCATTGCTTTGCGGAGCTACCGATATGGTCATAGATTTGGTGGCGATCGACAGACTGCTTCACAATGCAGTGTACACCCTCGACCTCATTTCTGCAGCCTGCTAAGCGGCGGCAGCGGCAAAAATGCGTTTCAGACTATCCACTATGTGCCTTCTAAGCTGTTCTTTTCGGAAAATTAAGCACTGTAATGTGCTTACACAGCTTCAAAGTGTTTCATTTCGTTTTTTTGCATTTTTCTCAGTTTCATTTTCTGCTCCACTCTACACACTGCTGACAAGGTTGTCCCAGCTTTGGTTCGCGCGATTTTCAGCATTCTTGTTTTATTTGAAAGCTGAATGATTAGAGCTTACAATAAAATTGTTAACATCGTTCTTAAAAAAGTGTGAAAATATTAAACAGCATAAAGAAAAATCACCTTTTTCCTTGCCACTTTTATGTGAACTTCAAGGGCTAGAACAATGAAAATACCGTTATTGCAAGCATTAATAATAGTAGAATCCACTGGGATAAAATTTATTTGAATCTGAGGAGCCAATTTTTTCAAAAAGTCAGAATAATTTTGTCGAAATTCTTGAATTAATGAGAAACGACATAATATAAGCAAAAATGGACACCATATTTGAAATCACCACACTAAAATACATATTAGCTGAAGTTTTCATTTTGCTAAGTCCAATATTAAAAAAAATTTTGATAAGACCCTCTTCCCCTCTTAAGTTGAACTTTACAGTAGTGAAAAAGACACAGGAGAGGAATGACAGGACATACACTCGACTTCAGAGTTGAAATTGCTGCGCCCTATTTGTGCCATGCTGCACCATAAGAATTTCTTTTTACACCATTTTGCGCCTTGTATAATTACCGGTGCCAACCTGCACACTGCAGGAAACGTAGCACTGGAAGGTTTGGCCTAATTTCAGTTTCAGCCTTTGCTTGGTTGTGGCTTTTCTGGAGTGGTTTCTTTATTGTAGTACAGCTGTGCATTACCAGCGGATGCATAGTATCATGTGACCCGTGGCATGCAGGAATTCTATAGCTGGCGACAGCTGTCATTGTGCAGAGACATAACAGGAATCGTGAGAAAATGCTGAGAAATAGGTAAGGTGTATCCAGACGGCGGGCCACGGACTGGCCCGCTGACCGGTCACGTGGGGTCGACCGCGCGTGGCCCGGCCGGGTCTGGCCGGTGATAGCATCCACAGGACGGACCAAAAGAGCAGACAACAAGGCGGGCCAAGCCTCTATGGTCAGCCTGCAGCAATGCTCGTCTCACGCTTCGACATTCGGCGGCGAAAACAAGCGGAATCTGCGGCCGTGGCAGAGATTCCGCCTAAATACCCAGCATAAAGCTTGATTGGTATGGTACAGATTTCTGCAGCGGTGAGGAGGAGGTAGCATTCCTGCGGCGACAAACATGGCGGCGTGCTTCCAAGCAGGACCGCTCGCTTCGGACTGTATTCATCATTGTTACTGCGTTTTTGGTTGCGTTCACTGGCAATAAGTGGCGCACCCATTTCTTGCTTGTTCTCACCTCGCCTATAAGAAGACGTATAAGGGAAATATTTGCTTTATTTTTTATTTAGAGTGACTATTGTGCCCCTTCTAAGCTTAAGCGGAGTGTATGTTGACAGAAATAGTTACCCGTCCTAACAACTAGATGGCGCCACAAGGCTGAGCGCGTCCTTCCGTCTGGGTTTGCATACGCTGAACTAAAATTGGAAAATGTGAGAAATGCTGTAACGTGCAGAAAAATACCAGCGTTTAGCGTACATGAGAGTGCATACACTTATGGCTTATAGATAGCGTCAATTGTTCTTTACCATCCATATCTGTGTACGTTGCAAGCGCCGACGTTGCGACTAATTTCGCTCGCTCACGCCGCCGAATGCCCAATTATGAACGAGCCATAAAGCTGTACTAAGGCTAAAAACTAAAAAGTAGCGTTGTTCGACCACGTTGACATGTTAACTGTGGAAGCAAAACTACTTCCGCTGGTGTCTCCTTGACTGCCGGGAACACTGAGTCGGGAAAGACCAGTGTGGTGTAGTTGCCAGACTTGATGTGTGCGAGTAGGCTAAAAAGTCCGTGGTCCGCCGCCAGAAAAATGCTCTCGCATTTCTCGTGCGATCCGGCCCGCGGACCATGCGAGGACCTCACAGACCGGAAGTGAAACCCCACATAACCGCTAGTCCGTGGGCCAAAACAGGTCCGTGGTCCGTCGTCTGGATACACCTGTACTGTAGTGAAGAAGTTAAGCCGAGCGGCTAGAGGTAGAAGACGACGAGAAGACGACGAGCCCGGCAGACTACGAGCTCCCAAACCAGAAAATCACTGCTGCATGTCTCACGGCTACCAGTGTGTTAAATCCCGCCGTACACTTGGTGGAAGTCGTTGGTTGGTGGAGGTCGTTGGTTTCGATCCTATCTGTACACCCTGGAGCTCAGCAGCCGTTGGCTCCCCACCTAGATTACTGACTCTGACAGCACCAGCTCCGGCCCCATGTCCGCGGCCCCTTGTGTTGCTTGCTCCGGAATGCTTCGCCACCAGGACCCACCAGTCTTCAGCGGCACCGACGATCAAGACGTTCAGGACTGGCTTTTTTCTATGAATGCGTAAGCACGCATAATAAGTGGGACGGCGTCCTTAAGCTCAACATTTGTCATCTTTTGCCTAATGCAAGTCACCAAACTCTGGTACGCTAATCACGAGGCTGAAATCACAACTTGGGCCACCTTCAAAGCCCACTTTGCTGATCTCTCTGGACATCCTGCTGCAAGCTTCACACCGAACATCCTTTGTGTGGCTGTGTTCGGCAGGCCAGTGAAACTTTTACCAGCTACATTGAGGATGTCTTAGATTTGTTCCATCGTGTCAACTCCTCGATGCCCGAAAGCGACAAGCTCCGGCACATCTTGAAAGGCATCCGTAAGACGCTTTCCAGATGTTACTGGTCAAATAGCCCCGCACAGTTGCTGATGTCGTCACCCTGTGCCAGAGTTACGACGAGCTTCGACGCCCATGCGTCGTCACTCAGCAGCCCGTTGAAATGCTCGCAGCCTTGTCCAATATCACTGATGACTCTGTGTTCCTCCAACACATCAAAAGATTTCATCTGGGAAGAGTTGCTCAGCAGTTGTCCCTGCTGCCTAGCACTCCGGAGTCTACCTCGCAGCTGGCACCGGGCATTTGCCATGTCATTCAGAACAAGCTTCCGAAGCGCTTCCACCCGCTCGCTGTCCAACTTACACGATGCCCTGCTCACGGGTCCTCTACCTGTGCCGAAGCTGTCTCGTCCCCACGGACCTCGCTTTCTGCTCGCCTATCTCATGCTCAAGCCGTGGCACGGCCACCACCACCTGCATGTTTTTCTTCCTACGACTCGCCCCTGCGTGCCTTCATCACCGCCGTTGACAACGCCCTTTCTCCTAATCATTGCGCCCAGCTCCTCGACTTGCTGCACAGATTCCGCACTTCTTTTGACACCCAGCAACCATCGTTGGGTCAGGCCTCAACTATGGCTCATCGCATGCACGCTGGTGAGCATGCGCCGTTGTGCCAACGTCCCTATAGTGTGTCCGCCTCAAAGCGCCGCATTATTGGTGAGCAAGTCGATGACATGCTCTGTTGAGGTGTGATTTAGCCTTCCAGCAGCCCCCTGGGCTTCGCCGGTCATCTTAGTACAAAAGAAAAACAGATCTGTTCGGTTCTGTGTGGATTACCAACGCTTGATTGCAATCACCTGCAAGGACGTCTACCCCCAACCACGCATAGACTACGTGCTTGACTGTCTACATAGAGCCGCATTGTTCTCCCTCTTGATATATGGTCTGGCTACTGGCAAGTTTCCATGGCGGAGGGTGATCGGGCCAAGACAGCTTTCGTCACTCCCGATGAACTCGGAGTTCGATGTCATTCCGTTCGGCCTCAGTAACACCCCCGCCACCTTTGAACGCACAATGGACACTATACTTTCTGATTTGAAGTGGCACACATGTGTTTGCTATTTTTACGCCATCGTGGTGTTTTCCTCCAGCTTCGCTACCCACCTCACTTGCCTTGAGATGGTCTTGAAGCGCCATACCGACACCGGTGTGCAGCTCAGTCTGAAGCAGTGCCATTTCGCCGCCTGCCAACTCATCATTTTCGAGCATTGCGCGTCAAAAGATGGCATCTTTCCTGACCCAGCTAAACTCTGAGCTGTTGCTGCCTTCCTGAAATCGACTTCAATCAAGCAACTACGCAGCTCTATTCGCTTGTCTTCGAATTTTCGGTGCTTCGTCTGCAACTTTGCAACCATCATTGCCCCTTTGACGCAACTTCTCTGCAGTCACAACGACCTTTCTGCCTGGTCACCCGCTTGCGACCGTGCGTTTACGAAATTACGCGCCATACTTACCTTGCCTCACATTTTACGCCACTTTGACCTGGCTGCACCTACCGAAGTCCACACCGACGCCAGTAATGCCGGCCTCGGCGCTGTTCTAGCCCAACGAAAATCTGGCGCTCCTGGCGTATGCAAGTCACACTCTAACCAAGGCCGAGACCAATTTTTCTGTCATCGAAAAATGTCTGGCCATTGTCTGGGCACTTCAGAAACTTCGGCTGTACATGTACGGGCGACCATTCAATATTGTTATGGACCACCATGCTCTTTGCAGGTTATCATCATTGAAAGATCCCACCAGTCATCTCTCCCGCTGGTCGCTCTGATTGTAAGGATATGATATCCGCGTCATCTACAAAACAGGGTGCAAGCACTCTGATGCATACGCTTTATTCCGTTCGCTGGGGCTGCCTGACGCCCTGTTGCCGCCTTCCTCCAGCTCCATCTTGTCTTCCCTGTCCGTTGACGACATGCCTGCAGAACAAAGCAAAGACCCATGGTGGCGTCACTCATCGATCTCACCAACTCGTCACCCTTGTCGGCCCATTGCGCCTATTGTCGCCAGGCGCAACATTTTTTTTGCTCTTTGTAACAGTCTCCTTTACAGACTCAACTTTATGCCAGACGGCCGTAAGTGGCTGCTTGTCGTACCTCACCACCTCAGTAGTGCTATCTGCATTTCTTACCATAACCACCTCAGTGTGGCCATGCGACAGCGCTTCTACTGGCATTGCATGTATAGCTTTGCTGTTAGGTATGTGCGCTTGTGTGCCGACTGCTAGCGTTGCAAGCTTCCTCCCCCACATCCGCCTGCTCCACTAGTCCGACCATTTGATCGTTTTGGCATCGATTTATGTGGGCCTATGCCGTACACAGCAGCGGGGACTCATTGGGTAATCGTGGCCGTCGATCATCTCACTCACTGCGCGAAAACTGCAGCATTTCCGGCCGCCACCTCAATCGATACTGCCTCCTTCCTTCGCCACTTCATTTTGAGGCGCAGCACCCCTTGTGAACTTCTCAGCTATAGGGGGCAGATTCTTCTTATCTGATGTTGTTGAAGTGGTCCTCCATGAATGTCATACACTGTAGTCCACTGGACCACCAGCACTTACCACCTTCAAACCAATGGGCTCACCGAATGCTTTACACTGGGTGATATGCTTTCAATGTACATCGCCTTCGATCGCTCCAATTGGGTCCGGATTCTGCCATTTGTTACATATGCTTACAACCAACTGTTCAAGCTACCACCAGATTCTCTCCATTCTTTCTCCTGTATGGTCGTGAGTCTTCGTCTCCGCGATACTCCGTTTCATACATCAGGTGCAACGCTGTCAAAGGTAGCGCTCGTTTGCGCTGCCTGCATCCACGACCAAAAAATGGTGCACTCCTTGTGGCAAGCGAAAAATAGTAAAGACATTGCCTGCGGGCTTAAGGGGGGGCGCGGGGATCAGATCGCGAAAAGATCGATTTTTGGAAACCATGGGTTTCGGTATCTGCAACACCTAATCTACATTGTATCAAAATGGTTTGGCTGAAAACGCACTATAAATGCCCGAAAAAAAGATTAATTTGTGGGTGTGCAGGGCGAGAAAATAGCCATAAAATGTGCAAAATCACCGGAGTTTGTGGAGCCATATCTCGTCTTTCGCGCCACCGAGCGCCGCCATCTTGGTATCGTTCGAAAGTTCGAAGTTTCGCCATTTTGTTTCTGAATTTTTTGGCCGTCGGCATCTTGTAAGCGACAGAAGCGCAGGCACGCAGCGTTCAAGATTCTCTTCGTGCAGTGCCCGCAACTGAAAGGAAGTTCAGTTTGATGGACCAGCAAGGCCAACAAATTTCGGCCTCTTGTGACAGTGAATTTATTCTTGTGCAGATTTCCGCGGTGAACTCGTTGATTGGTAAGACTCTGTGCCCAAGATGCCAACAGCGTTCCGTCAGTGTGCACTGCGATACCGGGCTCGGTCTGGCAGTGAAAATGGTGCTTTCGTGCACTGCTTGTGGCCCAATTGAGTACCAGTGGTCTTCCCGAAGGAAGGAAGGTGCAAAGGTGTTTGATGTGAACATTCGCTCAGTGCAAGCTATCAAAGTGATAGGGAAAAGGCATACAGCTCTGAACGATTTCTGGGCCACTTGAAGGGCCTTTTCAAGCCTGCTGCAGAGGAGGCTGCCGACAACATCTTTAGGGATGCTGTAGCTGCTGTGAAGGTGTACAGCGAGACGGAGGTTGGCTTCACTAAAAATGTGACCGTTATTTATGATGCACCTGGCTCACGCGCGGTCATAGCTCCTACATTGGGGTAGGATGTATTACTGAGTTCCACACAGGGCTTGTGCTGGACAGTATTGTTCTTTCAAACTTCTGCCTTGGATGCAGCCTGGGGCCAGCAGATAGTGAGCCCACCTACCTTCAGTGGAGGCAGCAGCATCAGTGTAAAAAAAACACTGAAGTTGGCTCTGGCCGAATGGAAGTGGAGGCCGCTTTGCAACTCTTTGGCCGTTGCCAAGAATGACCTGCGATATACAGCAGTTATCTCTGATAGAGACAGCCGTGTTTTCCAGGCGTTGCAAGATGACCAGCCATATGGGTTTATAGCAGTCACAAAAGAAGACTGCATAAACCATGTAAAAAAAAAAATGGGTACTGGTCTTCGCTTCATTGTGAGCAAGGCCAAGAAAGGGGAGCCACTGGGTGGAAAAGGTGGGCTGACGCAACAGCTGATTAAAAAGCTCACCAACTACTATGGCCTGGCTATCAGCAAGAATGTCACTGATGTTGCTACAATGCAGAAAGCTGTCATGGCCACTTATTGGCACGTGACATCTAGTGACAGTGACCCCCACCATGAGCTGTGCCCCCCTGGCCCTCAGCTGGTGTGAGCAGAGAGCAGCAGAAGCAAAAAACGAAGCACAGCTTCCTCATAAATATAAGCTTATGAGCAGAATTGCCCAAGCCATGCTGCCCCTTTATCAACGCCTTTCAGACATCCACTTGCTGGAGCGCTGCAAGGGCGGAAGGACCCAGAATGCTGCTGAGAGCCTGTACTCTGTTATTTGGTCGGCACTCTCAAAGGATGAGCACGCCTCACTTTTTGCGGTAGAGACTGCAGTGAACGAGGCAGTCATAAATTACAATTCAGGGAGCCAAAGAGCTTAACTCGGAAATGTGTGCCGTCTTGGGTGTAAATCCTGGTGCCCTTGCCGCCCGCCCGACAGCGATGACACGAAATTTTACAGCCATGGTGCTTTTTAATAAATCTGCAGCGCTTGCAAAACTTTGCAAAACTTGCAGCCCATTTTCTCAGTTGTGGTTTTTTTGTCGATCACCTCGCTCGTGGAAAGCATAGCACAACAATGGCTGAACCGATTTTGATCGTTTTGCTGTGATCCATAAACTGTGCTTTACATGAAGACAGTCTTGAAATGTTTATTTACCTTTCCATTATTTTATTATTTCACAATAAGTACATGGCTTTATGCAGTGAAGCACAGCCATGTGCTTGTCATGTCCAGGAAAAAATTATTAGCACGGTAAAAAAAAAAATTTCAACCCTGTCTTAGTGTAGAGTAGACATTTGGGCAAATAAGCAATGTATTCCCGGCACAATATTATGGTTCGTTACTGTGCCAGGCTTTCCACAAGCAACAAGCGTGTAAATTCTTATAATACAAAAACTAATGAAGATATCTTCATCAAATATTATATTTGTCTCTTCACTGCAATGTGTAGCATGTGTGCCAAATTTCAGCACCTTCTGCCAAGAAACAAAAAAGTTAATTCTGATCCCCTCCTCCTCCCTTAATACGTGACACATTTGTCATCTGCTTGATTAAATGCATTTTTACTGCTGACAATAAGCTGTCGCTTTCTCGTACGTTAGACCACTTGGCGACAGAAGAAGCGCGGAGTAACACGCCTCCCTTTATTTTCCAGTCCGGACTACTTCTGTACCTTTCACAGCGTTGCACCTGATGTATGAAACGTAGTATAGACACCATCCTGCCCTACCATCTAGGCGTCTCGGAGTACACCTCGGTTTCCGAAGCTGCCCGCCACGCTGAAGAGTGCCACCAGCTGGCCTGTTCCCTGACTTCGGAAGATCAGTGCGACAAGAAAGCTTGCATCGGCAACATTCACTTCACCCTTACCTTCCTTCCCGGTGGTCACGTCTGGCTGTGGGCACCTTCAACGCCGGCGGGCCTGTCCAGCAAGCTGGTTTCCAGTTATCATGGGCCTGATCGGTTGATCCAACAGACTTCCCCTCTCAACTAGCTTGTTGAACCTTTAGCCCACGCCAGCAACTTTTGCTGCCGGGGCTGTGATATCGTCTATGTCAACAGCTTGAAGCCATATTATTACCCCACTATCATTTCGTCGCCTTGAGTCGCCAGGATGGCTCCCCCTTTTACTGTGAGGGCCAGATTGTAGTGAAGAAGCGCCGAACGGCTAGAGGTAGACGAAGACGAGTAGTGTGGCTGCCCGGCAGACTACGAGTTCCCAAACCAGAAAATTACTGCTGCGTTTGTTGGCTACCCGTGTGTTAAGTGCCACCATACAGTGCTATTTTGTTACTTCAGTCAGTATGCCATAAATAGCTGCATATAAGTTCACGTTCTTTTTACAAAAATTACCACCCAAAATATGGGGATCATGGTGTCTGAACAAGGCTTGGCTGAGCTGTGGTGGCCATGGATAGTACGTCTGTTACCTGCAGGATACATACAGATCCGTGCGTAAATAAAAGTTATTTGTATGCAAATTGCGTCACTACCGAAAACTTGCTACACTTGAAACCGTTCACCTAGCTCGCTCACACTATGGAGAAACTCCCTGTTGAGAAACTCCATGCTGGAGAAGCTCTAGGTTGGAGAAACTCCCCCAGTCGAGTGGTAGTTTACATGAAAGCCCGGCAGGGGGCATCTGCTTTTGGCAGACGTTGGTGAGTGGCGACACCACGAGTTCCCGAGCATCCACCGGGACATCCCCGCAGGGGGATGATGGTGAACAATGCATCACCACGAACCTGAGCACCCGCGCCTAGCCATGTGTGGCATCGCCGTGTCCAAGGAAAAGGGGATCCTGGGGGCTGGGCTGAGGCCCCTTGGTAGAGGCAACACACCACTGTGGCCCCAGTTTCCTGTAGACAGCACCTCCGGCCTGACCCGACCGGCGGATATCGGCAGTCGCCTTTTCCTTTCCTCCAATCCATCTGTAACTTTCCTACCCCTTTCTCACAACTCTCCTGTCTCCTACTTGCTTCTTGTTTCTTCCTTTTTTCCTGGCGGTAAGTAAGGGTTAACCTTGTGTGGGCAACCACCCTTAGTTGCGTCATATTTGTTTATAGTTGGGGTGTACAGCTGGCATGGGCAGGGCCTGCTTGCAAGTTCCTGTCCCGTCCCCTTGTAGGGCTCTCCATGGTGGGTGGCTGGCACCGTGGCCGAAAAATATATACTCTTTATGGCTAGACTCCTTTTAAACACGATCGCATTCTGGAACGAGGTAACAGAGCTTTTTCCAAATAAAAAAGGCAACATTCACCAAATTCTATGTCCTCCACAGCGAATCAGCTCAGAAACAAGCCAGAATTTTATCCCCATTCCTTGTGTCGAAATGCCTAACAGATACCCTGGGCCCTGGCTACAAGGTATCCAAAATGGCCAGCAGAGAGTTACTGTTGAACTCCTTGACAATGTCCAGAACTTGAAAATCGCAAACATTGCATCCATTGGAGAAATCCCAGTCTCCATAACGGCACACTGATCCCTGAACTCCGTCTGTGGCGTCATCTCTGAAAATGACTTCATACACCTAACTGGAAAAGAAATGCTGGAAGGCCTGCCCAACCAAAATGTCACAGATATGTACAGAATCAAATTCCAGAAAGACAACAAAGAAATGGATACAAAACACTTGGTTCTAACATTCAACACAACTAAATTACCTGAAACCATCAAAGTAGGATACCGAAATGTAAATGTTTGCCGTTACATTCCGAACCCAAGCAGATGCTTCAATTGTCAAAGGTTTGGCCACAGCTCACACAGCTGCCGCGGCCGCAAAACTTGCGCAAAATGCGCTTCCAAGGATCACGTTTCTGAGGAATGTGACGCAGCCTTTCGCTGCGCTAACTGCGAAGGAAACCACGCTGCATACTCCAGGGCCTGTCAGTCCTGGAAGAAGGAAAGGAGATAATCACCATGAAGACCAAGGAAAACATTTTATTTAGAGAAGCGAGAAGGCAACCTGCTCTCACCAACCAATTCTCCTTCACAGCAAAATCCAGCTGGACCTTTATACAACACTGCACTGACGTAACAGATATTTTAAATTCATTCTCTACGGTAGCACTCTGTCTCCAGGAGACTAACCGAGGACCACAGAAAAAAAAAACATCCTTAAAAAGTACCAAGTCTTTCAATGTGACCGAGGGAACACAAGCAGGCTCTCTGTAGGCGCTGCTAGTGTGGTCCAGAACGGTGTTGCTACTCGAAAAATTGACCTAAAGACCTCATATGAGGCAGTTGCTGTCACTGTCCTCGATTTTAAAATAATAACAATATGTTCCATATACATTGAACCTCACCTAACAGTCACACTTCACGATTTAGAAGGACTTTTAATACAAGTGCCGGAGCCGTATCTTTTAGTTGGGGATTTTAATGCTCACTCCTTTTTTTGGGGAAGTGAACAAATGGACGTCAGAGGCCAGATTTTAGAAAATATTATTCTCTTCAAGAATGTGTACTTCCTGAACACGGGCAAACACACTTACTGTTATCCAAGCAATGGGAAAATGAGCTGCCTAAATTTATCTTTTTGTTTGCCAAGTGTGTTTACTGATTTTAGGTGGGATATTCTTGACAACCTGTATGGGAGCGATCACCTTCCCGTCATAATAAGCCTGTCATCCTCACCAGCAGTAATCCCGACAAAACCACGGCGTTGGAATTTACATTTAGCTAACTGGGAATTGTTTAGAGAAAAGGCCAGTTTAGAGAATATTTAGAGAATATTAGAGAGAATATTTAAAGGCCAGTTTAGAGAAAATCTCAGCATAGACAAAATAAATGAAACATTCACAACATGCATCCTTACTGCCGCACACTTATCAATCCCAAAATCACCAGGAGTGGTCCGCCAGAACCACGAAGTGTGGTACGCACGTGAATGCAAGGAGGCAAAGAAACGACAAAGCATGAGTAGTCTTTCGCCGATACCCAACACACGAGAACCTTATTCTCAAAAAGGCGAGAGCACAGCCACGGTATATTCGGCGTAATGCCGAAAAAACATCCTGCAGAGCTTATGTGTCTTGTATAAACAGTTGAAAACGAGAACAGAAAACTGGGCGAGTTGGAATGTATTCATCTTTAAGCAGCGCGAAACACAGGACAAGAGGAAGAAACACGAGACAACACGAGCGCTATTCTAACAACTGAGCTTTTATTTTCGAAGGGTTAGTTATATAGGCACCAAAAGCAAGAACCGAAATAACACACAAAAACCCAAAACACAATCGCGGTAGTCCGTAAAACCGCACGTGCACGCAGCGGGAGGTTAATCGCCTCATTTTAACAAAGCACACCAGCAATCTTAACACATGACGTGCACCCAGCTATCACCCTGTCGCCACACATTCCCCGAGAACGTGAATCTCTTTTTCCACAAGATTGATAGAAGGTGAAGCGACACAAGTTTTCAGGCTCCTGCCTTATCAGAAATGCTTCAACTAACTCCCTGCAGGTCCAATCTGGGTGACTAAACAAGATATTTGTCCTGTCCAAATGGGGGAAACAATCTTTACATTTTCGGCAGTGCACAGCTAGGTTCGACGAAACTGCCCCTTTTATTCTGTGTTTATCCTTTTACCCTGTGCCCCTCTTGTCCTGTGTTTCACGCTGCTTTAAGATGAAAACAGTTGAACCCCATCTAAGAAAATGTGGGAGCAAGTTCAAAAAATTAAATGGTAGCTACTCACCCTTCACATTTCCTTTTTTGACAACACCCAGTACACAAAGAAATATAGGGGAACAGGCAGACATATTAGGGGAGCACTTTGTGGCAGTTTCAAGTTCTTCACACTATAGCCCATCATTTCTAAGATACAAAAGCTCAGCCGATAAACACAGGCTCGCAACAAGCGGAGGTGTAAATGAAAAATGCAATTGTCTATTACCCTCTAAGAAATCAATAAAATACCGTATGCCGGCAAAACAACTGCTCCAGGACACGACCTAATACACTACGAAATGCTTGCCCATCTTTCCCAGCCTGCCATAGAAGCACTCTTGAATTTCTTTAATAAAATATTCACAGAAGGAAAAATACCAACCAAATGGAAACGAGCTATTATAGTGCCATTTCTGAAACATGGAAAGCTGCCAACCTCCCCTAGCAGCTATAGGCCAATAGCCCTTACAAGCTGTCTCGCCAAATCTTTTGAAAGTGTTCTAATATAAGATTAACTTTTGTCCTTGAAACTCACAAACTTCTTGACATCCATCAATGTGGTTTTAAAAAACGGATGCTCAACAACTGACCATATAATTCGCCTTGAAAACACAGAGAGGCTTTTATACTTGAACAACACTGCCTTGCTGTATTTTTTTTTTTTTTTGATCTGGAGAAAGCATACGACACAATGTGGAGATTTGGGATTCTTCGCGACCTTGCAGAACTTTGCATCCACGGCAGGATGTTAAACTGCCTAAATAATTTCCTGTCGAACCGCTCATTTCAGGTACTCCTGGGATCAACCCTTTCCAGGAACTTTGTTCAAGAGAACGGGGTTCCTCAGGGGTGCATTTTAAGCACAACATTGTTTATTGTAAAGATGAATTCCATTAACAAAGTAATCCCGAAGTCCATGATTACTCAGTCTATGTCGACGACCTTCAAAGAGCTTGTACATCCTCCAATATAGCAACATGCAAGAAACTAACACAGCTAACAATAAACAAACTAGAGACATGGGCAGACAAAAATGGATTCCAGTTCTCCCGCAGAAAAGTGGGCGTGCTGTTCTAACTAAAATGAGGTCTAAATCCAACCCCAGCTTACATCTAAACAAAATCATACCTATAAAAAATGAAGTAAAATTTCTGGGCATTACTTTTGACAAAAAGCTGACATTCCTACCTCACATTAATGCTCTAAAAAGAAAGCCTCCCAATCCTTGAACATGCTTAAAGTACTTTCTCTAAAACACTGGGGTTCTGATAGGACATGCCTTTTACAAATTTATCGGTCTGTTGTTCGTTCTACCTTAGATTACGGACGTATAGCTAATGGGTCAGCGAGACCATCGTATCTTAGACGACTGGATCCAATACATAATTTAGGTTTGCGTCTTTCTACTGGCGCATACAGGACATCACCCATAAACAGTCGGTATGTAGAAATTAATGAACTGTCCCTTACAGATAGAAGAGCCATGTGTCACATGTGCATATGTCCTAAAAACCCGTTCACTACCAAAACGTCTCTGCTACCCCATAGTTACGAAGTGCCCGTCCAAGCATCTTTTCAGTAACAAACCAAATGCAACGAGACCTCTTATCCTCCATTTTGAAGAAATTTGCCAGAAATTAGGTATTCTGGACACACTACCGATGTTGCCGAGAGACCCGAAACACTGCCACCTTGGTACACCTTTCCTGCTGTAGGCGACTACACACTGACACAATTTCATAAAAAGCGCACTCCACGTGAACACATATTGCAAGAATTTTTGCGCTAGACGAAAAGTACAAAGAATACATAGCATTTTATAAAGACTGGTCTAAAACAGCACTTTACATCGGAAGTGCTGTAGTGCAAAATAAATGGGAAAAGGTAGTCAGGTTGCCGCAGTGCGCGCCAATTTTCTCAGCCAAATGTTATGCCATTTTGGTGGCTGTATCAAAAATAGTAAAAAAGAACATTCAAAACAGCATTATCTACACGGACTCGCTAAGTGCAATCACTGCACTGAACGCCAGAAATGTAAGAGAACCTTTAATAGGAAATATAATACATAACATAATAAGCGCTGAAACACAAGGACATCAAATTCTCTGTTGGATACCAAGCCATCTTGGAATTAGTGGCAACGAGAGAGCTGATGCATGTGCTGCTCAAGCTCGCCATAAGGAAGTCATAACTGTAAATATACCCTATGTAAATTGCATAAAGTTAGTAAAAATAAACAAACGAAAAATGGCAGTCTACATGGAACAGTGGAGAAGCTAGTAAAATCTATTCTGGGAGAATGGAGATCATGCAGGCATCAGGAACGTTTTATAGAGGTAATTTTATGCCACCTGCGCATTGGACACACATGCCTAACACATAACTTCCTACTGACAAAACAAGACAAACCCTTATGTGAGAAATGTGGAGATGAGCTCAGTAAATCACATATTATTTCCGTGCACACAACTCAAACGGCTAAGGAAAAAATATTTTACTGTATTTTACAATGAGCTTATTCCCTTCCACCCCAATTTACTTTTAGAAGATAATCCACTTGTAAGAACTTCGTCTGTTTTTAGTTTTCTGAAAGACTCGGCGATCTTAAACAAAATATAGTATCACAGAACTATTAATTCTAAAAATTCTTACCCTGTGCTTCGACGCATTTTATCATACACCTCATCCATTTTTTCAGGCTTGAGAAGAAGGCTGAAGTCTACAGTCGATTTGTTGGGCTCCTCGGAGTCCTTGTCTGAACTAGGACTTTTGCTGAGTACACACAACTCTTTAAATAAATTATACCACACGTTTGGTGCATGATAGCCTGAGTTGCTTATGCACCATAAAACCCAATAAAATACAATAGATTACATGAAAGCAGAGTCCCCACACTGCAATCCAAAACTACACGGCCGGCAGCAGATTGTTTTGCTGCTTGCTAGTCAGCCGGGCTGCATGTGATTATGAGAGGCAGGAAGGTGTGCCGTTGGCCTTGCAGTCGCATCATTACAAGTCTGTTTGGAGTTGTGCGTGTGCCACTATCCCATACCGCAGGAAACTACTGCATAGACATACATATTAAGGCTCTGGCTATCTAGGGCAGCAGGAGTGTACACTAATATTTGGATTAATCTTTTTTTTTTGCCAGAGAGGGGTGAGAGTTTGGGGATTGACTTACATTCAGTTGATGTATACACGGTAATGTGTAGGAAAGCAGCAGTGATGTTATGAGGCCTGATTAGCATTTCGCCCATTACACTGTGTTCAAAGCAAGCGGGTGGCTTTCCTCCAGCACACAGTGTTACTGTTTGCTTTGCTATTTTTCACTACAAAAACAAACATTATCCGCTGTGATGGTTCAGTGGCTTTGGCTTTTGGCCTTTAATCCCAAAGGTGCAGGATGGAATCCCAGCTGCGGCGACCGCATTAAGGTGGAGGCAAAGTGCAAAAGACTTGTGTATGCCACGCAATGTCAGTGGACACTTAAGAATCTCAGGCGGTCTAAATAATCCGGAACCCTTTACAACAGCTTCCCTGACGACCCATGTGTTGCTTCGGCAGGTTAAACCCGATTTACAGTTTTGACCTTTGTGTTCTTGACGCAGGCAAGTACTTTGCGGACTTTGAGATCCCGCGCACACTGTCGGCCATCTGGGGCTACATGGGCCACATGTACCAGCTGGAGGCATTTCTGCAGTCATGTCCGGCCGACCAGGACATCATCAACCACTACAAGTTGCAGCAGAACACAAAGGTCAACAAGCACGAGGAGCTCGAGACACCCACCTTCACCACCTCCCTGCCGGCTGAGCTCAACAACCACCACTGAGGAGGAAGAGAAGGAGGAAGGCCTCCCCCTCTCACCCATGGCTTATGCACTTTAAAATGCACTGTTCGCTTTTTGGGTGGCTGCAAGGAGGGCACATTCCACAGCCGAGGGATGCTTCTCTTGCAGGTGCACTGCACGACCCAATCTCGCCTCTGTGGGGGATGGGGGCGGGGGGAGGTATGAAGGAGAAAGGCTACATGGTCTTTGATGTTCAGAAAGCTGTTGTTAATCTTAGCTGTGTTAGCACCACCACAAAAGGGTTGAGTGCAGCCCAAAATCACCTCTCCCGTCGAGGAGCAGTGCCGTCCCTGTGCTTTTACCAGTGTTGGGTAGCAGCATTAGAGGGGCAAAAATTGGCTCACTGAACGGTCTGGGTCAGTTTGTTGATGCCTTTAGCCCCCAAATTATGGGAACCCACAGTTGTTTCTGCAGCTGCGCAGCCGACTTGGTCCTCCAGTGTTGTTGAACGTGTCTCTGATGGGTTGACGAGCCACTGCATTCTTAGCTTTCTGCGAAGGAGCGTGGGGGGCACTTGCCCAGCCGCTACTTGGTGAAGCTACTGTTGTCTTTTTTTTTTTACAATGTGCCTTGCAAGGAGGTCCCAATATCGGGTACTCACTCATGCCAATTCGGAGTGTGTTCCCCCCCTCCCCCCCCCCCCTGCTCTGCTTTACCATCGTGCCCTTTTTGGCTCCACTGTGAGGCACTGTTCTCGCTTCTTTCCTCACGAAAACCAGCAGAGGACTAGTTGTAGATACACCTGTGTACATAGGAGTTTAGTGTCGCTTCTCTCGGAGCAGCACGTTTGTTATCCTAGACATGTTGATTATTGTTAGCTGTGCTCCCCCAGGGGGTCAGCCTAGTTGCTGCTGCTGCACAGATGTGGTTGCCTATGCTGAAGCGAGAGCACAGTGTTGGCTTTGTGGACAGTGCCTGCTGGAGCAAGTGTCTTGTTGGAGACGGTGGCCTCAACCAGTGGGTGGAGTTTCCAGTGTGTGCTGTTTTTTGGGTAAATCAGTCACATTGTGCCTTGGGTACTGCTTAGCCTTCATAGCGCACAGGGCCTGTCTCCTGGTTCTCTGTACTTGCACTAGCGGTGCACTGCTGGCCGTTGGAATGCCTGGCAGTGCCTGTCATTGTAGTCTGATGCAACTTGGGTCCGGTTTACTGGGCAGGAAGGTGCGCTCATGTACTCTTAACACGAATTAGCCTTTATGGGTGTAAAAAGGGAGTAGGCTCACCTCTTATGCACTCCCTTTCAGGGAAAGGGTACGCTGCCCTAGCCCTGGGGTATATTTGCAGCACTGAAGATATGGAGTAATCACAATTGGCAATGGAAAAAAATTCCCTCTGCAAAACATGCAAAGTTCTAGCAGTTAGGATTTTAATTGGGGTTTCAATCTCTTCTGTTTGCCAACCTCAGGTGCCATGCTTAAAAGCCTCCTTCCATAGCTAACTGCATCAAGTTACTACACTTTGCAGTGGGAATATGCCTCCATTGCCCGGAGTAAGCACTGCATATATTTAATGATTGAAATCCGCTCCGAAATTTTGCAACCCTTCCCCGCCTCTGAAAAGGGAGTGCATTAAGGACAGCTTACTTCCTTTTTACTCCCACATAGGCTAATTCATGTTTAGAGTGTGGATAAGCGGCTATTTATTGTGGAACAGCACCCGAGGCACAGTGCAGGCAGTCTCCAGAGCGGATCAAGAGGCGTGTGTGTTTGTGCAAAGATATTGCTTTGCAGCAGTGCACACTGGTCAGTTAAGCAGTTGACGGCGCTGTTGACGAAGCCCAAAATTGCGAGAAAGTCGTGTAAAGGACTGCGAGGAATCTGTGACGATTTATTCCCAAGATAAACTGTTGACCATTTGTATAAATACCTGCTTTTGTTTTCTCCACAAGTGTGTGTGTGTGCATGTGTGTGTGTATGTGTGTGGAAAAACTAGAATTTGCACACCAAACAGTTTTGTAATGCTTATATGCAACAATAAACTCGTAAGAAGAAAGTAGGGCTCCTTTGTTGGTGCATGTCATTAAACTGTGTGAAACCTTGGCAGCCACACATGACATATCACGGATAGCTTTCTTTATATACATCACCATTTGCTGCTCGTGCTCGGGACCAGGCCAGTAGCACTGGAACAAAATGTCCAAAGGGCTACACTCGTAGCTGAAGGACCCTTGAAGAAGCAGTGGTGGTAAAATGAAGCGCATGAGAAAAGTATGTGTGAGGTTTTGCTTCCTGAAGGCTTCTTCGCTTTACTTTCAGCCCTTGGTACCTTTTGGACCTTGTTTTTATTCCAGGTCTGGCACAATCCTGCAAGTGAGCAGCGACTTCAGATGTCACTGTACTAGTAACTGTGATATGTCATTCATATGCATGATTGTTGAGCTTATCAAAAAAAAACTGCCTAAGGTATCCTTTGGAATAAGAGTTAGAATTGAACGCGTGTGCTTTTACTCGTGACTCTATCCTCATTTTAGAGCAAAAGCTCTAATCGAGACGTTCAGATCCTAGCAAAATAGTCTTGCATGTATGTGCTTAGCGCGAGTGCTCTGTCCCACAGCACTGTTCACTCATCGCAGTCTATGTAGCAGTAATTTGGAGGTTTTGACCCAAGAAAAAGATTTTTACATGTCCGTTTAACAGAAAATTTAATCAGTCACCCTATGAAATCAGTAAAAACTCTTCGCCAAAAAAATGCCTGTGCTTTTGCTCTGAATTGATTGTTGTGAACATTCATTGCCATTTTTTTTGCACAGTAACTCCGAGTTAACTTTCCACACTCCTGGAACTGAAATTGTCCGCTCAGCGAAAGAAGCATGTGGCACCTGATGGCTGTTTGGCTGGGTAGCAGATGCAGCCATTAGGGATCAGCGGCCAAAGTGGAACTAGATGTGAAATTCCTGATCAATAAAAATTTACCTGGCTACATACAGGGATTGCTTTAATGAGATGGTGCCAGTTATTGTGACTAAGCTTAAGAGGTGAAAATGGTACACGCTTATACATCTACATCCATGGTTAAAGAATGCAGCGTGAAAAGACAAGGACAAACGAAGAAGTGCACGGGACCGGCACTGACTACCAACACGTTTATTCAGAGAAAAGAGCAATTTTTTAATTCCATGCAAAACCGATGTGACCAAATAAATCTGCTGTCGTGGTAAAACTAACATACAAATCATTGCACACAATAGCAAAGTAACAGCACATCGAGGCGACGCAACGTCAGCCCCGAACCCAAAACTAGACCAGGAAGAGCCATAAGATAGCAGAATTCAAAAGAATACACGCCCTCGCAGCACGAGGCAAATGACAGAAACAAGGAACAAAGAAACAAAACAAAGACGAAAACAATAACATAGTCACCGCAAAACTGTGTCAAAAGTCAAAGCAGAAGGGGGGGGCAAAACGCTACGCTAAAGAGTCAACCACTCAAAGCCATACAGAGTCATAAAAAGTTCCAAAGAAGAAGACGTTCCATTTGACATGCAAAACGAAGAGGTAATTACAGTTTGGCCTAGAGAACGACTCCTTGTCTGAAAGTAAAATTGAAGGTGTGCTGACACACCTGTCTCCTGCTTTAGTGATTATCCGTGCGTCAATAATGACCCTTTCAATTTCGGTCCTCGCACGTGCTCTGATAACCGTGCACGAGTAGAATGGTTTGCACCCTTTGCAAGTCTTGCAGTGGTCGTCTAGGTGCCCGCCGCTTTTGTTACGTACCTTCCGGCGGTGTTCAAGCAATCTCGAGGCACCTGCCAGTTTGCCCAATATACACGCTTCCACACTGCAAAGGTATCTCGTGGATGACACATGTAGCACAATGCATGAATGGATCTACATGTCTTATAGGGCAAACCTTTTTCTTTTGCTTTGCCAGCAGGGTACACACTCGTGACAGTTTGCACGGGGCTGAGAATACAAGATTAACGTTCCTTTTCGCAGCCTTCTTTAAGTTATGGGACATCTTGTGCAGATAAGATTTTACGGCCAGGGGAGGCCATTTTGCCTGTTCTAGCTTGCCTGCATATTTGCTTTGCACTTTCAATTTTTAGAGAAGGGTTTCTGAAATGCTACACACCAGTGCTGGTGAGTAGCCAGCACTGTAAAGACGGACTTGTTTCTCAACGCTGCTCTGCATCGTATGGGGACAGCTTTTCGTGAGCACTGCCTGGATGGCAGAAGAAACAATTCCTCGCTTAATCAGTTTCGAGTGAACGCTGTCATGCAGAACAAGACCCTTAGAGCAAAGTTTGTACGTCCAACAGGTAAGTGTTCAAAACTAAACAACATGTCCAAGAACTGTACAGCCTTGCCTCTCGGAGGTTCACACGTAAAGTTAGTCCTCCAGAATTGGATTTTAAAAGGGCTACAATCTCAGAAGTAACTCTGCCAGCAGAACCAGGTGGGCAACTTTTGAGGACAATCGGAAAATCGTCCACATACCGGAAGACCGGATGGACCAGAGTGCTCGGGAGAACCTCGCTAATGCGCTTATCGGCGGCCAGGTAGATGTCACACAGGACTGGCGGGATTGACGACCCGATGCATATGCCATTCTTTTGCACGAGGTACTGACCGCTGTGAACAACAGTAGATTCAAGATAGAACTCGAGAAGGCGAAGGAAATTGTCGCTGCTCACACCCGAGCTGTTCTGGAAACGCACATCATCTGACATTTGGATCAGATCGCGCACCGCTGCGTGTAAACCACTGTGCGGAACGGAAGAAAACGTCTTCAACGTCAATTGTGAAGCCAGTCGTAGCGCCTGTACTGCCTTTGAGTCGCTGTATCGCTTCTGACGAGCTCCTTACCAGAAAAGGGTCATCTATAGGTAGGCCGTCCAAGTGGCATTGTAGGTAGGAACCAACCTATTGCCACTTGAACGCCACTTGGAACCTACTTACAACGCCACTTCAGCTTGCCACCTAGCTTTTTCCAAGATGATGGTGCTCCGAGGGCAGTCTGGCTTATGGGCTTTGCCTGTGAAGAAGACTTCCAAGAAACAGTCTCGTGTCCTCCCAGCCGATGATCTTATGCTATCGAGATGGAAACTTGTCAGTAGGTTCAAGGCAACTGCTTTCTGTCTACTGGGGCGGAATTGGACCTTGAAATTCTTTTTGAGCGCTACCTCAGCCTTCTCCTGGTACATTCATTTCTATCTGTGTGGCGTAGTTTTATTACGACTGCTGATTTATTTGGTCACGTGAGTTTTGGATGGCATATTAAAAGCTGCTCTTTTCTCTGTATAAATGAGTTGGTAGTCAGCGCCAGTCCTGTGCACTTCGTTTGTCATTGTCTTTTCGCGCTGCGTTCTTTAACCATGATCATGACCAACAAACCCGAACAGCCGCTTTAGTTCATCTACATCCAGTCATGATATGGTTTTAAAGGTGCTATGACGTGGAATCTCCGCTCGATATAAGCAAAAACGCAGTACCCTGTATTGATAAGTGACCAGTGCCAACGTAGGCAAGAAGCACGTTGGTGACTGGCAGAATTAGTAGTGTTGGTAGGCCGAAAACTTGTGGATCAAGAATACGTTCTTCCACAAGCGGCAGAAGTGGACATGAAAGCATTCTTTTCTGAACCCAAATGGCAATGCTAAAGAGGAAACGGGCCATATTGTGCACATATCCTGGCATCATGCCAAATGCGGAGGTACTTGGCAAGCTGAGATATACCCTGTGTGCAACGCCTATAGGGGCGCCACCGAAAGCCTCCTAGCAGAAAGCCGTTGGAGCCATAGGCGCTCGCCACAGCTTCGCGCTGCCAGTGCAAGCACGGTCGAGATATGTGCGCGTCATTTTTTGCCCGTGGGCGTCCCGCAGAGCCAATTTTCCAGCGAAAACATGCGCAAGGGAATCGCGCTACATGAGAACGGAGCTGTAGCTAATGTTGCATCTCACAGGGACGATAATGTTTGCGTCGCCAAGCCTGGCTAGGCGAGGAGCTGATCACAGGTGTGTCCTAGTTGGTGAATCATGGAAAGCTGCAGCGCGAAGCAACAAGGACAACAGCGAGAGACACGCGAACGCAAGACAAGCGCTGAAATCGGCGCTTGTCTTGTGTCTCCCTTTCGTCCTTGTTGCTTCGCGCTGCTGCAGTCCAAACTGATCACAGTATGCCGCCTCTGTCGACAGGGGTTTACTCAACGAAAATTTTTTATAACATTATTTATAGCCTCTGGGCATAAGGGGAGTTGGGAAAAAAAGAGTGGGTGGGTGTTAAATCAAGGCGAAGAAGTGGGCCGATGTAATGAAGGCGAGGAGAGAGCGATGATGCGGCCCCTGCGTCCAAGCAATATTTGAGGACGGGTTATCCGGCTGGAGACACGCTGCTGACAGGTGGCGAATTCTGGTTGGCTTCAGCGCCGGGCAAACCCACCCAAGTGGTGAATGTCAGCCTCAGTATCTTGCGAGTTGCAGAGACGGCACCCTAGGCGGGGATATAAGTGGCGAAATTGAGGCCACGTCCGAGTTACAGCAGAAGTGAGGGCAACCCCGACACGGATCCTCCGGAGCACAACCTCTTCACGGGTAAGACTGCTGGGGAGGGTTATCGCGCACAAAGGCACGAGAACACGTGTACGGCGCCGGAGGTGTTCCTTTCTGGTGAGGAGGAGGGTAGCGTCATCCATATTGAGGCTTTGATGCGGTAGGGTCGCCAAGCGGGTTGCAGAATCTGCAGAGTTTTGGGAACTCAGCAGGTCACGTGG